>NC_090444.1:1478613391-1478916421 GCF_031143425.1 Pleurodeles waltl
CAACAGCAAGCAAGGAGTCATTGGAAAACAAAGTACAGTCTCTGGATGCTGACTGCACAAAATGGCCCCTTGTCACATGGCATGGGGAACAAACAAAGACAAATGGTGACCATTGCACAAACACACACATACTGGCCAAACAAAGGAGGCATGGTAACAATCAAGAAAATCTACTATTGATTCAACAATGCCAGAAACAAAAATTAAGTGAGCTATGACAATTTGACAACAGCACACATCCTCCAAGGCATCAAATATTACCTCACCAATTTCCAATTTTTGCAGAAACATGAAATACAAAAAAAGCACATTTTGAATTCAATCCAAAGCCATCTGTAGCCTAAACGATGTTTTAAAACAACATATACCTAAAGACCAGTATGTTCATGTACCCATTACTCATACTGGCTGGATGGTTTGTGGGTAGACTACAATAAATGAATAGTGCACATTTAACAAACATGAATAAAGTATCCTGAACTGTGCAACCTTCTGCCCTTACTAAAGATAAACAATTAAATGCAAAATAATAAATAGGCCTCTATTGAAACTCCAGGCCACCTACTACAATCACAATCACATGTATTTAATTAATATAAATAAAAGTACAAATAAATACTGGTGCATGCTCTCTATCAAAGAAACAACACCCTTATACAAAAGTCTACATCTAACTTGTGATATCACAAAATCGAAGTCCTTAAAATCCAATGGTATATATGCAGCAGGAATTGCAGAAAAACTGAGTTATCCTTCTATCCTAAAATCCAAGAAGAAAGTGACCAGGAGATGGGGAAAGCACTGTGAGGAGCCTGCTGGACAGGAAGAGGAAGATGGCGTCTCTGGGGCACTTCGCTCCTGTTAAAAAAAAGTTATATAAAAAAATGCTTTTTACACTAAAAAACAGCCTGAAACTGTCCGTTGGAGTAGAATATCCACTCAAAAATACCTTTTTGAGTAGATTTAGCTGCTTCTCGAGTAAAAAATCTGCTTGAGATGTTGCCACTGCCGCTCGTGCTCGCCAGCATCCTGAAAATGTCACCAGAAGGTTTGCGGTGACTGGATGCCGTGCAACCGGCCAGCAAATCTTGTGTGCGCTCGCTAACGGCAGGCAAATCTCGCTACACTCACCAGCGCATGCTAAAACAACTATTGTTCTGTCAGAATTTAGCGGGAACTCCACGTTATATGGGTAGCATGGAGTTCTTGAATTCTGTCAACTCTGCGAATAGAATTATATTTCCTCCCTGGCCTATTCTTGCTTTCATGTTAGCTAAGTATTGTAAGACCTGTACATGGTCCTTTCTCTGGGAGGTGGTCTCTTCTGTCACAGAGAGTGCTAGTTTTGTTCCGTTCCTAATCTGTTCCTACAAGTCCTGCAACAGTTTTCCCTTTTGTGTTTTTTTTTGGGTCTTGCCAGACAATCTTGGCTTTAATGCCCTGACTTCTTGCAGTATAAGCATAAGTTTTAGTTGTGTCTACCATCTTACTTTTCTGCTTTAAGAGGGGTCCTAACCACCACATGCACATGGGTTCACTTTCTGATGCTTTTTCTTTTCATCCTTCAGGACAACCACTCTAGTATCATTGCGGGGGTCTTTTATGCTTTTGTTCCCTTAATCTGTTGTCCAGTTTCACCACCCAATCAATAAAGTCAGCACAGTCTTCTGGTAGATCCACTATGGCCCTCATTACAACCCTGGCAGTCGGTGTTAAAGCGGTGGTAATACCGCAAACAGGCTGGCGGAAAATAAAATGGGATTACGACCGTGGCGGAAACCGCCAACATAGACAGCCACTTTAACACTCCGGCTGCCATGGCAGTAGAAACAAACAGCATGGCGGTCACCGCCAACAGACAGGCGGGAGATAAAGTACTGCCCACCCTATTACAAGAGGCCTATCCGCACCTTTTCCGTGGCGGAACCAACGCTATCAAAAGCACGGCGGAAATAGTACACAGAACGAAAAACACTCACCTCTCAACACCAAACGAGGAACCAGGGCACAATGGAGCCCAAACTACACGTACTGCCCATGTTGGTTTACCTCCTCTTCTACCAGGAGTACGAACGGTGGCGGTAGCGACCACAGTGAGTACTGCACCTACAACACAGGGGAGGGGGGAGGAAACAGAGTGACACACACACGCAACACGCAACACCCCCACCCTCACACACAATAACATACACACAAATACATGCAGCAACATTAAATATACACCCCTCCACCCCCTGGAAGAACGCAAGGACAAAAGGAAATTATTGTAACCATTTTAATCAAGAAAAATTCATTATTCAAAATTCAAAATTCAGTAAATACAAATATGCACACCAACTACACAAGTCTGGATAGTGTACTAATCATTGTCTGTGGACCACTGGGCCCAAAATGTATGGGTGAGGCCCCCACATGATACCTGACTCGAAACGGAGAGAACACTGCTGGGGCATCAGATCGAAAATATACAGGCACCTAAGGGGGAGGGGGGGCACCTCAGCCTGATGAACGCACAATGCCACTGCTGCACGATGGGGCTCCATGCCCATTGATGTATCCTGGAGAGTGCAAAGCCACAGTCTCTCAAGTCTCTTCAGTGGGTGGATTGCCCACTGCTTTATCCTGGGGAGTGCAAAGCCACAGTCTCTCAAGTCTCTCCAGTGGGTGGTTTGCCCACTGCTTTATCCTGGGGAGTGCAAAGCCAGAGTCTCTCAAGTCTCTCCAGTGGTGGTTTGCCCACTGCTTTATCCTAGGGAGTGCAAAGCCACAGTCTCTCAAGTGGATAACTGTCTCCACTGGTTCTGGAGGGGGCCTGGTGCCCAGAGTGCTTCATCCTGCCAAGGACTGAGGGAGTGGATGTCATTCTCCACTGGTTCTGGATGGGTCATGGTGCCCAGAGTGCTCCACGTGCAGTGTGGCCGGTACAATTCTCTCACCTGGGTGTGCGAGCCACGAGATTTGTGAGGTTCAGGTAGCATGATACGCCATGGAGGCAGCGACATACCCCACACTGCTGCGGTTGCGCCTTCCACCTGCAGGTGTAAACAGTGATGGAAGAAATGCCTCATGGAAGCTGCTCAGGGTCCAGGAACTCTCCTCCAGCCTCAGACGTCTGACCACTGGGGATGGTAGCCATGTCAGCTTTCGTGCCTGTGTCTGAGGACGCCGTGGGGCCGGTGGCGGTGCTTGCGGAGGTGTCTGTTGCGGTGGTGCTTGCGGCGGTGCTGGCGGCGGTGCATGGGTCAGCATCTGCAGAGGGACACAGCAGGACGTTTCCTGCAGCCTCGGATGGCTGCCTACTGGGGAAGAGGCTGGGGACTGTCGCTGAGTCTGTAGATGTGCCGGGGGTGGTGCAGGTGGCTGTTGTGGTGGCGGAGCAGCCAGTGGTGTTTGCCGCCGTACAGCTTGGCATGGTCGTGGACAGAAAGTGGACAGAAAGTGTGACACTGGTCCCTCAGTCGGTGCAACCATGACCTCTCCTGACCTGCTCTTCAGCTTTTGGCCCTTCCCCAGCTTTGATGGTGCCGCAGTTGTCTTGCCACTATCCCCTTTTGTTTTTGCTGAGCCCTTGGAGGCTGGTACTTTCGGCTTCTCCCTCTGGGATGTGGGCACCTTTTTCACCTTGGCAGGTGGCGGTATGTCCTTGCCCTCGCTACATTGCAAACTGGTGGCCCTGATGGGTGGCGCACTCCATGACCCTGCAGTTGCTGGCACCACTGTGCCTGAGGATTTGATAGCTGAGGTGCTGGACTGGGACCTGGAAAGCCTTGCCATAGGGGAAGGACGGGGTGGGAGGTGTAGGGAAGAGGTCAATGTTAGCCAGGGAGAGTTTCTTAGACACACTGGGACGGGAAGATGGAGGGGGTTTGGGAGTGGAGGTAGAGGTTGTGGTTGTAGGAGGTGTACATCGGCTGAATTTGGGTGAAGATGCATGGGCCGGAGGCTGTTGTGAGGTGGATGGCTGTTGGTTGGGGGAGTGCCTGCGGTTGTGTACTTTGGGAGGAGGGCTCACAGACACACTGGGAGAGGACACTGGGGATGTGTGCATGGTAGAGGGGGTGGTGAGTGGGGGGTGGTGAGTGCACGTGAGCGGTGTGTGGTGATGGGCGTGCTGTGAATGAGGCAGTGGCTGAGGATGTAGTGCATGCAGGTGTGAGTGGAGACGAGACAGGGAGGGAGGGAGGAGGAAGACGGGGAGGGGGGGACACAGTGGAGGCAGTGGATGTTGCTGTGTCTGCATGGGGATGGTGCTTGTGTGAGTTCTTGTGGGATGTGTGGTGCTTATGTTTGCCAGAGCCACTCTTGTGTGCTGATGAGTGTGCATGCTGGTCTGATGGTGTGCTTGGGATAGGCTGAGATACAGGGGATTGGGTCTGGGTGGAGGAAGTTGGAGGGGGGAGGCTGGACACAGGAAAAATGTCTGCCATCAGTGCTGAGGCCAGAGCCTTAAATGCTCTATGTTGGTCAGCCTGGTCAGAATGAATGCCCTCCAGGTATGCATTTGTTTGTTGCAAATGCCTCTCAACACCATGGATGGCATTCACAATGGTAGATTGCCCAACAGTGAAGGATCTAAGGAGGTCAATAGCCTCCTCACTGAGGGCAGCAGGGCCTGAGGTGCCTTGGACGAAGGAGAGGCCCACCCTCCTGGAAGAGCGGGCACGGGACACACGCTGAGGGGCTGATGGGAGGGTGGTGCTGGTAGGGGGGTGGCGGCTGTAACTGTTGATGCGGTGGGCACAGAGGTGCTCGCCACCACAAGGGAGCTCCCATCAGAGGAGGAGTCGCTGTCACTGCTGTCTGCTCCTGTCCCCACCGTGGAGCTCCCCTCGCCCTCCGTCCCACTGGTGGCTTCAGACTCCATTGTTTCGCCCTCCAGGGCCAAGTGGGTTGCAGTTCCCTCCTGCTCCGGTGCCAATGCTCCTCCGCCTGATAATGCAATTGCATACAAGAACAGGGAGACCACAAAAAGGGGGGGAAAGACAGAAGAAAGACATGTTCACTGCATGCAACACCACTACCGTTGGCGGACACAACACACATGGAGCAGCCCTCTGCACTACACCATGCACTAACAGTTCCTAGAAATTTCAGCTGACCATGGGGTACAAGGCCTAAGACCTATTGCTGGACACCTGGAAGTCACAGGAGCCTGACTAGGTGTAGATGGCTCTTACCACTGGTGGGGTTGGGGTGCCACATAGCCTGCCTCACAAGGGACCTTGCCTACCAACTTCGCCCTGGCCTAGGAGAACCCATCCAACTCCGGATAGGCCACCGCCAGGATTCGGAACATCAGGAGGGTCATAGTGCGACGGGCACACCTCCCACGTTAGGAGGCCATCCCCAGCTGGGCCTCCACTGTCTTCTTGCTCCAGCGGCGCAGGTCCTCCCATCTTTTACGGCAGTGGGTGCTCCGTCTGTGGTAGACCACCAGGGTCCGGATGTCCTTGGCGATGGCACGCCAAATACCCTTCAATTAAATTACTTACCCCTCCGGATCGTCATTCTCATTGACCCCCAGTTCGAACCCTTGCCCTGACGCACATGCACTCCCCATCCGCACATGCAGGCCTCAGCCCCCCACCCTGTATCTTCCATCCACACTACTCCAAACAGGCATTGCCCATGCAGCATGCTCACAGTGTACTCACCTGTTTGTCTGGAGGAACGTACAGTTGCGTGTACTGGGGGAGGACCCCATCCACTAGTTTCTCTAACTCCTCCGAAGTGAAGGCAGGGGCCTTTTCCCCGGACACATGAGCCATCGTCGCTTCCAGACTGAGGTCACAGCAGCACTTGCAGTGTAGGTCCTCTCCTGTTGAAGGTCAGGTATGAAGTGAGTGAACAGACAGAAAATGGCGGTCACATCCGCGGCGATGCGTACTCTCACCACTGGTGTACATCGTTATTGGCTCCTGGGACCCATAGGGCCCAATGTTAACCAATACTGAATTGTGCGGCGGTCTTCGACCGCCCACCTCGACGGTGTAGAACGCCAGTGCAGTTACCTCATATCCCCTTGTCCCACCTTACAGGTCAGGCAGCCGCCATTTCACCTATCTAGGCCAGGAATATAGACAGATACTGGCACATTGCGGATTAATAACGTTTCTGAAAATAAGACATTGTGATACCTCAGTGTTGGATCACTCTCTGCTCGCTGTTCTCCTCCATATTGCACATCTGCTGGGGCAGGTGATGAGATGGCGGCATCCTCCGGTGTACAGACCCCTGGCGAACCTGTCGACAATGGAAGAGAGACACATCCTGGTCACATACAGACTTGATCGTGCAACAATCCAGGAACTGTGTGCCCAGTTGGAGCCGGACCTGATGTCAGCTATCCGCCATCCCACAGGATTCCCCCCTCTAGTGCAGGTCCTGTCTGTACTCCATTTCCTGGCCAGTGGGTCTTTTCAAACAACAGTGGCCATTGCATCAGGGATGTCCCTGCCAATGTTCTCTAAAGTATTGTCCAGAGTGCTGTCTATCCTGCGGAAACACATGCGCAGCTACATCGTTTTCCGTCAGGTGGAGGATTTGCCCACAGTGAAAGGTGACTTCTATGCCCTGGGACATATCCCCAAAATTATTGGTGCCATTGATGGTACACATGTGGCATTTTTACCCCCCCCGCAGAAATGAACAGGTGTACAGAAACCGGAGGAGCTACCATTCTATGAATGTGCAGACCAGCACACATCCCATCAATGCCAAGTATCCTGGCTCTGTGCATGACGCTTACATTTTGAAGAATAGCAGCATCCCTTATGTGATGGGCGAACTCCAGAGGCACCGTGTGTGACTTATAGGTGAGGGCAAGGTCCCAATACAGTTGACATAGGTTTCTGGGTATAGGGCTGTCCCTAAGGGTTAGTGTGTGTCTAACAGTTGTCCCTCGACATTTGCAGGTGACTCTGGTTATCCCAACCTGTCATGGCTACTGACCCCAGTAAGGAATCCCAGGACAAGGGCAGAGGAATGCTGCAATGAGGCACATGGGCAAAATAGGAGGGTGATCGAATGCACCTTCGGCCTCCTGAAGGCCAGATTCCGGTACCTCCACCTGACAGGTGGATCCCTATACTACTCACCGAAGAAGGTGTGCCAGATAATCAAGGCCTGCTGTATGCTGCATAACCTGCCTTTGCAACGCCAGGTGCCTTTTCTACAGGAGGATGGGCCAGATGGTGGTCTTGTGGCAGCTGTGGAGCCTGTGGACAGTGAAGAAGAGGAGGCAGAAGAAGAGGATATTGCCAACCGAAACAACATCATCATGCAATTCTTCCAGTGAGACACAGGTAAGAAGATGCCACTGCTTCCCACATCTCATTCTATTGTTGGAACTAGCATAAGTGTGTTATTTTCATTTAGTGTATGGACCCTGACTTCTCACTTTGACTTTCCATTTCACAGATTTAGATCCCACTTTGTGCCCTCTGCTATGTTTACTGCTGGCATACAGCTGTGTTACATTGGTGAACAAGTAAATTGACATTGCCATATTCCATTGGTATTGCAATTACACATTTGTGAAAGCACAGACTGACTCCAGATTGTTTTGTGATTGAAGTGTGTTTATTCCTGTGCAAATAAGTGGAGGGGCTGGGGGGATGGTGGAGGTATGTCCATGGCAGAGTCCAGTCTATTTGTTTCACAGGTGCATTGTCCAAAGGGGCATAGGAAGTGGAGCAATGGCAGTTTAAGGATGGATAGGGTGTCAAAGTGGGACAGAAGGGTGACATTCAGCCGGGTCTCATTTCCTGTTGGAGGTTTTGGCAATGTTCTCTGTCTTGTTCCTGGATCTCAGGGACCGTTTGTGTGGTGGTTCTCCATCTGCAGGGGGTGGGGTGCTGGTGTCCTCTTGTTCCTGTGGCGGGGCCTCCTGTCCACAAGCGCCAGCGGAGGTGGAGGGCTGTTTACCGTCCAGGCTAATGTCAGGTGCCCCTTGTTGTGCTACTGTGTCCCTCCTGGTGTTGACAAGGTGTGCCAGCACCCCTGCAATGGTGACCAGGATGGTGTTAATGGACTTCAAGTCCTCCCTGATCCCAAGGTAGTGTTCCTCCTGTAGCCACTGGGTCTCCTGAAACTTGGCCAGTCCCGTTGCCATCGTCTCCTGGGAATGATGGTAAGCTCCGATGATGTTGGAGAGTGCCTCGTGGAGAGTGGGTTCCCTGGGCCTGTCCTCCCACTGTCGCACCTCAGTCCTCCCGGTTTCCCTGTTATCCTGTGCCTCTGTCCCCTGAACCATGTGCCCACTGCCCCCAGGTACCTGATTTTCTTGGGTTTGAGGGCTTGCCTGGGTTCCCTGTAGTGGTGGAGACACTGCTGCTTGACGTGTCCTGGGAACAGAGGGATGGGCCCGCTGGGTGGGTGCTGTGCTGGTGTTTCCTGAGGGGGGAGGCTCTCTGGTGGCTTGTGAGAGTGTCAGGGGAACCGACTGTCCCGAGGTCCCAGATGGGCTGGGCTGGTCATCTTGATCCAGCTGCTGTCATCACTGTGGCCTCTTCTGTGGGGGGACTGGATATGTCTGGCATCTCCTGTCCGGTGACGTTGGGCAGGGGTCCTGTTGGGGTGTAAATGCGAAATTATTGTATCTCTGTGGGCCATCGTGTGCAATGGGTGATTGACCCTCTACTCCTGTGCTTGCATTATTGGCTTGATACTTGTGTGATTGGGGATTTTGGGGCATGAGTGAGTCTCTGTAGTGGACATGTTTGGGTGATGGGTGTCCATGCATTGGTGTTACATGCAGGGCTTGGTTTTGGGATGTGTGGGTTGTGTTGATGGGGTGTGGGTTGTTGGGGTGATGGGTGTGAGGGTAAGGGTGGGGGTATGTGATGGCATGCAGGTGGGGTGGGGGGGATAAGGTAGTAAAGATTTGCCTTACCAGAGTCCAGTGCTCCTGCTACTCATGCGAGGCCCTCAGGACACAGTATTGCCAAGACTTGCTCCTCCTATGTTGTTAGTTGTGGGGGGGAGGTGGGGGTCCACCGCCAGTCCTCTGTACAGCAATCTGGTGTCTGGAGACAACGGAAAGCACCTTCCCCCGTAGGTCGTTCCACCTCTTTCTGATGTCATCCCTAGTTCTTGGATGCTGTCCCACTGCGTTGACCCAGTCGACAATTCTGCGCCATAGCTCCCTCTTCCTTGCAATGGAGGTCTGCTGCACCTGTGATCCGAATAGCTGTGGCTCTACCCGGACGATTTCCTCCACCATGACCCTGAGCTCCTCCTCAGAGAACCTGGGGTGTCGTTGAGGTGCCATGATTTGGTGTGGGTGATGTGTGAGGTGTTGTCTGTTGTGATGTATGAGGGGTGTGTTGGTGTGTGTTGTTTGAGGTGCGTGGATGTTGTGTAAGTGATGGTGTTTTGTGTCTGTGGATGCTGGTGTTGTTTTAGGTAGTGTATCTCTGGCGTGGTTTCAAAATTCTGGTAGTAGGGGTTTTTGTGTGATGTGGGTGGGTGCTTTATATTGGATTGGGTGGGTGGGTGTGGTGTGTGTATGTGTATCAGGTGTGTGTATTTCGAATTGTCCAATGTGGTTGTGTTTTGTATAGGTGTGTACCATTTGAGCGCGGTGGTGTGTACCGCCAATGGATTACCGCAGTTGAAAGACCGCCACGTTAATTCGTGGGTCGTGATAGTGTGGGCGTATTCCTGTTGGCGTGACGGTGTTGGTTTTGTGATCACCAGTTTATCACTGACCTTTGGTGTGGCAGACTTGTGTGGGTGTCTGTATTGTGGCGGATTCCGGGCTGTGGGTCGTAATGCCTGTAGCAGAATTCCGCAGCTGCAGCGGTATGTTGGCGGTCTTCTGCACGGCGGTAAGTAGGATTTACTGCCAGGGTTGTAATGAGGGCCTATATGCTCTAGGAGTCTACGAGATCATCTTGCAACTGATAATAGAATAGGGAAGTCTACTCTTCCTCTGGCCAGTGTGTTCCAGCCACTAAGGGGGTCATTCTGACCTTGGCGGTCTATGACCGCCATGGCGGAGTGCGGCGGAAGCACCGCCAACAGGCTGGCGGTGCTTCCTGGGCGATTCTGAGCGCGGCGGTAAACCTGCGGTCGGAAAAGGGGAGCCGGCGGTTTCCCGCCGGTTTCCCACTGGCCCAGGGAACCCGCCATGGCGGCGCTGCTTGCAGCACCGCCATGGGGATTCCGACCCCCTTCCCGCCAGCCTGTTTCTGGCGGTGTCCACCGCCAGAACCAGGATGGCGGGAACGGGTGCCGTGGGGCCCCTGGGGGCCCCTGCACTGCCCATGCCACTGGCATGGGCAGTGCAGGGGCCCCCTAACAGGGCCCCACAAAGATTTTCACTGTCTGCTTAGCAGACAGTGAAAATCGCGACGGGTGCCACTGCACCCGTCGCACCCCTTCAACTCCGCCGGCTCCATTCCGAGCCGGCTTCATTGTTGAAGGGGCTGTCCCGCTGGGCCGGCCGGCGGTCTTCTGGCGGTCGCCCGCCGGCCCAGCGGGAAAACCGGAATGGCCGCCGCGGTCTTTTGACTGCGGTGCGGTCTTTCGGCGGGAACCGCTTGGCGGGCGGCGACCGCCGCGGTCAGAATGACCGCCTAAATGATTAAACTGGGTGATATAAGTGAGAACATTGCTGGAGCCCTGCCTTAAATCAAGTAACTCCTGGTCACTAGATTGCATGAACATGTGTTTGGCAAATCAATTTTTCATGGCATTTTTTAAAGCAGAGAAGTTATATAACACTGGATGACTGTTTTCAGTTAGAGGCATATAACAGGTGGCGGCCACGCCACCTAAATATGAGACGATAATGGCCACCTTGGCAGCATCATTTGGAAATACATGGGTTTACTCAAGAAGTGTAAGTGGCACTGTCCCATTAAGACATAAAACTTGGTGTGGGCCCCATGGAACCGTTCAGGTGTGGCCAATGGTATACGTATGAACATGGTGACATTGATAGTTTCAGGAGATGATTGAACACTATTTGGATCTGTGGGTGTGCTTGCTTTACCAGTGTGATTTGGATTCGAGGATGGTAGAACTTGATGAGTCTCTCTGAACACAATGGGGGTCATTCTGACCTCGGCGGTAAAAGGCGCTTACCGCCGGTCAGAAGACCGCCATAACACCGCCATGGTCGCGGTAAACCGCCACGGTCATTCTGACCCGCAACTGGCAAACCGCCAAAAACCCGACATCAACAAAATTCCGCCACAGCAACGGCCAGCGAAAAACTGGCGATGACCAAACCTCCACCGTCACGCCAACAGAAATACGCCCATGCCATTCCGACCCACAAATCCCTGCAGCAGTCTTTCAACCGCGGTATTCCATTGGCGGTACACACCGCCACAGTCAAAATACACACACCTTTACAAAACACTACCACATTGGACAATTCAAAATACACACACCTGAGACACATACACACACCACTCCCACACACCCAATACAATATAAAACACACACCCACATCACCCACAAACCCTTACGACCACAATTGCGACTGAAGGACAGAGAGAGACAGCACAGAATAGAGTAGACCATCACACAGAGGCAAATCACAACATCACCCACACAATATCCACGCACAAAACACCATACACCACCACACTCACCACACTCTACAACACATACACCACCCCTCACCTCTTCCACACCACCCCATGGCACCCCAAAGACACCCCAGGTTCTCTGACGCAGAACTCAGGGTCATGGTGGAGGAAATAGTTCGGGTAGAGCCCCAGCTCTTCGGGACACAGGTGCAGCACACCACCATTGCCAGGAAGATGGAGCTATGGCAAAGAATAGTGGACAGGGTCAACGCTGTGGGACAGCATCCACGAAATCGTGACGACATCAGGAAGCGGTGGAACGACCTACGGGGGAAGGTGCGTTCCATGGTATCAAGGCACAACATCGCGGTGCAGAAGACTGGCAGCGGACCCCCACCTACTCCCCCAGAATTCAGAGCATGGGAGGAGGAAGTCTTGCACATCCTGCATCCTGAGGGCCTCGCAGGAGTAGGCGGAGGAATGGACTCTGGTAAGTCAAATCTTCACTACTTCATTCCCCCCACCCCACCTGCATGCCAAATCATATCCCCCCACCCTCACCCCCACCCCCATCACACCAACTCCTTGCAAATGGCTCACCATCACAACCCACCCATCCCAAAACCTAGCCCTGCATGCGTCCCCAAAGCATGGACACCCATCACCAAAGCATGCCCACTGCACATACCCATCTCCCCCACAAGCCACCATCACAAAAGCCCCCACAAGGGAATGCCAGCACTGGGGTACACGGCCACCCACCCATTACATGAAATGGCACACACAGAAGCAATAACCATACTCTTATACCCCTGCAGGACCCGAACGCCACCACACCGCCCAGGAGGGTCCAGAGATGTCCATCCCACCCCCAGAAGAGGCCCCCAGTGATGACAGCAGCTCTGTCTCCCTGGACCCAGATGACCAGCCCGGCCCATCGGGGACCTCGGGACAGTCTGTTCCCCACAGACAGCCACAGGCTACAGCAGACCAAACCCCCTCTGGGAACACCAGCACAGCTCCCACCCAGCGGGCCCATGCCTCTGTCTCCAGGACACGTCAATCAGAGGTGTGTCCACCACTACAGGGCACCCAGGTTGACCCACCACCCCAACAACAACAGGGACCTGGGGGCAGTGGTAGTGGGCACACGGTCCAGGGGACAGAGGCCCAGGGAAACAGGGGAACTGGGAGGGCTGCTGTGCGACAGGGGGGGGACAGGCCCAGGGAACCGACTCTCCAAGAGGCCCTCTCCTCCATCATGGGAGCATACCACCGCTCCCAGGAGACGATGGCTACGGTACTGGCCAGGTTCCAGGAGATCCAGGTACTGCAGGAGGAACAGTACATGGGGTTCAGAGAGGAACTGAGAAACATTAGTTCCGCAATGGGGACCATCGTCGTGGCTCTTAACCAGATAGTCACCACATTGCGGGACCATGTGGCACCACAAAGGGCCCCTGTCACTAGCATGGACCCAGACCAGGCTACCACCTCCGCCGGCGCTAGTGGACAGGAGGCCCCCACACAACGACAGGCCACCAGAACCCCACCTCCACAGAAGAAGAACCACCCCGCAAGCGGTACCTGAGATCTCAGAAGAAGACAGAGTAGGATGCCAAGACCCCCGCCAGCAAAGGATACCCCCTGATGTCATCCCACTGTCCCACATTGTCACCCTGTCCAAACTTAAACTGCCCCTGCTCCATCCTTCCACAGGCATATGGACAATGTACCTGTGAGACTGAAAACTGGACTCTGCCATGGACATTACTCCACCATCACCCATCACCGTTTTTCAATCATGTCCCTAAATTTAGCACTTTAATAAAATCACTTATTGCACTTAAAAAATCTGGAGTCTGCTTGTATTTTGAACAAATGTATTAGACATAACGGTGCCAAAATGTTCAGTTACATTGTGATGACAACATACCACTGTCACACAGCTCTAGTCCATGGGCAAACAAAGCAGAGGTCACGCAGTGGGGCCCACAGCTCTGAAAACGGAAGGGAAAGTCACAACTCAGTTAACAGGAACTGGGGGGAAACACAGACAGTAGAGAGGCAGGAGACTTTAAGTAAATGTAAAATGGCGGGGTTGATTCGTACCTGTGTGCTACTGAAAATACTGTTGTATCACTGTGTCCCTGTTTTCTGTGTCGTCCCCGTCGTCTTCCTCCTCTTCACTCTCCACAGGCTCCACAGCTGCTACAACACCACCATCTGGACCATCCTCCTGCAGGAAAGGCACCTGGCGTCGCAAAGCCAGGTTGTGAAGCATACAGCAGGCCACGATGATATGGCACACCTTCTTTGGTGAGTACATTAGGGATCCACCTGTCATATGCAGGCACCTAAACCTGGCCTTTAGGAGGCCGAAGGTCCGCTCGATCACCCTCCTAGTCCGCCCATGGGCCTCATTGTACCGTTCCTCTGCCCTGGTCCGGGGATTCCTCACTGGGGTCAGTAGCCACGACAGGTTGGGGTAACCAGAGTCACCAATTAGCCACACACGGTGTCTCTGTAGCTGTTCCATCACATAAGGGATGCTGCTATTTCGCATGATGTACGCGTCATGCACTGACCCAGGGAACTTGGCATTTACATGGGAGATGTACTGGTCAGCCAAAAAGACCACCTGGACATTCATCGAATGATAACTTTTTCTGTTCCTGTACACCTGCTCACTTTCACTGGGGGGAACCAAAGCCACATGGGTCCCATCAATGGCACCAATGATGTTGGGGATATGTCCAAGGGCATAGAAATCACCCTTCACTGTAGCCAAATCGCCCACCTCAGGGAAAACAATGTAGCTCCGCATTTATTTCATCAGGGCAGACAACACTCTGGACAAAACCTTAGAAAACATAGGCTGAGACATCCCTGATGATATGGCCACTGTTGTTTGGAATGATCCACTTGCCAAAAAATGGAGTACTGACAGCACCTGCACCAGAGGGGGAATCCCTGTGGGTTGGCGAATGGGGGACATCAGGTCTGGCTCCAGCTGGGCACACAGTTCCTGTATAGTGGCTCGGTCAAGTCTGTATGTCAGTATGACATGTCTTTCTTCCATTGTCGACAGGTCCACCAGCGGTATGTACACGGGAACATTCCTCCATCTCCTCGCAAGTCCCAGTGGACGGTGCCTAGGAAGGACAACATGGAGCACAGAGTCAAGCAACCCACAGGTAAGTAACCACAGCTTGCACAGAACACGATTCGCTATGCATTGAATGGCTTGTATGAGTGGCAATGCAACGCCTAGGCCTGTGTGACGCAGTAGAAATTAAGCCATGTGGGCCCTTGAAATGGCGGCTGCCTGACCTGTGAAGTGTGACAATGGGATGTGAGGTCAATGCGCTGGTGTGGCACACCGTGCCGGTAGGCGGTCGAAGACCGCGGCGCAAAGCAGCATTGGTTAACATTGAACCCTATGGGTCTGAGGAGCCAATGATAATGTGCGCCGGCGGTCGCGGTACGCACCACCGTGGTACGCACTGCCGCGGGCGTGACCGCCATTTTCTATCTGCTTAATCACTCGAGACCTGATCATCCACAGGAGAGGACCTATACTGCAAGTGCTGCTGTGACCTCGGTCTGGAAGAGACAATGGCTGCTGCGACTGGGGAAAGGGCCCCTGCCTTCACATCTGAGGAATTGGAGAAACTTGTTGATGGGGTCCTCCCCCAGTATGCGCTACTCTACGGTCCTCCAGACCAACAGGTAAGTACACTGGGACCATGCTTTGTGGGCAATGCCTGGGTTGAGTGGGGTGAATGAACGATGGTGCGGAGGGGAGCGTATGAGGCATGCATCAAACGACAGATGAGAGCATGTGCCACATGGCAAGTGTGGGGATGGGGGGACACTCACATCGAGCATGCAGAAAATTCTGATATTGTATTTTCTCTCCCTGTATGTGTCACATAGGTCAGCGCCCATCAGAAAGTTGACATTTGGCGTGCCATCGCCAAGGACGTCCGGACCCTGGGGGTCCACAACAGACGGGGCACCCACTGCCGCAAGAGGTGGGAGGACATCCGCCGCGGGAGCAGAAAGACCACGGAGGCTCTGCTGGGGATGGCCTCCCAACGTAGGAGGGGTGCCACGCGTCAATTGACCCCCCTGATGTCTTGGATCCTGGCGGTGGCCTACCCAGATTTGGATGGGCGCGTGAGGACATCACAGCAGACACAAGGGGGTGAGTACACTCTCATTCTGCTGACTATGCGCGCAGTGGAGGTGTCTGGGTGGGGGAGGAGGGCTGTGGGTATCCCTAGGCCAGGGCGATTTCTGTAGACTAGGCCCCTCCGTAAGGCATGGCCCTGTGCCCCCGCCCCCCACCTCTGTAGGGTGCCAAGTACAGCTATCCATGGCCCTGTGTCACCTATGTGTGCAGTTGTCGTCCATAGGCTTGTAGGCCATGTCCCACTGATTGAGTAGTGTACCCCAAGTGCGCAGCGTAGTGCAGGGGGCTTCTGTGTCTGTCCTCTCCGCCAACTGTGTTGCCAATGCATGCACTCAACATGTCTTTATTCTTCCCCCCCCTTTTTTTGTCTGCTCTTCCTGTTCATGTGTGCATTAGCATCATCTGGCGGAGGAGAAGTGGCATTGGAGCACGAGGGAGCTGCATCTCACATGGCCCCGGAGGGCCATGCAACGGACTCTCATTTGACCAGTGAGACGGAGGGCGAGGGGGGCTCCACAACGGGGACACGTGGAGACATCAGCGACACCGACACGTCCTCGGAAGGGAGCTCCCTTGTGGTGGCGGCAACATCCGTGCCCACCGCAACAACAGGTACAGCCACCACCCAGCGCACCAGCTCCGCCCTCCCAGCAGCCCCTCAGCGTTCGCCCGTGCCCGCTTGCACACCAAGGCGGGCATCTCCTTCGCCCCAGGCACCTCAGGCCCTACCCCTGCTGCCCTCAGTGAGGAGGTCATCGACCTCCTCCGGACGCTCATTGTTGGGCAGTCTACCCTTTTGAATGCCATCCAGGGGGTGTAAAGGGAGGTGCATCGGAGCAATGCATACCTGGAGGGCATTCATTTGGGTCAGGCTGCCCATCAGCGATCGTTCAACGCTCTGGCCTCAGCACTGACGGCAGCCATTGTCCCTGTCTCCTGCCTCCCTCCTCCAACTCCCTCCACCCAGTCCCACTCCCCTGTTCCTCTGCCTATCCCAGACACACCTACAGACCAGCCTGCACACACCTCAACACCCAAAGTCAGCTCATCCAAACATAAGCACCACACATCACAGAAGCATTCACACAAGCAACATCCACATGCAGACATGCCAACAGCCACTGCCTCCTCTGTGTCCCCCTCCTCCTCGTCTCCCTCCTCCCTCCCTGTGACGTCCCAACTCACACTTACATGCACCACTTCATCAGCCACTACGACCATCACCAGCACACCCACCAGAACACTCCGCACACGTGCAGTCACCACCCCCACTGCCATTTACACGTCCCCTGTGTCCTCTCCCAGTGTGTCTGTCACCCCCTCTTCCAAACCACACAAACGCAGGCAGCCACCCACCCAACAGCCATCCACCTCACGACAGCCTCTGTCACAAGCACCTGCACCCATAGACAGCACACATGACTCTCCTACAACCACATCCTCTTCCTCCACTCCCATACCCACTGCACCTACCCTTCCCATTGCTCCGAAAAAGTTTTTCCTCTCCAAAATTAACCTCTTTCCATCACCTGACCCACCCCCTCCATCTCGTAAAAGTCCAATCTGCACCTCAGCCACCACAACCCCTGGACCTACAAGGACCATAGTCCAGGGATATTGGAGTCCCCCACCTTCGAGGGCAGCCACATCGGCCAGCAGCAAAGGGTCAGCCAGCCCACCCCCTGGGAAAAAAACAAAAAAAGCCAAGGGCCGGCGCAAGAAAACAGAGACGGCAGCCTCCACAGGCACCACCCTGGCACCGTCAGGGAGTGGGGTGCCACCTGGCACATCTCCAAAGGGAGGCAAGGGCCACAGAGGATCAGGCAAGGATGGCAAGGGCAGCACGGCAGACAAGTCCGGCAGCAGGCGAGCTGCCCAGGAGGGCCCCACCAGCCCCATTCCTTGGGTGAAGGAGGACACCCACGGGCACGGGCCACCAGCACAGGAGGGCCCAGCAAGCGAGAAGTCGGATGGCGAGTGAACATCATCTATTGGCCGGATCTGGTGCCCTGGAGACACATGTGAAGCGCCGCTGAACAGGGCCCTTCAAGACAAGCACCGCTGAACAGGGCCCTTCAAGACAAGTTCTGCTGAACAGGGCACCGCCGTCTCAAGAACCGCTGAACAGGGCCCTTCAAGACAAGCACCGCTGAACAGGGCACCGCCGTGTCAAGCACCGCTGAACAGGGCCCTTCAAGACAGGCACCGCTGAACAGGGCACCACCGTCTCAAGAACCGCTGAACAGGGCCCTTCAAGACAAGCACCGCTGAACAGGGCACCGCCGTGTCAAGAACCGCTGAACAGGGCCCTTCAAGACAAGCACCCCTGAACAGGGCCCTTAAAGACAGGTACCACTGAACAGGGCACCGCCGTCTCAAGAACCGCTGAACAGGGCCCTTCAAGACAGGCACCGCTGAACAGGGCCCTTCAGGACAAGCACCGCTGAACAGGGCACCGCCGTGTCAAGCACCGCTGAACAGGGCCCTTCAAGAGAGGCACCGCTGAACAGGGCACCGCCGTCTCAAGAACCGCTGAACAGGGCCCTTCAAGACAGGCACCGCTGAACAGGGCACCGCCGTCTCTGCACCGCTCCGCTTGGCCCTTCATCTCAAGCACCCCTCCGCTAGGGCCTTCATCTCAAGCACCGCTCCGCTGGGCCCTTCATCTCAAGCACCGCTCCGCTGGGCCCTTCATCTCAAGCACCGCTCCGCTGGGCACCGCCGTCTCTGCACCGCTCCGCTGGGCACCGCCGTCTCTGCACCGCTCCGCTTGGCCCTTCATCTCAAGCACCGCTCCGCTGAGGCCTTCATCTCAAGCACCGCTCCGCTGGGCCCTTCATCTCAAGCACCGCTCCGCTGGGACCTTCATCTCAAGCACCGCTCCGCTGGGCCCTTCATCTCAAGCACCGCTCCGCTGGGGCCTTCATCTCAAGCACCGCTCCGCTGGGCCCTTCATCTCAAGCACCGCTCCGCTGGGCACCGCCGTCTCTGCACCGCTCCGCTTGGCCCTTCATCTCAAGCACCGCTCCGCTGGGCCCTTCATCTCAAGCACCGCTCCGCTGGGCCCTTCATCTCAAGCACCACTCCGCTGGGGCCTTCATCTTAAGCACCGATCCGCTGGGCCCTTCATCTCAAGCACCGCTCCGCTAGGCCCTTCATCTCAAGCACCGGTCCGCTGGGCCCTTCATCTCAAGCACCGCTCCGCTGGGCCCTTCATCTCAAGCACCGCTCCGCTGGGCACCGCCGTCTCTGCACCGCTCCGCTTGGCCCTTCATCTCAAGCACTGGTCCGCTGGGCCCTTCATCTCAAGCACCGGTCCGCTGGGCCCTTCATCTCAAGCACCGCTCCGCTGGGGCCTTCATCTCAAGCACCGCTCCGCTGGGCCCTTCATCTCAAGCACCGCTCCTCTGGGCATCGCCGTCTCTGCACCGCTCCGCTGGGCACCGCCGTCTCTGCACCGCTCTGCTTGGCCCTTCATCTCAAGCACCGCACCGCTGGGGCCTTCATCTCAAGCACCGCTCCGCTGGGCCCTTCATCTCAAGCACCGCTCCGCTGGGCCCTTCATCTCAAGCACCGCTCCGCCGGGCACCACCGTCTCTGCACCGCTCCGCTGGGCACCGCCGTCTCTGCACAGCTCCGCTCGGCCCTTCATCTCAAGCACCGCTCCGCTGGGCCCTTCATCTCAAGCACCGCTCCGCTGGGGCCTTCATCTCAAGCACCGCTCCGCTGGGGCCTTCATCTCAAGCACCGCTCCGCTGGGCCCTTCATCTCAAGCACCGCTCCGCTGGGCCCTTCATCTCAAGCACCGCTCCGCTGGTCCCTTCATCTCAAGCACCGCTCCGCTGGGCACCGCCGTCTCTGCACCGCTCCGCTTGGCCCTTCATCTCAAGCACCGCTCCGCTGGGGCCTTCATCTCAAGCACCGCTGACACATTGGCAGAAGGGGCAGGCCCGGATCAGTGTCGGACAGGGCTGCACGATACACTCTGGGCACCAAGAGTCCTCCAGTACCGCTGGAGTCTGTCATCCACTTGTGAGACTGTGGCTTTGCACTCCCCAGGATGGCACAGTGGGCAACCCACCCACTGTAGAGACTTGAGAGACTGTGGCTTTGCACTCCCCAGGATGGCACAGTGGGCAACCCACCCACTGTAGAGACTTGAGAGACTGTGGCTTTGCACTCCCCAGGATGGCACAGTGGGCAACCCACCCACTGTAGAGACTTGAGAGACTGTGCCTTTGCGCTCCCCAGGATGGCACAGTGGGCAACCCACCCACTGTAAAGACTTGAGAGACTGTGGCTTTGCACTCCCCAGGATGGCACAGTGGGCAACCCACCCACTGTAGAGACTTGAGAGACTGTGCCTTTGCACTCCCCAGGATTGAACATTGGCCGTGGAGGCCCCTCGTGGATCTGGCGTCGTGGACTCATGTGGCTGAGGTGGCCCCCCTTCCCTTCCCCCTGAGGTGCCTGTAGTTTTCCTATCTGATGCCCCTGCAGTGTTCTCTCCAATGGATTCGGGTCTCATGTGTGGGCTTTGCCCATGTGTTGAGGACCATTGGCCCACGTACAATGACAGAAAGCCAATTCTGACGGGACAATATACATATGTGTATATAGTTATGGGATGTTCGCCTTACTTATTTACTTTGCCTTACAATATATTTGTATTACAATTACTTATTATTTTGTCTTTGCATTCTTCCGGGGGGTTTGGGGGGTGTCACTCTGAGTTGTTGCTCTGCATTGGTGTGTAGGTAGTTGGGGGGGAGGGGTGTCGCGTATGTGTGTGCCCGTAATCTTTTCTCCTCCCCCCTCCCGTGTGTCGTAGGTGCAGTACTCACCGTTGTCTTCTGCGCCGGCGTTCGTGCTCCTGGTAGAGGAGCAGGTAGACAATAGCTGGTAGGATGAGTAGTTCTGGTTCCGTGCTGTCCAGATTCCTCGTGGAGTGTGTAGAGGTGAGCGTTTTCCCGTTCGTAGTCTGTTTCCGACGTGTTTTTATCGGCGGGGCTCCCGCCCCGGAAAAGGTGGCGGATTGGTGAGTTGTGATAGGGTGGGCGGTACATTGTCTGCCACCTGTCTGTTGGCGGTGACCGCCGCGCTGCTTGTCTGTACCACCGTGGCGGTCGGAGTGTTAAAGTGGCGGGCTGTGTTGGCGGTTCCCGCCAGGGTCGGAATTCCATTTTTTTGGCCGCCTGCCTGTTTGCAGGTTGGCCGCCGCTTTAACACCGACCGCCAGGGTTGGAATGACCCCCAATGTGTCCCAATGCAGGTAAGTGTTGTGGGTTGTATCTCTGAAGTTCCTCTCTTAAGTCTGTATCTTCCCCATGGAGTTTTTGGACCACCCTTTGGAGGCTTTGCAAACCTCTAGCAACATCTACCCCATTTGAGCCCTCTGTCGAGGATTGGGTCAGAGCCTGGGGACTGATGTGTTCAGGTTTCCATATCATCCAAAATGGACACTGAGGGCCTCATTTACGAGGCCCGTGGCACAGGGCAGTGCAGCAAGTGCATTGCTCTGCCTCCCTGCCCCACCAGGAAAGGGCAGAGATGTGCTGTATCGACAAGACACAGTGCATTGTGTCCTCTCTCCCCATGCTGACGCACAAATCACTGCCTAGCACTAATGCAGGCACCCTTGTACCATGGTGCAAGGATGCCTGCATTTGCAAGGATTACTTTTTGTTCAGGAAGGGACATCTTCCTGCACAAAAACAATCACAAGAGGTGTTTTACTCTTTCTATGTGTGCTGAAGAAAATAAAAATATTTCTCCCCGTTGCGTCATTCTTACGCCACCACTGAGGGAGCGAAGGAAACTGATGCATTCCCAGACATGTATGCCTGGGAGTGCATTAAGGGCCAGATGTAGGAAAGGATTTGCAACTCGCAAACGGCAAAAACTGCCGTTTGCGAGTTGCAAATCGCATTTTCCTATGCAGAAATGCATTCTGCGAGTCGGACCGACTCGCAAAATGCATTTCAGAATCGCAAATAGGAAGGGGTGTTCCCTTCCTATTTGCGATTCCTAGTGGTATGCAATACCATTTGCGACCGCATATGCGGTCGCAAATGGTGTTGCAGTTACCATCCACTTCAAGTGGATGGTAACCCACTCGCAAATTGGAAGGGGTCCCCATGGGGTTCTGGACTGTTCAGCGGTGCTTTGACATGGCGGTCTTTGCCCTGTTCAGCTGTACTTTGCCATGGCGGTTCTGGACTGTTCAGCAGTGCTTTGACATGGCGGTCTTTGCCCTGTTCAGCGGTGCTTTGCCATGGCGGTCTTTGCCCTGTTCAGCGGTGCTTTGCCATGGCGGCCTTTGCCCTGTTCAGCGGTGCTTTGCCATGGCGGTCTTTGCCCTGTTCAGCGGTGCTTTGACATGGCGGTTCAGGACTGTTCAGCGGTGCTTTGCCATGGCGGTTCTGGACTGTTCAGCGGTGACGATCTCCATACTGGACATTGGTGTGTGGCATGACGATTTCCACACTGGACATTGGTGTGTGGCATGATGTTCCATCATTGCCCAGCGGGG
This sequence comes from Pleurodeles waltl, assembly GCF_031143425.1. NCBI lineage: Eukaryota > Metazoa > Chordata > Amphibia > Caudata > Salamandridae > Pleurodeles > Pleurodeles waltl. The sequence goes on from NC_090444.1 coordinate 1,478,635,665, forward strand.
CTGTGGCATCCTGGCCCCACCTGGGCTGTGACTCTGGCGTGGTCACTGGACCAGTGACGATACTTGGGCCCTCCTGGGCTGTGACTCTGGCGGTGCTCTCTGGACCAGTGACGATACTTGAGCCCTCCTGGGCTGTGACTCTGGCGGTGGTCTCTGGACCAGAGACGATACTTGGGCCCTCCTGGGCACTGACTCTGGCGGTGGTCTCTGGACCAGTGACGATACTTGAGCCCTCCTGGGCTGTGACTCTGGCGGTGGTCTCTGGACCAGTGACGATACTTGAGCCCTCCTGGGCTGTGACTCTGGCGGTGGTCTCTGGACCAGTGACGATACTTGGGCCCTCCTGGGCTGTGACTCTGGCGGTGGTCTCTGGACCAGTGACGATACTTGAGCCCTCCTGGGCTGTGACTCTGGCGGTGGTCTCTGGACCAGTGATGAAGGTGCTGGCGGTTGTGTCTGGACCGCCGGAAATGATGGCGCACTTCTCCGCTGTGACACTCACAACAGGCTGGGCAGACTTCCTCTGGACCTTCCCCACCTTTTTTGGAGTTACAGCTGACTCACAAATCGCCTTCGATCCCATTTCACTTGTTGTCCCACCAGGAGTCTTGACACGGTCCCGTCGTCCACTCTCCAATTTCGGAGCCTTTACAGGGGGTGGGATGCCAGTGCCTTGGCTCCGGGTCCTACTGCCTGCCCTGGTGGACGGTGAACTCCAAAAACCTGGAACACGCACCACTGGTAATGGAGGCTTTTTGGCTGAGGCGCTACGACAGGACTGATGAATTGGAGGGGGGGGTGGTGGCAAAAAGGTCAATTTGGCAGAGGGACAGTTTCTGACGAACACTGGGATGGGTAGCTGGAGGGTGTCTGGGAGTGGAGGAAGAGGAGGTGGTTGTAGGAGGTGTCACTTTAGCTGTTTTCGGTGCAGGTGCAGGTACTGGAGGCTGTCGTGAGGTGGATGGATGTTGGGTGAGTGATTGCCGGCGTTTTGGGTACTTTGGGAGGGGGCGTCACAGACACACTGGGAGAGGACACAGGGGACGTGTAAATGGCAGTGGAGGTGGTGAGTGCAGGTGAGCGGCGTGTGGTGCTGGGTGTCCTGGTGCGAGTCCTAGTGCCTATAGATGTGGTGCATGCAGGTGTGTGTGTAGACGAGACTGGGAGGGAGGAGGGAGAAGAGGAGGAGGGGGACACAGTGGAGACAGTGGATGTTGCTGTGTCTGTATGGGTGTGATGCTTGTGTGAGTGCCTGTGGTGTGTGTGGTGCCTATGTTTGCTTGAGCTACTTGTGTGTTTTGACTTGTGTGCATGCTGGTCTGTAGGTGTGCTTGGGATGGGCTGGGATACAGGGGATTGGGTCTGGGTGGAGGAAGTTGGAGGGGGGAGGCTGGACACAGGGACAATTGCTGCCATCAGTGCTGAGGCCAGGGATTGCAGGGTTCGCTGAAGGGCAGCCTGACCAGAATGAATGCCCTCCAGGAATGCATTACCGTGTTGCAACGCCCTTTCTACACCCTGGATGGCATTCACAATGGTAGACTGCCCAACAGTGAGTGACCTGAGGAGGTCAATGGCCTCCTCACTGAGGGCAGCAGGGGTGACTGGGGCAGGGCCTGAGGTGCCTGGGGTGAAGGTGATGCCCACCCTCCTGGGTGAGCGGGCATGGGGCGAAGGCTTAGGGGCTGCTGGGAGGGCGGTGCTGGTAGGGGGGGTGGCGGCTGTACCTGTAGAAGTGGGGCACACAGATGGTGCCACCACCACAGGGGAGCTCACATCGGCGGACGAGTCTGTGTCGCTGGTTGGTGATCCGGTGGCCGACGTGAAGCTCCCCTCGCCCTCCGTCCCACTGGTGTATTCAGAGTCTGTGGTGTGGCCCTCCATGGCCATGTGGGATGCAGCTCCCTCGTGCTTCGGTGCCACTGTACCTCCGCCTGTTGATGCTGATGTACAAAAGGACAGGGAGAGCAGGAAAAGGGGGGGAGACAGAACAAAGAGAGTTTTAGTGCATGGCATACCGCTACCGTTGGCGGACAAGACAGATGCAGCAGCCCCATGCACAACGCCACGCTCCTGCCCTCTGCACATGCAATTTCATGGATATGGCCTACATGGCAATGGTGGAAATCTGCGCACATGGATGCCACAGGGGCAACTATACCTCAACTTGCTAATTTTCTGAGGTGGGGTAGAGTGCCACATGGCCTACATTACGGAGGGGCCTTGCCTAACTAACTCGCCCTGGCCTAGGGACACCCACAGCCCACCTCCCCCACCCAGACACCTCCACTGCACGCAAAGTCCGCAGAATGAGGTTGTACTCACCCCCTTGTGTCTGCTGTGATATCCTTAAGCGCCCATCCAACTCCGGGTAGGCCACCGCCAGGATCCGGAACATCAGGGGGGTCATGGTACGACGGGCACCCCTCCCACGTTGGGAGGCCATCCCAGCTGAGCCTCTGCCGTCTTCTTGCTGCAGCGGCGAATGTCCTCCCATCTCTTCTGGCAGTGGGTGCACTGTCTCTGGTGGGCCCCCAGGGTCCGGACCTCCTTGGCGATGGCACGCCAAATGTCCCTCTTCTGGTGGGCGCTGACCTACATGACATTGCACCATCAATGTGTGTGGTCCCCTCCATACTCTGACCATGTGGCCCATTTATTCTCATGCTTTACTGTAGTATGACTTCTGCCCCCTTCCCTATTCCACCCTGCCCTGTCCACCCAGGCCTAGCCCCTACAACGTGCTCCCTGTGTACTAACCTGTTGGTCTGGAGGACCGTAGAGAGCGTGTACTGGGGGAGGACCCCATCCACAAGTTTCTCCAACTCCTGTGCAGTGAAGGCAGGGGCCCTTTCCCCAGACGCAGCAGCCATCGTCGCATCCAGACCGAGGTCACAGCAGCACTAGCAGTGTAGGGCCTCTCCTGTCGAAGGTCAGGTATCTAGTGATTGAACAGATAGAAAATGGCGGTGACGTCTGCGGCGGTGACGTCCGCGGCGGGGCGCATCATCACCGCCGGCGCACCTGTTCATTGGCTCCTGGGACCCATAGGGTCCATTGTTAACCAATGCAGCATTGTGCCGCGCTCTACGACCACCTACCGCGACGGTGTGCAACGCCAGCGCTGTTACCCCACAATCCCATTGTCCCAGTTTAGAGGTCAGGCAGCCGCCATTTCAGGTGCCCAGATGGATTCATTTTCAACTGCGTCACACATACTGAGGCCTACACTAAACACACATACAGGAAGAGTTTATTGTCTGGTGTAGTCTTGTGTGTGACTGTGGGTACATACCTGGAGGAATAGTGACTGTTTCTTCGCTGTTGTCCTTCGTAGGCACCGTCAGCTGGGACATATAAGAAGATGGCGGAATCCGCCGGTGTACCGACCGCTGGTGGACCTGTTGACAATGGAGGAGCGACATTTAATTGTGACCTACCGGTTTGACCGTGCCACAATCCAGGAACTGTGTACCCAGTTGGAGCCAGATCTGATGTCACTAATCCGCCATCTGACTGGAATCCCCCCTGACGTGCAGGTGCTGCCAGTGCTCCATTTCCTTGCAAGTGGGTTATTTCAGACAACAGTGGCCATGGCATCAGGGATGTCCCAGCCTATGTTTTCCAACGTGTTGTCCAGAGTGTTGTCTGCCCTGCTGAAACACGTAAGGAGATACATCATTTTCCCTAAGGTGGAGGATTTGCCTACAGTGAAAGGTGACTTCTATGCCCTTGGACATATCCCCAACGTCATAGGTGCCATTGATGGGACCCATGTAGCTCTGGTCCCACCCCACAGCAGTGAACAGGTGTACAGGAACAGGAAGAGTTATCATTCGATGAATGTCCAGATGGTCTGTTTGGAAGACCAGTACATCTCGCAGGTAAATGCTATGTTCCCTGGCTCTGTGCATGACGCCTACATCCTGCGGAATAGCAGCATCCCTGATATGATGGGTGAACTCCAGAGGCACCGTGTATGGCTATTGGGGGACTCTGGTTACCCCAACCTTTCCTGGCTTTTGACCCCAGTGAGGAATCCCAGGACCAGGGCAGAGGAACGGTACAATGAGGTCCATGGGCGGACTAGGAGGGTTATCGAGCGCACCTTCGGCCTTCTTAAGGCCAGGTTCCGGTGCCTCCATATGACAGGTGGATCCCTATTCTACTCACCGAAGAAGGTATGCGACATCATCATCGCCTGCTCCATGCTCCATAACTTGGCATTGCGACGCCAGGTGCCTTTTCTGCAGGAGGATGATCCAGATGACGGTGTTGTAGCAGCTGTGGAGCCTGTGGAGCCTGTGGAGCCTGTGGACAGTGATGAAGATGAAGCTGAGGAAGACAAAAACGACAACAGGGAGTCAGTCATACAGCAATATTTCCAGTGAGACACAGGTGAGAACATTTTATTTTTTACCATTACATTAACTTTCACACATCTACCTCTATCCTGTACCTCCATTTCACTCACTATTTGTTAACTGAGTTGTCCCCTTCCATTTCAGTTTCACAAATGTGGTAACCTACGTGTCAACTGTTTGCATCCTTGAAGGGCTTGTGATGTGTGACATAGGTATGTTAGCCTTCCAATGGGTAACCCATTATGAAACTGTAATTGATAATACAGATTTACAAATCATAGACTGACTCCATTTTTTTTTGTGTTTCAAGGGTGTTTATTTAAGTGCAAAAAAATGAAGGGGGGTTGTAAAATGGTGATGGGTGATGGTGGAGGAATGTCCATGGCAGAGACCAGTCTATTAGTCTCACAGGTACATTGCACATCTGGGCATTGGAAGTGGAGCTGGGTCAGTTCCGATTTGGGCAGGGTAACAAAGTGGGACAGTGGGAGGACAATCAGGGTGGTCTTATTTCCTGGCGGGGGTCTGGACATCTTGCTCTGTCCTGTTCCTGGATCTCAGGGCCCGCTTGCGTGGTGGTTGTCCATCTGCAGGGGGTGGGGTGCTGGTGTGGTGGTCCTGTGGTGGGGCGTCCTGTCCACTAGCGGAGGTGGTGGGCAGTTCGTCATCGTGGCTAGTGTCATTGGCCCCTTGGAGTGCCACGGTGTCCCTCAAGGTCTTTTGAAAGTCCGTCAGCACCCCTACCATGGTGCCCAGGGCGGAGCCGATGGTCCTGAGCTCCTCCCTGAACCCCAAATATTGTTCCTCCTGCAGATGCAGGGTCTCCTGCAACTTGTCCAGGACCGTGGCCATCGTCTCCTGGGAGTGGTGGTATGCTCCCAGGATGGAGGAGAGGGCCTCGTTGAGAGTGGGTTCCCTTGGCCTGTCCTCCCTCTGTCGCACAGCAGCCCTCCCAGTTCCCCTATGTTCCTGTGCCTCCGTCCCCTGGACCGTGTGCCCACTACCACTGCCCCCAGGTCCCTGTTGTTGTTGGGGTGTTGGGTTACCCTGGGTGCCCTGTAGTGGTGGACACACCGCTGATTGACCTGTCCTGGGTAGGGAGGTTTGGGCCCGCTGGGTGGGTGCTGTGCTGGTGTTACCTGAGGGTGGAAGCTCGGTGTTGGGCTGTGGCTGGGCAAGGGGAACCGACTGACCTGAGGCCCACGATGGTCCGGGCTGGTCATCAAGATCCAGTGGGGCAGAGCTGCTGTCATCACTGTGGGCCTCTTCTGGGGGTGGAGTGGTGTTGTCTGGACCTCTGGTGTGGTGACGTTCCTTCGGGTTCCTGTGGGGGTATAAGTACATGATTATTGCATGTGTGTGTTTCATGGTGTGCAATGGTTGGGTGTGCGTGAACCCCAATGCAGGCATTCCTGTGGGGGGGCTTGTGTGCTGATGGTTGGGGGGTGTTGTGGGTCTGTGCAGTGGGCATGCTTTGGTGATGGGTGTCCATGCTTAGTCATGTCATGCAGGTCTTGGGTTGGGATGGGTGGTTGGTGTCATGGGTAGATAGGTGAGGATTTGGGGTGATAGGGGAGGGTGTGATGGTGGGGGTGTGTGATATCATGCAGGTAGGGTGGGGGTTATGATAGTTAATCCGAGGCCCTCAGGATGCAAGATGGACAAGACTTGCTCCTCCCATGTTGTTAGTTGAGGGGGAGGAGGTGGGGATCTGCCGCCAGTCCGCTGTACTGCGATGTGGTGCCTGGATACCGTTGAACGCACCTTCCCCCGTAGGTCGTTCCACCTCTTCCTGATGTCCTCCCTATTTCTTGGGTGCTGTCACACAGCGTTGACCCTGTCCACTATTCTTTGCCATAGCTCCATCTTCCTGGCTATTGATGTGTGCTGTACCTGTGAGCCAAATAGCTGTGGCTCTACCCGGATGATTTCCTCCACCATGACCCTGAGCTCCTCCTCGGAGAAGCGGGGGTGTCTTTGGCATGACATGGGGTGGTGTGTGTGATGTTTGGGGTGGTGTATGTGTTGATGAGTGAGGTGAGTGTAGTGGTATGTGATGTTTTGTGCTTGGATGTTGCGTGGGTGATGGTGTTGTGTGCCTCTGTGTGATGGGGTTGTCTGTTCTGTGCTATTTCTCTGGCCTTCGTTCGTGAATTGTGGTCGTAGGGGTTTGTGGGTGATGTGGGTGTGTGTTTTATATTGTGTTGGGTGTGTAGGAGTGGTGTGTGTATGTGTATCAGGTGTGTGTATATGTAATTGTCCAATGTGGCGGTGTTTTGGACATGGGTATGTATTTTGAGCGCGGCGGTGTGTACCGCCAATGGAATACCGCGGTTGAAAGACCGCAGCGTGGATTCGTGGGTCGTAATGGCATGGGCGTGTTTCTGTTGGCGTGGAGGTGGAGGATTTGTTTCCGCATGTTTATCGCTGACCTTTGGTGTGGCGGTATTTTGTGGGTGTCTGAATTTCGGCGGATTCCGTGATGTGTGTCATAATAGCTGTGGCGGTCTACCGCGGCCGCGGCGGTGTTTTGGCGGTCTTCTGCACGGCGGTAAGCACCTTATACCGCCAATGTTGTAATGACCCCCTTAGTCTCTTTTCCGAAGATTTTCTTCAGCGGGACGAACCAGGCAGTCCAATCTGACTTCCTGGAGCCCTACTCCGGATACGCATCGCGGGAATCCTCGGTGGAGATTTTTACCTTCGAACTTAGTCGTTTTTTCGAGGTGAAAATACTTCGACCGGGGTAAACCTGGATCTTGATCCGACGTTCCTGGAGCCCTCCACGGATTTGCTGGCTGGGAGGTCCCGGTCAACTTTTTACCTTCGGACTTAGGGGGTTATTACAACTTTGGAGGAGGTGTTAATCCGTCCCAAAAGTGACGGTAAAGTGACGGATATACCACCAGCTGTATTACGAGTCCATTATATCCTATGGAACTTGTAATATGGCTGGTGGTATATCCGTCACTTTACCGTCACTTTTGGGAAGGATTAACACCTCCTCCAAAGTTGTAATAACCCCCTTAGTCTCTTTATTGGAGATTTTCTTTACCGGGATGAACCAGCAAATCAGGCCGGGTCGTGGTTGAGGCAAGCCGGCTAGAGTTGCCACGGCGGGTCGGTCCCTCTATGGAGCTTTTTTTCAAAGTTCTCCAAAGTTCTCCAAACTTCTGGGGCTTCTCCCAGATGTCCTTTTAAGGTTCTTTTGAGGTCCACAGCAGACCCCAAGGGTCCAGAAGTTCTGAGATGGTCCTTGGGGGTGCGGACTACAACTTCCAGAATGCACCTGGCACAAACTCCTTTTTGGCCACTGGGCAGTGGTCAGCTGGTTGATTTTTTCAGGACTTGGTGTAGGGGACTCTGGTTAGCAATTTTTCACCTGTAGCAAACAGGGACTCCCTCCTTGAACCAGTTGAAGCCAGGCAAAGTCCTTCTTGTGGTGAAGCCCAAGTGTGCAGCTGGTGCAGTCCTTCTGAGTGCAAGTTCCAGGTGCAGACCAGGGGTCCAGCAGGGCAGTCCGTCTTCTCCTTTGGTTCTTCCTTGTTGGAATCTGATGGGGATCTGAGATGTGGGTGCAGGTCTGCCAGTTTTAGCCTTGCTCCTGGGTGAAAAACAGGGGGGACCTGATTCTCCAATCAGGTGCAGGGTCCTTCCCCCTGTGATGACACTTCGTGGGAAGTGTGGCAAAAATCAATCCCAGGAGGCAACATTCTTCAAAAATCCATCATGGCTGAAACTGATTTTTGGAGGTTACATCTGGCTGAGCCCACCCACCAACTATTTTTATAAGGTCCCTGCTTATAGTTACATGGCCCCCAGCCCTAGGGGCACATAGTGCACACCTTAGGGGTGACTTATATGTAAAAATAAGGTAGTTTAAGACTTTGGAACTACTTTTAATTCCAAAGTCGAATTTGCATATAACTTTAATTTAAAAGCAGTCAGCAAGGCAGGCCTGCCTTTAAAATGACACTGGGCACCTCAGCAGTGCACCTATGGGTGCACTACCTATGCTGTGGTCCCTAAACCTACATGCCCTACCATATACTAGGGACATATAGGTACGTTAACTTAGCCAATTATAATTAGACTAATTTGTATATCTACTTTACACAGAGCACTGCCCCTGGGACTGGTAAGCAGTACCCAGGGCACAGCCAAGAGTCAGTAACCACCAGTACCTGTCCAAAAAGTGTGGGGGTGACCAGGGCAAAAAGGAGGACTTTCCTACACTGCCCCACCCCGGATGTAAGGTGATGGGTACTAACCTACACCCTGGTAGTCCTCATCAGCTAAGTGGAAAAACCTGGAAAGGCCCTCTGCATTGGTATGGGCAGTCCCAGGTCTGTGCTCCACTGTGAACGTACACCACACCACACCTACGTAAGGTCATCAACATCTCCTTCAAAACTGCAAGATTCCCGGAAAGTTGGAAACACGCCGAAATCAACGCACTACTCAAAAAACCAAAGGCGGACCCCAAAAACCTGAAGAACTCCCGGCCCATCTCCCTGCTCCCATTCCCAGCGAAGGTCATTGAGAAAATCGTCAACGCACAGCTCACCCGATACCTCGAAGACAACAACATTCTCGACCCCTCCCAATCCGGCTTCAGACGAAACCACAGCACCGAGACCGCACGCCTCGCCGCCACAGACGACATCAGAAACCATCTCGACAATGGAGAAACATCAGCCGTTATCCTCCTCGACCTGTCGGCCGCCTTTGACACTGTCTGCCACCACACTCTGAAAATCCGCCACCTCGAAGCAGGGATCCAAGACCAGGCCCTCGACTGGACCACATCCTTCCTCTCTGGTAGAACCCAGAGAGTCCACCTCCCCCCGTTCCTATCCATAGCCTCCAACATCATCTGCGGCGTACCCCAAGGCTCCTCCCTTAGCCCGACACTTTTCAACATCTACATAGCCCCCCTCGCACAAGTGGCCCGTCAACACAACCTCAACATCATCTCCTACGCCTACGACACCCAACTCATCCTCTCCCTCACCAAGAACCCACACACCGCCAAAACCAACCTCCACGAGGGCCTGAAAGCCGTCGCCGACTGGATGAGAAGCAGCCGGCTGAAACTGAACTCGGACAAAACAGAGGTTCTCATCCTTGGGCCTACCCCCTCCGCCTGGGATGACTCGTGGTGGCCAGCCTCGCTGGGCACCCCACCTACACCAACCGACCACGCACGAAACCTCGGCTTCATCCTCAACTCATCTCCATGTCAAAACAAGTCAACGCCGTCTCCTCCTCCTGCTACAACACCCTCTGCATGCTTTGCAGAATCTACAAATGGATCCCAACGAGACAAGAAAAACAGTAACCCAGGCCCTCGTCAGCAGTAGAATCGACTACGGCAACGTACTCTATGCTGGCATCCCGTTCAAACACCTGCAACGCCTCCAACGCATCCAAAATGCCTCCGCCCAACTCATCCTCAACATCTCTCGTCACAGACACATCACCCCGCACCTTAGAGACCTTCACTGGCTCCCTGTCAACAAGAGGATCACCTTCAAGCTCCTCACCCACGCACACAAAGCACTTCACAACACAGGACCAACCTGCCTGAGCAGCAGACTCAGCTTCTACACCCCCACCCGGCAGCTCCGCTCCGCCAACCTCGCCCTCGCAACCGTCCCCCGCATCAGACGAAGATCCTCCGGCGGCAGATCTTTCTCTTACCTCACCGCCAAGACCTGGAACACCCTTCCGTCTGACCTAAGACAGATCCAGGACCTGCTCTCCTTCAGAAGACACCTCAAGACCTGGCTCTTCGAGCAGTAGCAGCTCCCCTTCCCCCCCACCAGCGCCTTGAAACCCTGACGGGTATGTAGCGCGCTTTAGAAATAATCTGATTGATTGATTGAAGTCCATCCCCTGTAGGGAAAAGGACCAACTTAACAGTTTTGGGTTCTCCCCTCTCATTTGATCAACCATCTGAGAGGTCTGTGGTCAGTTTGTACACGGAAGTGAGTGCCAAACAGGTATGGCCTCAACTTATTCAGGGACCAGACCACAGCAAAGGCCTCCCTCTCAATGGCACTCCATCTTTTCTTTCTGGGGAGTAGTCATCTGCTGATGAAGGCAACTGGTTGATCTTGGCCCTCTTCATTAACTTGTGCTAACACTGCCCCAATCCCTTCCTCTGAAGCATCTGTTTGCACTATAAACTCCTTGCTATAGTCAGGGGCCAGTAACATTAATGCTGAAAAGTTTTCTGACACTCTGGGGTCCAAATGACCTTCTTGGGTTGTTTCTTGTCAGAGGGGCCACTATGGTCCCATAATTCTGAACAACCCTCCTGCAGTACCCAGTCAGGCCAAGAAAGGCCCTGAGCTGAGTCTGGGTTTTAGGAGCCTCCCAATCCAGGATAGTCTGGATCTTGGGCTGGAGAGGTTGTACATGACTTCCACAAACAAGGTGGCCCAGGTACACAACTGAGCTTTGCCCTATCTGGCACTTGCTTGCCTTGATAGTCAGGCCTGCTTGAAGCAGGGCCTGAAGCACTTCCTTCAGGTGGACCAGGTGGTCCTCCCAGGTGGAACTGAATACAGCTATATCATCCAGATAAGCTGCACCGAAAGATTCCAACCCAGACAGGACCCTATTCACCAACCGTTGGAAGGTGGCAGGAGCGTTTTTCCAGCCAAAGGGCATCACCTTGAATTGAAAGTGGCCCTCTGGAGTGGAAAATGCTGACCTCTCCTTAGCTCCTGGACTTAAGGCAATCTTCCAGTATCCTGAGGTCAGATCAAACGTGCTCAGGAACTTGGCAGCCCCCAACCTATCAATGAGCTCCTCAGTTCTAGGTATGGGGTGAGCATCATTCCTAGTTACTGCATTTAGACCTCTGTAGTCCACACAAAATCTCAATTGCTTCTTCCCACCTTGGGGGTTAGGTTTGGGCACCAGTACCACTGGAGTGGAGCAAGGACTGTCAGAGGGCTCAATTACCTTGAGCTCCAACATCTTAGCCACTTCTGCTTTGATGTTGGCCTTGACCTGGTCTGACAGCCTGTACAGCTTGTTCTTGACAGGCAAGCTGTCACCAGTGTCAACGTCATGGACACACCAATTGGTGAGTCCAGGGGTCAGGGAGAACAGACTAGCAAACTGCTCCAAAACTTGTCTGCAGTCTTTTTGTTGCTGGTCTGTCAACCTGGGAGAGAGTACTACTCCCTCCACTGACCCATCTTGCTAATTTGAGGACAGGAGGTGTGGCAGAGGTTCACTCTCCTCCTCCTGTCCTTCATCAGTGACCATCAGCATGGTCATGTCTGCCCTGTCCTGGTGGGGTTTCAACCTGTTAACATGCAGGTTCCTATGAGGATTCCTGGTGCTGCACCCCATGGCACGGCAAAGACACCCCAGGTTCTCTGAGGAGGAGCTCAGGGTCATGGTGGAGGAAATAGTCCGGGTAGAGCCACAGCTATTCGGATCACAGGTGCAGCACACCTCCATAGCTAGGTAGATGGAGCTATGGCAAAGAATAGTGGACAGGGTCAACGCAGTGGGGCAGCACCCAAGAAATAGGGATGACATCAGGAAGAGGTGGAACGACCTATGGGGGAAGGTGCGTTCCGTGGCCTCAAGACACCACCTTGCGGTGCAGCGGACGGGCGGCAGACCCCCACCTCTGCCCCCACAACTAACAACATGGGAGGAGCAAGTCTTGGCGATTCTACATCCTGAGGGCTTCGCAGGAGTAGATGGAGGAATGGACTCTGGTAAGTAAAACTTTAACTACGATATCCCCCACCCTACCTGCATGCCATCACATACCCCCACACTCGACCTCACATCCATCACTCCAACTCCTCACAAATGTCGCAATATCACAAACCACACATCCCAACACGAAGCCCTGCATGCAACAACAAAGCATGGACACCCATCACCAAAGCATGGCCACTGCACATACCCAAACACCCACATAAACCACGATCACACAAGGTCCAACACAGGAATGCAAGCACTGGGGTACACGGTCACCCACCCATTGCACACCATGGCACACACAGATGCAATAAACATCCTTTTATACCCCTGCAGGACCCCTACCCAACTTCACCGGACAGGAGGGTCCACACATGTCAACACCGCCAACAGAAGAGGCCCACAGTGATGAGAGCAGCTCTGTCCAACTGGAGCTAGATGACCAGCCCGGCCCATCTGGGACCTCTGGACAGCTGGTTCCCCTGACACAGACACAGGCCACCACAGAGCTTCCCCCCTCTGGAAACACCAGCACAGCACCCACCCAGCGGGCCCATACCTCTGTCCCCAGGACACTTCAATCAGCAGTGTGTCCACCACTACAGGGAACCCTGGATAACCTACCACCCCAACAACAACACGAACCGGGGGCTGTGGCAGTGGGAACACGGTCCAGGGGACAGATGCCCAGTAACACAGGGGAACTGGGAGGGCTGCTGTGCGACGGGGGAGGACAGGCCAAGGGAACCTACTCTCCAGGAGGCCCTCTCCAACATCATGGGAGCCTACCACCATTCCCAGGAGACGATGGCAACGGTACTGGCCAAGTTTCAGGAGACCCAGCGGCTGCAGGAGGAACAGTATTTGGGGTTCAGGGAGCAACTCAGATCCATCAATTCCACCCTGGGCACCACCGTAGGGGTGCTGAAGGAAGTCCTCAACACCAGGAGGGACACTGTGGCACAACAAGGGGCCCCTGACACTAGCCTGGATGATGAACTGCCCACCACCCACGCCGGCGCTAGTGGACAGGAGGCACCGCCACAGGACCACCACACCAGCACCCCACCCCTTGCAGATGGACAACCACCCTGCAAACGGTCCCTGAGATTTAGGACAAAGACAGAGAACGATGCCAAGACCCCCGCCAAGAAGAGAGACCACCCTCATTGTCATCCTTCTATCCCACCTTGTCACCCTGTCCATCCTCAAACTGCCCCAGCTCCACTTCCTATGCCCATTTGGGCAATTCACCTGTGAGACTCAATGGAAGTTTTGCAGGATCACCAAGTTCCTGTTGTCGATGTCCTCTTCTTCTACTTCCTCGTCTTCACTGTCCACAGGCTCCACAGCTGCCACAACACGTCCATCTGGATCATCCTCCTGCAGAAAAGGCACCTGTCATCACAAAGCTGATTTGTGAAGCATACAGCAGGCCACGATGACCTGGAACACCTTCTTTGGTGAGTAGAATAGGGATCCACCTGTCATATGGAGGCACCTGAACCTGGCCTTCAGGAGGCCGAAGGTCCGCTCTATAATCCTCCGAGTTCGCCCATGGGCCTCATTGTAGCGTTCCTCTGCCCTTGTCCTGGGATTCCTCACTGGGATCAGTAGCCATGACAGGTTGGGATAACCAGAGTCACCTGCAAATGGCGAGGGACAACTGTTAGACACACACTAACCTGTAGGGATATCCCCAGACAACCATTCCCACTGACTTGCTTCCAGGTGCTCACCTAATAGCCACACACAGTGCCTCTGGAGTTGACCCATCACATAAGGGATGCTGCTATTCCGCAGGATGTACGCGTCATGCACTGAGCCAGGGAATTTGGCATTGACATGGGAGATGTACTGGTCTGCCAAACACACCATCTGCACATTCATCAAATGATAACTCTTCCGGTTTCTGTACACTTGTTCACTCCTGCGGGGGGTACCAGAGCCACGTGTCCCATCAATGGCACCTATGGTGTTAGGGATATGTCCCAGGGCATAGAAATCACCTTTCACTGTAGGCAAATCCTCCACCTGAGGGAAAACGATGTAGCTCCGCATGTGTTTCAGCAGGGCAGACAACACTCTGGACAACACATTGGAAAACATAGGCTGGGACATCCCTGATGCTATGGCCACTGTTGTTTGAAATGACTCACTTGCAAGGAAATGGAGTACTGACAGCACCTGCACTTGAGCGTGGATTCCTGTGGGATGGCGGATAGCTGACATCAGGTCTGGCTCCAACTGGGCACACAGTACCAGGATTGTGGCACGATCAAGCCTGTAGGTGATGATCACATGTCTTTCCTCCATTGTCGACAGGTCCACCAGCGGTCTGTACACCGGAGGATGCTGCCATCTCCTCACATGTCCCCGCGGACGGTGCCTATGAAGGACAACAGCGAGCACAGAGTCAACCAACTCAGAGGTACGTACCCACAGCTCATACAGAACACGATTCATAATCCAAAATTTCCATGTATGAGTGTTGAGGCAAGGCCTAGGTATATGCGACGCAGTTAAAAATTAAGCCATGTGGGCCCCTGAAATGGCGGCTGCCTGACCTGTGAAGTGGGACAATGGGATGTGAGGTAACTGCGCTGGCGTTGTACACCGTCGCAGTAGGCGGTCGAAGACTGCAGCGCAATTCTCCGTTGGTTAACATTGGACCCTATGGGTCCCAGGAGCCAATGACAACGTGCGCCGGCGGTGACGGTACGCACCGCCGCGGATGTGACCACCACTTTCTATCTGTTCAATCACTCAATACCTGATCTTCAACAGGAGAGGACCTACACTGCAAGTGCTGCTGTGACCTCAGTCTAAAAGAGACAATGGCTCTTGCGTCTGGGGAAAGGGCCCCTGCCTTCACATCAGAGGAGTTGGAGAAACTCGTGGATGGGTTACTCCCCCAGTACACGCTATTCTACGGTCCTCCAGACAAGCCATACCAAGCATAGTAGTCCAGGTAGTGCTCTTAGAAAGTCCGTGGAACACTGAGACCACACGGTATGGGCGAGGCCCACACAAGATCCCCAACCATGATGGAGAGAACACTGGAGGGGCATCAGAGAGCAACTAAACAGGAACCTCAGGGGGAGGGAAAGGAGGGGCACCTCAGCCACTTGGATGCACTACGCCAAATCCACAAGGGGGGCCACATGCCCACTGTTACATCCTGGGGAGTGCAAAGCCACAGTCTTACAAGTCTCTACAGTGGGTGGTCTGCCCACTGTTCAATTCTGGGGAGTAAAAAGCCACAGTCTCTCAAGTCTCACAAGTAGGTGTTCTGCCCACTGTTCAATCCTGGGGAGTGCAAAGCCTCAGTCTTTCAAGTCTCTACAGTGGGTGGTCTGCCCACTGTTCAATCCTGGGGAGTGCAAAGCCACAGTCTCTCAAGTCTCTACAGTGGGTGGTCTGCGCACTGTTCAATCCTGGGGAGTGCAAAGCCACAGTCTCACAAGTGGATGACAGTCTCCACTGGTTCTGGAGGGGGCATGGTGCCCAGAGTGCTTCATCCTGTTAAGGACAGAGGTAGTGGATGACAGTCTCCACTGGTTCTGGAGGGGGCATGGTGCCCAGAGTGCTTCATCCTGTTAAGGACAGAGGTAGTGGATGACAGTCTCCAATGGTTCTGGAGGAGGCATGGTGCCCAGAGTGCATCATTCACCCCCTGACGGACTCAGTTGCGTCAGTGCCCCTGCCGCTCATGGGCTAGTGGTGCTTGAGATGGCGGTGCCCTGTTCAGCGGTGCTTGAGATGGCGGTGCTTGAGATGGCAGTGACTTGTTCATCGGGGCTTGAGATGGCGGTGCCCTGTTCAGCGGTGCTTCAGATGGCGGTGCCCTGTTCAGCGGTGCTTCAGGTGGCGGTTCCCTGTTCAGCGGTGCTTCAGATGGCGGTCTCCATTGCAAGGTCTCAGTTGCTGGCGGGGCTGGCACTGGCGGTCCTTCATGGCCCAACGGGCCTTTTGCTGGCAGTCCTGTATGGCCCAGCGGTCCTTTTGCTGGCCCATTGATGTATCCTGGGGAGTGCAAAGCCACAGTCTCTCAAGTCTATACAGTGGGTGGGTTGCCCACTGCCATATCCTGGGGAGTGCAGAGCCACAGTCTCTCAAGTCTCTACAGTGGGTGGGTTGCCCACTGTTCCATCCTAGGGAGTGCAAAGCCACAGTCTCTCAAGTCTCTACAGTGGGTGGTTTGCCCACTGCCATATCCTGGGGAGTGCAAAGCCACAGTCTCACAAGTGAATGACAGTCTCCACTGGTTCTGGAGGGGGCATGGTGCCCAGAGTGCTTCATCCTCCTAAGGACAGAGGTAGTGGATGACAGTCTCCACTGGTTCTGGAGGGGGCATGGTGCCCAGAGTGCTTCATCCTGCCAAGGATTGGGGTAGTGGATGACAGTCTCCACTGGTTCTGGA
Source organism: Pleurodeles waltl (assembly GCF_031143425.1). Classification (NCBI taxonomy): domain Eukaryota; kingdom Metazoa; phylum Chordata; class Amphibia; order Caudata; family Salamandridae; genus Pleurodeles; species Pleurodeles waltl. The sequence goes on from NC_090444.1 coordinate 1,478,652,189, forward strand.
GGGGGCATAGTGCCCAGAGTCCATCAATCACCCCGTGACGGACTCAGTTGCGTCAGTGCCCTTGCCGCTCATTGGCCAGCGGTGCTTGAGACGGCAGTGCCCTGTTCAGCGGTGCTTGAGATGGCGTGCCCTGTTCAGTGGTGCTTGAGATGGCGGTGCCCTGTTCAGCGGTGCTTGAGACGGTGGTGCCTTGTTCAGCGGGGCTTGAGATGGCGGTGCCCTGTGCAGCGGTGCTTGAGATGGCAGTCTCCATTGCAGGGTCTCAGCTGCTGGCGGTCCTTCATGGCCCAGCGGGGCTTGTGCTGGTGGTCCTTCATGGCCCAGCGGGGCTTGTGCTGGGGGTTCTTCATGGCCCAGCGGGGCTTTTGCTGGTGGTCCTTCATGGCCCAGCGAGGCTTGTTCTGGTGGTCCTTCATGGCCCAGCGGGGTTAGTGCTGGCGGTGGCCTCCTGGGCAGGTGGGCTGGCGGTGGCCTTCTGGGCAGCTGGGCTGGTGCTGGCGGTGGACTCCTGGGCAGGTGGGCTGGTGCTGGAGGTGGGCTCCTGGGCATTGGGGATGATGGCGGTCTTCTCCGCCACTCTGCTTTTCCCAGACTTGCCGGGATTCTGGTGGCCCTTCCCCACCTTGGAAGGTGTCACAGCTGACTCCACACTCCCACCGGGACCCTTGGGAGCGGCTTTGGTGGCTGGAGTCTTCCCCCTCTCCCGCTGGGCACTGGCCAACTTCTGATGCTTCACAGGTGGGGGACTGTCTGTGCTGTGGCTCTGTGCCATACTGGCTGCCCTGGTGGCCGGTGCACTCCAGATTCCGGTGACTACAGGCACCACTGGTCCCGGAGATGTTGTGACTGAGGTGCTAGTTCAGGACCTATGAGACGGACGGGGTGGGGGAGGTACAGGAAAGAGGTCAAGGGTGGACAGGAAAAGTTTTTGGGAGACAGACACAGTGGCTGTACCTGTAGCTGGAGGGGGTTTGGGAGTGGAGGAAGAGGTGGTGGTTCTAGGAGGTGTAGGTTTGGTGACTTTGGGTGAAGGTGCATGCGCTGGAGGCTGTCGTGAGGTGGATGGCTGTTGGGTGGGTGGGTGCCTGCGTTTGTGTATCTTGGGAGGGGCGTCACAGACACATTGGGAGAGGACACAGGGGCTGTGTGAATGGTAGTGGGCGTGGTGACTGCACATGAGCGGCTTGTGGTGGTGGGTGTGCTGGAGAGGGACGTAGTGGCTGTAGAGGTAGTGCATGCAGGTGTGAGTATAGACAAGACTGGGATGGAGGAGGGAGACGAGGAGGAGTGGGACACAGTGGAGGCAGTGGATGTTGGTGTGTCTGCATGTGTGTGATGCTTGCGTGAGTGCCTGTGGGATGTGTGGTGCTTATGTTTGCCAGAGCTACCCATGAGTGTTGACGTGTGTGCATGCTGGTCTGTAGGTGTGCTTGGGATAGGCTGAGGTACAGGGGATTGGGTCTGGGTGGAGGAAGTTGGAAGGGGGAGGCTAGCAACGGGGACAATGGCTGCCATCAGTGCTGAGGCCAGAGTCTGAAAAGCTTGCTGAAGGGCACCTGACCAGAATGAATGCCCTCCAAGAATGCATTTGTTTGTTGCAACTGCCTCTCTACACCCTGGATGGTATTCAAAATGGTAGACTGCCCAACAGTGAGGGACCTGAGGTCAATGGCCTCCTCACTGAAGGCAGCAGGGGTGACTGGGGCAGGCCTGAGGTGCATGGGGCGAAGGTGATGCCCACCCTCCTGGGTGAGCGGGCACGGGGCAAAGGCTGAGGGGCTGCTGGGAGGGCAGTGTTGGTAGGGGGGGTTGGTGGCTGTACCTGTAGATGCGGGGGGCCACCACAAGGGAGCTCCCGTCAGAGGACGAGTCTGTGTGTCAGCTCCTGTCCCCGCCGTGGAGCTCCCCTTGCCCTCCGTCCCACTGGTGAACTCTGAGTCCGTAGTCTCGCCCTCCAGGGCCATGTGGGATACAGCTCCCTTGTGCTCCGGTGCCACTGCTCCTCCGCCTGATGATGCTAATGCACACAAGAACAGGGAGACCACAAAAAGGGGGGGACGACAGAAGAAAGACACGTTGAGTGCATGCATTACCGCGACCGTTGGTGGACACGACAGACACAGAAGCCCCCTGCACTACGCCGTGCTCTTGGGGTCCACTGTTCATTTGCTGGGAAATGGCTTACAAGTCTATGGACGACATCTGCACACATAGATGACACAGTGGCATGACTAGGTGTACTTTGCACTCTACAGAGGTGGGGTGGGGTGCCACATGGCCTGCCTTGTGGAGGGGCCTTGCATACGGAACAAACCCTGGCCTAGGGAAATCCACAGCCCACCTCCCCCACCCAGACACCTCCACAGTGCGCAAAGTCAGGAGAATGAGAGTGTACTCACCCCCTTGTGGCTGCTGTGATGCCATCAAGAGCCCATCCAACTCCGGGTAGGCCACCGCCAGGATCCTGAACATCAGGGGGGTCATGGTGCGAAGGGCACCCCTCCCAGCTTGGGAGGCCATCCCCAGCTGAGCCTCCGCCGTCTTCTTGCTCCAGCGGTGAATGTCCTCCCATGTTTTCCAGCAGTGGGCGCTCCGTCTGTGGTAGACCCCCAGGGTCCGGACGTCCTTGGCGATGGCACGCCAAATATCTTTTTTCTGGTGGGCGCTGACCTACATGAAATGTACTGGGGAAAAAGAGAAGTTATTACCAACTGCACCGTCAAACTGATTGGCCTCCATCCCTACCCTTGACATGTGGCACATGCATTTACCGTCTTTCATGCATGCAGCACTCTCCCCCCTTCCTTCTTACATCCAGCCCTCTCAACACAGGCATATCCCATACAACATGCTCCCTGTGTACTTACCTGTTTGTCTGGAGGACCATAGAGTAGCGTGTACTGGGGGAGGACCCCATCCACGAGCTTCTCCAACTCCTCCAATGTGAAGGCAGGGGCCCTTTCCCCACATACTCGAGCCATTGTCTCTTCCAGACCGAGGTCACAGCAGCACTTGCAGTGTAGGTCCTCTCCTGTCGAAGATCAGGTATCGAGTGATTGAATAGATAGAAAATGGCGGTCACGTCTGAGGCGGTGCGTACCGTCACCGCCGGCGTACATCGTTATTGGCTCCTAGGACGCATAGGGTCCAATGTTAACCAATGCAGCATTGCGCCGCGGTCTTCGACCGCCTACCGCGACGGTGTACAACGCCAGCGCAGTTACCTCACATCCCATTGTCCTACTTTACAAGTCAGGCAGCCGCCATTTCAGGGGCCCACATGGCTTCATTTTCAACTGCGTCACACATACCTAGGCCTAGACTCTACACACATACAGGCCATCTTCTGTGTATGAATGGTGTTCTGTGTAAACTGTGGGTACGTCCCTCTGAGTTGTTTGACTCTGTGCTCGCTGTTGTCCTTCATAGGCACCGTCCGCTGGGACATGTGAGGAGATGGCGGCATCCTCCGGTGTACTGACCGTTGGTGGACCTGTCGACAATGGAGGAGCGACATGTGATTATCACATACAGGCTTGACCGTGCCACAATCCAGGAACTGTGTACCCAGTTGGAGCCAGACCTGATGTCAGCAATCCGCCATCCCACAGGAATCCCCCCTCAAGTGCAGGTGCTGTCAGTGCTCCATTTCCTTGCAAGTGGGTCTTTTCAAACAATAGTGGCCATTGCATCAGGGATGTCCCAGCCTATGTTTTCCAACGTATTGTCCAGAGTGTTGTCTGCCCTTCTGAAACACATGCGGAGCTACATCGTTTTTCCTCAGGTGGAGGATTTGCCTACAGTGAAAGGTGATTTCTATGCCCTGGGACACATCCCCAACATCATAGGTGCCATTGATGTGGCTTTGCCCCCCCCCCCGCAGAAGTGAATAGGTGTACAGAAACCGGAAGAGTTATCATTCGATGAATGTACAGATGGTATGTTTGGCAGACCAGTACACAGGCTCCACTGGTGTCCGCGTCCTCAAGGGAAAGTAAGGTCTGTATACCCAGAAGAGAAAGGACATGATAATTATGAAAGCCTGACACCACAAGCTTTGATACCAAAAAGTCCCATTATTCCCAGTTGTTTTCCATAGCATTTAGTGCATTTCTGTGAATCATCCCGTTTGCGACTAGAAAAATGTTTTTGGGGATGTACAAAGCCCAAACTTTGATTCGGTAACTTGTTACTGAATCACAATTTTGGGTTTTGAAATTCAGTATTAGGAAGAGGCGTGTCCAGGTTGTCCCTTTCTAATACTGAATCTAGATGGTATGTATGAATGTTTTTTGACCGTGAATCTAATTTCAAATTGGTGCTAACCCAGTCGCAAAGGGAAAGGGGTCCCTATGGACCCCTTCCCCTTTGTGAATACAGGCGAAAATGTTTTTTAAGAGCAGGCAGTGGTCCCACGGACCACTGCCTACTCTTAAAAAATGAAACTGAAATTTTCATTTTTTTCTTTTTAAACACAGTCTGTTTTCTTTTAAGGAAAACTAGCTGCATTTACAAAAAAAAAGATTATTTTATTTAAAAGCAATCACAGACATAGTGGTCTGCTGACACCAGCAGGCCACCATCCCTGTGATTTTTGCGATTCTCAATGGGTTGCAAATTGCGGCCTACCTCATTAATATTAATGAGGCAGGTCTATTTGCGACCCACCGGGGATTGCAAAAGAAACTCAATGGAGTTTCTTACATTTGGAATTGCGATTCGCATGGAATCGCAATTAGGAAATTGCAATTTAAAATATTTGTACATGTGGCCCTTAGTGCTATCCAGAAGATTGACTGGCACAAGTTTTCATATCTGTGCAGGTTAATGTTGGCAAGCCTTATTTTGTGAGCTTTGACGTTTCAAATACCTTCATCAGTTATGCTACCACTTCTTCAAATTATTACTGTCCAAATCAAACTAGGATTTTGTAGTGCAATGCCGGTGATCATTTTGTGACCAGTGATCACGGTAGCTATAAAATGACACCCACCATTACAATGGATCAAGCTTCTTACTAGGTCTTTAACCCAAGGACCTCGTTGAGTAAATTAGAAAAAGACAATGCACCGGACGTTCTAGAGAGTCTAGAAGTCCTGCCCCGATGCACATTTGAATAATAGCCAACCTTAATGTACTATGTGAAGAAACAAGCACCAGTGAATATATTGTTCACATTCAAGTGTTTACAGCCTGAAAACTGCTATCATTTATTGTGCAAAGCCACTTTCAATGTATGAAGTTACTTAATGTCATGCTTTGCAAAATATTGAAAATAAATGTGCAGTGTAAAGAAGTAGATAACTCATTATCAGCTTTTTACCTTCCAAAATGCCTTGTTTGTCCTTGAAGTATTTATTGTAAATATCTAGTTCGTGCGCTTTCCAAAAGCTGCTGAGGCAAATGAACTATATGGTTTGTCTGTTAAATTTAAGCTAAACAAAATAGAATGCCATGAGCAATTGACTGCTCACTTCCTTCGACCTTGAGCGCATTGACGCGGTGTAATTACCGGGTGCAGAGGTGTGAGCAGACTATTCCCTCTGCTGTCCTTAACCTGCCTGGAGCAGGACCACAACGCTGTTCCTGAGTATTATTTAATGGCAGCTGAAGAGATTTGCTTGCAGCTGTCTACATATTTTATTTCTCCGCACTGCCCGCAATAATCAACAGGACTTTTAGTAAAAGCATTGCTGAAATATTCATGGAACCGTATGTGGTAATCTGTGATAAACTGCTGGATTCTCAGTCGAGGTATCTATTGTCTCTTTGAATGCCAGGGGCCTGCTTTTCTAATGGATGCAGCAGAACATGGTTCTATCTCCCTTTGACACAGATCAAAACATTTTCAGGCTTCAAGACATAATCTGTCAGACCGAAACATCTGTTGACTTTCTTAAATATTAACCTTTTAATACCTAGTTTCGGTCATAGCGGTGTAACTTTATGTACCTTTATTGCCACGGTAGATGCTATGAGAGTTAGTCTAAATTGTCCTATTTTGCGAGGCGGCAGAGTGCATAATCATCGTTTCTTAATGTATTCCTTTTTAAATTTATTACGAAGTAGACAGCTGTTTAGCTATAAATTGATGACTTTCCACCAGGAGAAAGTGGCCTGCATCAAGGAGGGAGTGTCGGGTCTTATTTGTAAATCAATCCTGCTGCTCCCATCAGGAGGCGCGTCCAAGGATAAATCCTTGCCTTGATAGAATTGGATTACGGAAAAAGTCAATGTTTACCTCAGATTGTTATGGTACTGGAAGAGGAGCCTCTGTCAGCCACCGATGGGGAAGGTAAGACAAAGAACGTTTGCTTGTCCCTCTATACCTGCCGCGGTAAACCGAAGCAAAAATATTTGTATACTTTATGTAAGCATTTCAGGCTTTCTCTCTTTTTGCAAATGCTTTCTTTACTCATGTCCATTAATATTTTGCTGCTTCTCAAAATTGAAGTTGACAAATTATTTCAGTCACATTGCACCAAGACAAATCCAGTATTACAACAGTGCCACATATTAACCGACTGACTGAAATTCATAATATTTTTAAAGCTGCTGAATGTCTTGATTAGAAATTTTAATTAGAGTTTATGTATTTTAAATAATGGCTTATGTAGAAAATGAATAAATTAGAAAAATAATGAAATTGTGACCTCGGAGAACGGCCACCAGTGTTCACGAAATGTACTAAATAAATGACTAAAATGTATGAAATATTGAAAATGTATTAGATTAATGTATTAATATGTCATATTGAGAGTTATGAAATATGTTGCTGCTTATTAATTGTAGACCTTAAGTTTGCGAGTGTCTTGGCCTAGTTTTGCCAGACCTCATACAGAAGCTGTATTTCTTAGTGGAGGAGGAATCTTACGCTGAAGATCTTGTTACGCAGATATTGAGAGACCGACCCCCACCTTATGCGTGAGGGTGGTCCGAGTGCTGGTGGTGATCCAACAGCCCAGGCAAAGGCAATGGGGACAGTGAGTCCAGTGCAGGTTAATGCTGGCCAAATACAGGGTTGACTACTCCAGTAGTTCAGGCACAATTGCATTCTCCGCTGGTACAGAGAATTTATCCTGATGTGCGGATTCTAGAGACAACTTTGAACTTAGTGGTGCCTACAGAGCAAGTAGTTCCAAGACCACTGCTGGTTCAGACTGAGCCGACTCCGATTTTGTTGCCCCAGGCACACTCGCAAGGGATGCCAAGGTTTACGCCAATAAAAGGAACACAATCAGACCTGACTCTGAATGAATCAGAGTATAGGAGTTACTCACCCACAGAGTGCAGGTGCCAGAGCAGCCCCAGATGCAATATCGCTGCCGATTACTGTTGGTGAAGCGGTACCATTATTTGCACAGAAGCCAATTGTAAATGAACAAGGAGTAATGTCTTAGAGTTTAATGAGGAGGGGAACAAATGAACAAGTTCAGGTAGCCTCTTCCGTGGGTCAGACCTTTGATGGATCAAGGCCATTGTTAGATCTCAGTCCACTTGTCACACTTCACAATGCTGTGAATGGACCAAGTGCAGACCAGAGCTTGAAGCTATTGACACCGCAAACACCAGATGCAGTGGTACAGCAGGTGCCACTGGCGAACGCGAGTAACATCTCATTACAGGGATTGACAGTACAGCAGTTGACTGAATGGTTAGATGAACTGAATACCCCACATTATCTTTCAAAGGGTGAGGAGCAGATCAATTGTGTCAGATTGAGCATGGAAGCAGGTGAATTAGTTAAAGGAACAATTGGGGTGAACAGGTTAGAATCCTACACAGAAGCAGAGTTAAGATACTTATGCCAAAGGATCACGAGAGAGGTGGGCAAGGTACATCAGAGATTAGCAGAGTTGGCTGAGAAGCCTGGCATAGAAATTGAGAAAACAAAGCATCTGAAGAGAAGCTACAGGTTAGATTTTGAGGAGTAAGATTTTGAACACATGAGGTCAGCCAGAATGAAGGCACACCTTAACTATTGCAGAGTGCTCAAGTTTAGGGAGCCTTAGAGAAAACGAGATTCACTAGAAGTGACTGAAAATGTACAACAGGACAAGGATCCAGTAGAGATTTTACCAATGAGGGAAATCCCAGGGAGAAATTGTGTTCATGTCCCTTGGAGTAAGAGTGATATTCTGTCATTAACAAATGATTATCCAAAATTGAGGGAGAAGACAGTTGAGTGGTATCAGCAAACAGACAGGTTCGAGAAGCTCTCAAAATGTCTGTGGGAAGACTTGAATACCTTACAGGAAATAGTGGTTCCAGCTGATTTGTGGGTTGAATGCAAAAGATCTGTAGATTGGCCGACAAGTAAACCAGAGAGAGATAAGAATACAGGTGCACCATCTCCTGAGGTAATGAAAAATTACTATAAGGTGATTAAGGATTTCGCCTAAGAATATTGATTGGCAGAGGATTGACAGGACAGTGCAGGAGGTAAGGGAGTCAATACATGCGTACTATGAACATTTAATGAAGGCATTCAAGCAGTACAGTGGCAAGAAAGCAATTGAGCCAAAAGACATGTTGCATTTTGTGTTCAGGTTTGTGGAAGGATTGAGACCTGAAATAGGTCAGATGATTAAGAGTCATTTGATTTGATGGCAAGCAAAGCCAATTGATGAGGTGTTGCAGTATGCAAAAAACTGTAGTGATGAAGTTGATTTGAAGCAGAAAAAGTTGAAAGAGAAAGCAATGGTGATGCACATTAAGGTAGCTCAAACAGGAGTGCAGGGAATGTTTGTGCAGCAAATGCCGCAGCAGCAGGGAAATATCATGTTTCAGCCTCAAATGAGAGGTAGAAATCGTGGAGGCAATATGAATTGTGGTCCGGATTTGAATACTGTTGTGGTTCAGAATGATGTGCAAGGAATGAAGAAGATATTGTCGTGTCACATTTGAGTAGCCGTGGGACATTGGAAGCGAGAGTGTCTGATGATGGTGCAGGATGGTGTTGTTCAGCAAAATATTGACTCCAATACATTTCAAAATGTGAGAGGACCGAGACTAAGGTGTCCTAATCCAAATTTTCTGAATAATGTGATTCAGATGCAAAATTTCCAACCCATGCAGCAGGTGCAAATGCCCCATGCACAAGTGTCGCAGTTGCAACCAGTGCAGCAGCAGGTTCCCATGGTACCTAGCCAGCAAATGCAGATACCTGAAGCCCCAATGGAGCAGCAACAGATGATGCTTACTCAACCGATCACAGGTCAGAGACAAGACAGAAGTAGCAACGCAGTGCACCAATTCCCATGACATAGTGAGGATGAAATTAATGGTGAATGGATGAGTGACAGTTCTGATGAGGAACCATATATGCTTGTGACTTCTCTAGAGGTAGATCAGAGAGGACGCTATGTGAGGGGAAAGGTAATGGGTCACAGAATCTCATTTTTGGTTGGTCACAGGAGATACACGCTCTACAGTAAGAACTGCAGAGGTCCCGAAGTTGCCCCTTTCAGGAAGGACAGTTCAGGTTACGGGGGTAGCAAATCAGTATTTGACAAACCCGATTACAGATCCAGTGCAAGTTGAGATTGGCAATTTCCAGGGACTGCTCAAATGTGTAGTCTGCGATTTGAGTCCGGTATCCCTATTGGGAAGGGACTTCTTGTGTAAAACAAGGTCTTTGATTACTTGTTCGAATGATGGGATTGCAATCCAGACAAATAGTGATGATGCGGAAGATCCAACTCCAGAGACCGACTACGAAACCACAAATGAGGAGTACCCCTTGATTGAGTTTTTCCCAGTGCTCACAGTGAGAGATCTTCATTCTGACTTGCAGGGAACAGTGCAAAAGAACGTTTGGGATTTGACAGGGAAAGAAGTGGGTTTGATCAAGGGAGTGGAGCCGATTAAGGTTACCTTGAGGCCGAATGCAGTGTTTCTGCAGCATCCACAGTATAACATGATGCAAGATGTCCTGATGAAAGTGGCTCAGATAATTGCAGATTTTGTGAAGCAGGGAGTGTTGAAGGAGGTGTTGAGCAGCCCATGTAATTCACCAATAATGGGTTTGAGTAAGCCATGTGGGAAGGTCGGAATTGTTCAGGATTTGAGAAAAATAAATGACATTAAGGTCAAGTGTCGTCCCGTAGTGCTCAATCCAGCTGTAATAATGTTCCAGATTCCATGCGATGCAGAATGCTTCCCAGTGGTTGATTTGTCACAAGCATTCATTTCTGCGCCGCTTCCTGAGGATAGTCAATTTCTCTTTAGTTTAAAATTCTTGGATCGAGACTACTGCTGGTGTAGACTTCTGCAAGGGTACACAGAGTCACCTTCTTTGTTTAATCAGATCTTGAAAAAGAATTTGGAGTCGTTGGAGTTACCTTTTCAATCGACTCTGGTGCAATGTATTGATGATTTATTGATTGCGTCCAAGACAAAAGATGAGTGTAAGTATGACTCGATTGCCCCGTTAAATCATTTGGGAAAGTTTGGTCATTGCAGTACTGACCGAAGGTAGTAATGTACTTGGGTCACCAGATTGAGAAAGGGGTGAGGAAAATATCCAGAGAAAGGATTACAATGATACTGCACAGAAGTCCCCCGACTTCACAGAGAGATGTCAGGATGTTCTTGGGAATGGTGGGCTATTTTCACTAGTGGATCCCAAATTTTTCAGAGACTTCAAAGCCCTTGCAGAAGCTGACTTAAAAGGATGTCATGGGTCCCATAGTGCTAGACCAGGAACAAATGAAAGCATTCACTGAGTTGAGAGAGACTTTGTGCAGAGCTCCAGTGTTGGGTATGACTGACCACACGAAACCTTTCAAATTGTTGTATGATGATCGTGATGCATGTTCATTGTCTGTCATGACTCAGGTCAATGGTGGTGGTCATCGCCCAGTAGCATATTTTTTAGCTACCTTGGACCCAGTTGCAGAATCCTTACCAGGTTGTCTGCATGCAGTTGCCGCAGTTGGTCAAAGCCTTTCACAATGCGAAGGAGTAGTGATGGGATATCCCCTGACTGTAATCTTCCCTCACTCAATGGAGATTTTACTGACAATGACGAAAACCCAATACTTGACTGTTGCTAGGTTGACTAGGTATGAGGCGAGTATTTTGGGTGCACCTAATGTGACACTGAAAAGATGTACAGTGCGGAACCCGGCAACTTTACTTCCAAGTGATACTACTGAGATTGAAAAAGAGGAAGATGTTGACCATGATTGTCTTGAAGTAACTGAGCTGTGCACAAAACCAAGACCTGACATTAGAGATACCCAATTGGTAGAAAATTACCAAATTGTTTTTGTTGATAGATATTCTCTGACAGACAACACAGGGACACTGAGAGCAGGATATGCTGTGTGCACAATTACAGGTACCTTAGAAGCTTCCTGGCTTTCAGGAGTGTATTCTGTACAAGAAGCAGAATTGGTAGCTCTTGCTAGCTCGATTGAGAGTCGCTATCTATACAGATAATCAATACGAATTTTGAATAGTTCATGATTTTGGTCAATTATGGTCACAGAGAGGTTTCCTGACCTCTACTGAATCACCAGTGAGAAATGGTGAGAGAATAAAGGAGTTGTTGTATGCAATTCAACACCCTGAAGAAATTGCTGTGGTGAAATGCAGTGCACAATTAAAGTCGCAGGACTACGTGTCACTGGGGAATGGATATACGGATCAAGTCACAAGGTTTTACATTTGACACTGTATATCGTTCAAAGGCAGGTGGGAATTATTACCTGAAGAAGACACAACATATAAAAGTTTTGCATTAAAATTGATTGGCATTAAAAGAGTTAAAAACTCTGCAAAGTAATGTTGACAAAGAGTAGAAACGTTCCTGGAGTAAAATGAAATGTGTTCAAAGACAGGATGAGTTGTGGGTATCTGAAGAGGGTCAGATGGTTTTGCCAAATAGTGTGTTATCACAGATGGCGAGGTACTATCATGGTCAGGCACACATTGGAAGAGATGCCATGGTTCGTCTGTTCAAAATTGATTTGTTTAACCCCAAGTTTAGACACACAGCTGAAGCAGTTTGCCATTGCTGTGCCATTTGTCAGCAATTAAATGTGGGGAAAGGGACAGTGGTTAATTTGAGCCACATTGGAAGAGCAGGAGGTCCATCCAGCAGAATACAACTGGATTTCATTCAGATGCCTGTATGTGGAGGTTTGAGATATGTGTTGGTGATTGTGTGCATTTTCAGTCACTGGTTTAAAGCGTACCCTACAAAGTGAAATGATAGTCTCACTGTAGCAAAACTGTTGCTTAGAGAATTGATACCACGTTTCGGATTTCCGATCTCTTTAGAATCAGATAGTGGAACGCACTTCAATAATGAGGTGATCAAACTATTGTGTGCAGCATTGAACATTGAGCAGAAGTTGCATTTTAGTACTCGCCCTGAAGCATCAGGACTAGTGGAGCAGATGAACAATACTTTGAAGTCAAGGATTGCAAAGATGTGTGCAAATACAAATCTGAAATGGCCTGATGCATTGCCTTTGGTGTTGATGTCAATGAGAAATACACCTGACAGGAAGACAGGATTGTCACCCCATGAGATCCTCATGGGTCGAACAATGATGATGCCAGCAGTTCCAGCCAATGCACTTGTCAACATTACAGATGATATGGTGTTGGATTACTGCAAGGGTCTGGCTGATGTAGTCCACTCTTTCTCTCAGCAGGTGGAGGCCACCACACTGCCACCAATCCATGATCCAGGGCACAACCTGAAAGCCGGAGACTGGGTTGTTGTCTGGAATCACATGCGTAAAACATGTTTGGAGCCTCGTTGGAGGGGACCGTATCAAGTGATCTTAACAACTACGACAACTGTGAAGTGTGCAGGGATCCCGAACTGGACTCACAAGAGTCACATGAAGAAAGTGGCATGTCCACTGGATCATGAAGAAGCGTTGTTGAGAGTACCAACAACTGTGAGACAAATTACAGCAGGATGAAAACTGTTCTATCACTCCTGTGAGAGACAATGGTGGAGACCTCCAGGAGGGTGCGTGGAACCTATCTCAACTGACACAGCAGGTAGAGCCTAGTACAGAGGGGGCTCTCCCAGAAGTAGACGATTCTGAAAGGCAAACAGATCAAGTGCCAGACCCAGAATGGGAAGGGATTGAGCTGGCTAAAAGTCAAAGTGATCTGACTCCTCCTGAGCCTGGTGCAGGTCCTTCAAGAAAAAACACCATAGAGAAAGAAAAAGATTTGAGTTCAATCCTGAAGAGAATAGTGATAGAAGGTTCAAGAAAAGGAGACAAGTGGCCTGAATTGCAAGTGGAGAAAAGGAAAGAGTTGATTGTTGATCAAACAATAGAGAAAGAAGTAGATACTACAAGAAAAGAAGAACTAAATGAAGGAGAGTTGAATGGTGATCGGAAGTTAAAACAGAAAGAGAATAGCAAGTCGAAGATGCACAGGCCCTGAATGGGCGTATGCAACTACAAACGAAAGACAGCAAGAATTTATTTATTTTTGTTTTGATAGGGAAGTTCTGAGTCAATATTTTGAAGTGACCTGAAGAAGATCAAGGAGCTAAACTGTTGAAAAAATCTGAGAAATATTTGTGAGAAAAAGACTGTTGAAAGTAACTGAAAAAGACACTGATAACCTGATTTTACTTTTAGAAACTTGATTTGACAAGCTACTAACTGATTTAACAAGGAAGGAGGGTTCTTGGAAGTGAAAGTGAACTGTTGAAAAAAGAGTTGTCAATTTTTAATTTTTGATGCACATTTTCTAAGTTACTCCTGCTTTCTGATTCTTTACGGATCATGGCTGATTTTGGTGAGCAGGTTAGATATGCAAGATTCTGTAAATATATGAGCATTGGTTTTGGGAATTATGTGTGGGATTTTGTTTATAGTGTTGATTGTGGGAATGTCTGTTCTTGATGTGAAAGGAGCCAACCATTCTTTTGCTTTTGAGACTACCACACTAACAGCTTTAGAGAGGTTTAAGTTAGATGAGAAGTAGTTTCACAATTATGCTAATGCGCAAGGGAAACTTTCTTCTAATGTTTTTTGATCGTTTATTGAGTGAGTATGTTGAGACGATGGACGCAAGGGATTGTCTTGTGTGTATGCAGATTCCTTCATCAGTCGAGGAAGGGGTCACTTATCATAGTCTTCCATTAACATACAGGATAAGTTGTAGTCTGTTACTAACAAGGTTTTATAATCCAAAAGTAAATTCAGTATTTTTACTCCAATCATGACCGTGTGTTTTCGTTTGTTCCTATTATTAGGTATTTGAGTAGAATAGCTAAGGATTATGACACAGTATTGGTTAGAGGATTCTTTAAACCTACACTAACGTTTGGGACACCTTCTGCTCACAAAATGAATCTCACATGCTTGCTTACACCTTTAGAGAAGTACTTCCTAGATCATACTGATGACAGGAGAAAAGCGCTGGAGGAGAAATTAGAAAAAGGCTTAGATAAAAGGACTTATATGAATGATTATGCTCATAGTGCAATTAAAACACAAGGGAAAGTGGCTTAGTAGTATTTGGAATGGGATGGGGAATGGAAGTTATTCAGGAAATCTTAATCTTAATCGTCGTGGGTTGTCTATTAGGGATATGGGGATTATGTAAACTGTGCAAAATAATAAATTGAAGAAGTCCAAAAAGAATCAGAGGAGGGAATAAAAGAAGAGGAAAAGAATTTATAGGGAAGATTCCAGGAGAAGACACAATGTTGAAGAAATGTAATTGTAAAATAGTGGGTGGTAAATATGGTGTGATGAAACATTTAGTCAACAGAGGATGGATTGCTGACGCAGATGTCTTGATTAGAAATTTTAATAAGAGTTTATGTATTTTGAATAATGACTTATGTAGAAAATGACTAAAGTAGAAAAATAATGTGCACGTTTGAAATTGTGACCTCAGAGAATGGCCACCAGTGTTCACGAAATGTACTAAATAAATGACTAAAATGTATGAAATATTGAAAATGTATTAGATTTATGCATTAATATGCCATATTGAGAGTTATGAAATATGTTCCTGCTTATTAATTGTAGATCTTAGCTTGGCGAGTGTCTTGGCCTAGTTTTGCCAGGCCTCATGCAGAAGCTGTATTTCTTAGCGTTTAATGGAAAATGCTGATGACTGAGTAAACTATGAAATGCTCATTGTTTTAATAAAATGATTAGCAAAAGCTTTCCATGAGAACCAACTAACAGGAGACAGTATTGTTAAATTGTATCATACTGTATGTAATGTGTGCCAGATGTACTTTCCCAGGATGCGAACAATGAAGACACTGACTAAAGAGAAAGATGCAATAAAGTTGATACCTGACAAGTCGGATGATGAGAACATCATAAGGCGAAACAATCAACGACATGAGAAAGAAGAAATATTAGAATTCATAGATTTGGGACAGTTAAATCATTGAATAGAGTAATCACGTGCAATTAATTGACCAATTGGAAATTAGGGGATAATTTGAGTGCCTTTGATATAACAACGTGACAGAGGGAAAAGACTTCAGACCTTATTCAGATTTTTAGACAGACCACTGTTGAGAAAAAGAGGCTTAGAAGAGATTCGGGATTTTGTCATTGGGCTCATATTGTCTGTCTGAGAGCCTGATGTGATGCTGATCGATTGATGACCTAAGGACGAAGAGTGATTCTGTTTGCTGACCAATACTGTGGATAGGTAGATATGACAATCTGACTGAAATTACATTTTGTGCCTTTTCTTTCTAGGTACCAACTTCGCTGTCTTAGTTAGTTTTCCTTAGCTAAATGTTTTCTAAATTTACGTTCTAAATTGTTTTGCATGAAGCCCCACATGCTGATGGTAATCTGGGTTAGATGAGGTTTTCTACTTGACGATTGACAGATTACAGAGACAAATGTTTGATGGACTACTTTGCCGAACTATATGACCATGTTGAAATATTGAAGCTGACTTTGTTATTGATCTGCACTAATGCTTTGGAATGTATTGTGATACAAGCCTTGATTAGATTGTGTTTCTGGCATCTTTTGGTTAATTAATACTGTTTTCACATGCATTCTGAATTGATTTTGAGTTTAATCCACAAGACTTAGGGGGTCATTCTGACCCCGGCGGGTGGCGGGCGGCGGGAAACCGCCCAAACACCGCCCTGCGGTCAGATGACCGCGGGGGTCATTCCGACTTTCCCGCTGGGCCGGCGGGCGATCTGCAAAAGATCGCCCGCCGGCCCTGCGGGAAAGCCCCAGCAAAGATGAAGCCGGCTCCGAATGGAGCCGGCGGATTTGCTGCGGTGCGACGGATGCAGTGGCACCCGTCGCGATTTTCAGTGTCTGCCAAGCAGACACTGAAAATCTTTATGGGGCCCTGTTAGGGGGCCCCTGCACTGCCCATGCCAGTGGCATGGGCAGTGCAGGGGCCCCAAGGGGCCCCACGACACCCCTTCCCGCCAGCCTCTTCCTGGCGGTGTAAACCGCCAGGAACAGGCTGGCGGGAAGGGGTCGGAATCCCCATGGTGGCGCTGCATGGAGGATTCCTTTGGCCAGGGGAAAACCGTCGGGAAACCGCCGGTTCCCCTTTTCTGACCGCGGCTTTACCGTCGCGGTCAGAATTGGCCAGGAAGCACCGCCAGCCTGTTGGCAGTGCTTCCACGGTCCCCGGCCCTGGCGGTCATGGACCGCCAGGGTCGGAATGACCCCATTAGTATTGTTAAAATAAGGGAAATAAAACTACCAAACTTTTACTAAAGGTGTGGGTATTCATGGCTCAACGGTCATGGCGTGTGAGAGTTACTGACTCTATTGATTAATGATTATTGATTATTGTGTATTGATTATTGTTTCCTATACTGGCGCTATGGTAAGATCATTTTAAATGAGTCAAAAGGTTCATTGCCCTATAGGCGTCCCCTTGTAAGTTTACTTATTAAGCACCGGAACGTTAAGAAGCTAGTTCAACTGATAGCAAAACAGTTTTCATGCCAGATCGAGGGCAATATAACAAAGGAGTCCTGCTTTTCCAGTGAGTGGTGCATGTGGGCTATGTAATGTAAGAGCCCTAAACTCAGTGTCTGTTTAATGCAATGAAGTAAAGAAAACCAATTGAATTCTAGTAGCAAGAAAAACAAACTAGCAAACTGTTAGAAATTGGGTCTGTAGTTGGCAGAGGTATAGAACCTTGTCCAAGTAAGGACCACAGTCCTATTCAAGGTAAGTCACAATACAACCAAAACTATCCTGGGCTCACCCTCTGGTAGCTTGGCTCTGAGCAGTCAGGCTTAACTTAGAAGGCAATGTGTAAAGTAATTGTGCAATACGTCATACAGTAACACAGTGAAAACACCACAAAAATACACCACACAGGTTTAGAAAAATAGATAATATTTATCTGAATTACAAACAAAGTTATGAACTTTTCAATATTAAATCCCACGTAAGCTCTTAGAAACTCAATAGCTCCAACAGGGGCCATCACAGTGCCACTGAGTCGTTCCCAATAATAAGATGCCACAGGCGTCAGTCATGAACTCGCAATGATCCCCAGGGACAGTACCTTTGAAATTGAAGACTCAATAACGTCATACAGAGTCGTGGAGGTAAAGTGGCGCTGGAGCTGGGGCGGTGTCAGTCCCATATGGTGTCCGGGGAGGTGCAGTATCTGTTCTGTATTGTGAGGCAAGGGAGGCGAGGCGTTGGTTCTGTCCAGTTGCAGAGGGACCTGGTGCGGCGTCAGCGGTGAGGCGTGGGTTCCTTATGACCTGGCGGGGTCAATTTATCCAGTCAGTCACGATGTGATGAGTTGACTTTGCAGTATCGCACTCACACTGCCGGAAGTCAGAGGCATTGCAGCAATGTCAGACTTACATTGCAGGCCATGGTCACTGCATGCAGTGAGGTCCACGGCATCGGTGCTGATGTCACTTAAGCTGCTCCTGGCTCCACTGAAGTTGGAAACTAGCTAAATGCTGGCTAGTGAAGTGTCTGTTGGCCCTGAGACTTCAGAACAGGAGGCAAACTCAATCTAAGCCCTTGGAGAGCACTTTTGGGGAAGGTCCTCCCAGCAAGGTCTGAGGCCAGCAGGGCAGCAAGCAGGGCAGCAGGGCAGCAAGCAGGGCAGCAGTTAGTCCTTCTCAGCAAAGCAGCCCAGATGAGTCCTTTGGGCAGCCAGGCAGTTCCTCTGACAGAGATCAGATATAGATCCAGAAGTGTCTGAGTTGGTGGGGTCAGAGACCCAGTGTATATACCTAAAATTGCCTTTGAAGTGGGGGAAATTCAAACAGTGGTTTTAAAATGCACATGTTCCCCTTTCAGCCAAGCCCTGTCTTTCAGGATCCCTGTGTGGGGTTATCAGTCCTTTTTGTGATGGCAGGCCACTAACCTTTAAAATGTAAGAGGAAGACCCTCCACCCTCCCTGCCCAGGGAGACCCATTCATTATGCAGATGAATGCAGATGTGGCTCAGTGTCCTGTGTTGATGGCTGTATGGGTGGAATGCACAAGACGAGCTGTCAACCAGCACAGACCAGACAAGAATTGGAGACAGGGCTCTAAGGCACAGATGACAGTAAGTGGAGAGAAATGCCCACTTTCTATAAGTGGCATTTCTAAACTAGTAATATTAAATCAAGCTTCACCAGTAAGCAGAATTTTCTATTACCATTCTGGCAATACTAAACATGACAGGCCTACTCCTTCCAGATCAGAATCTACTACCTAAAAGTATAAGAGGGCAGTTCTAATGCTAGTCTATGGGAGGAGCAGGCTTCTCAGTAGTGGATTTTTTTTTTTTTGTGTTTTCACTGCCAGGACATGTAAAACACATAGGTATATGTCCTGCCTTTTACCTACTTAGCACCCTGCCCTGTGGGTTATGTAGGGACTACCTTAGGGGTGACATATGTAGAAAAAAGGGAGTTTAAGTCGAAGTAGCAGTTAAACTGCACACACACAGGCCCTACAATGCCAGGCTTGAGACATGTTTAAGGGGCCAGTTATGTGGGTGGCACAATCAGTGGTGCAGGCCCACTAGTAGCATTTAATTTACAAGCCCTGAGCACATGTAGTACACTTTACTAGGGACTTCCAAGTAAGTTAAATATGCCAATTGCGTGTGAGCCAGTGTTACCATGTTTTAGGGAGAGAGCACATGCACTTTAGTAGTGGTTAGCAGTGATAAAGTATCTAGAGTCCTAAAGCCAACAAAAATGAGGTCAGAAAAAGAGAAAGAGGAAAGCAAAACGTTTGGAGTGACCCTTCAGAGAGGGTGATTTTCCAACACAAACATATTCAAACAAATCAGTGGCATAGACTGAACATAACATTGATATGACATAGTCAGGCAACCGACCTAAACTAAATAAAATAAAAGGGAGACTTTTTTGTGGAAATGATTTATGTCACAGGTTTATGAAGATACAGCCTGATTGGCAGCCAGCCTGAAAAACCAACAAAAATCAGGATAACCTACAACTAATGCACATACTCAAACAGCTTCAAATTAGTTTACTCTGCTTCTAAACACCACAGTAAAGTGACACGTAGCTCCTACTAAACGTGAAACAAACATAGGCCAGCCCCCCATTTCCTCAGGTTTGAGACTACAGGGGCACTGTCGTTTCAGTGGGCCTCACCAAATGATTGCAGAGATATTGAAACAAAACTAGTCCTGGGAAAAATTCCCTTGATGCCAGCATAATCTCACATAAATTCAGGCATTTCCAGTTATGATAGACACACAAAATATCTCAAATTATTGTAGTATGCCAAATTATTGTAGTATGCCACGTTGTGTAACTGGGTCTTTGTTCACGTAAAAATCACACTGCAGGAACACAGGTAGGGGAACGTTACACAGCTGCATGGCCATAGCTTCTTACCACCATCTGTGTGGTAATATTCCTGGTCATACAGATTCACAGTATCCTAATCATGAGCCAACTTTGGAAGACATGTTGTACATAATGTTGTCAACAGGCAAGCCCGCCCGCACCCGTCCGCGCCTGGCAGGGCCCAGGGCCAGGAAAGGATATAAACTTAGTTCCTGAAAGACTAAGGCGGTCATTCTGACCCTGGCGGTTGAAAACCGCCAGGGCAGAGTGCCGCGGAAGCACCGCCAACAGGCTGGCGGTGCTTCCGGGGGCATTCTGACCGCGGCGGTAAAGCCGCGGTCAGAAAAGGGAAGCCGGCGGTTTCCCGCCGGCTTCCCGCTGCCCCAGGGAGTCCTCCACGGCGGCGCTGCAAGCAGCGCCGCCATGGGGATTCCGACCCCCTTCCCGCCAGCCTGGTTCTGGCGGTTTTCACCGCCAGAACCTGGCTGGCAGGAACGGGTGTGTCGTGGGGCCCCTGGGGGCCCCTTCAGTGCCCATGCCACTTCAGTTTCGTAAAAAGCTCAAGACCTTTCTTTTTCCTTTTAATGTGTCAGCTTTATCTGTTCAACGGCCCTGCATTAGCGCTGGGAGGCCTCCGGGTAGCCATGCGCTCTACAAATTGCCAGATCCCTATATTTTCCTCCTGGATTCCCTTTTGTTAGTTGTGTGATTCATTTTTTGTAACAACTGTAGTTCTAAATTATTTGGTACAGAGATAAAAAAAATACACTTCACTAAAGTGTAAACACTGGTTGATGGTGATATATGCATTCAAAACCAATATGTAAAGATAATGACTGCTGAAGCAACAGGGCTTAAACATTAGTGATGAAAGCTGAGGACCAAAGACACTTAGGATAAGGCTTAGTCATATATGTCTCCTAGTAGTTAGGGTCTGACTGTAGTTCTATTTATAGTATGACTTTGATAAAGGCCAGTATTTCTTTTTGAGTCCTCCCAATGATCATACAGGCTCACCACATATGGATCATTGTACAAGTTCTTCAGTAAGCCCCTGAAGCCCCAAACATTGCTTCAAGGCACTAAGGTGTGAGACTCAATTTCATAATGTCATTGTATTCATTTTCCTGTGTTGGGAGTATAGTGACATGAAATACTACCTTGTTCAAATGTTATACCATGATTCATTCCATGTGTCTAATCAATTGTGTTCCACTTTGGATATGTAGGAAGGCTCGAGACTTGGATGAGTATTTTACAGTTGCCTATGTTTTTTGAGTGACCCTTAAGCACATTGTCAATTGGGGTTAAATCTTCTGTCCACATTGACCCCATTTCTCTGTCATTTCACAGCATAGTAGCGACAAGGTATGATATGCAGAGGTATGTGTTAGTTCCCAGACCTCTCTAAAAAGAGCAAGGAATCAAATGACCACCCTCTCAGATATGTCTCCTAAAGTAACATTCAAACCTGTCAATGTTGACTAGATAACGTTAAGGTGAAGACTGGTGACATTCTCTAACTGTGTAGCACAGATGTTTAGGATGTAATTATTCTTTTACATACTACCCTACTCCAATAGAAGAAAGTAACATTGGCAGTGTGTAAGATTTCACTCCTGTGTCATGACACAAGCCATGGAAGTATATGTATATGAACCTCTGAGAATTTCTGCTCCACTCACACGCATTTTCTAGATTAGCCAGAACAAAATGTGGATGTAATTAAGATAAACATATTGCACAACGTATGGCGAAGTCATCCTCATTGGCAGGTCTAGAAAGCTGCCCTTGCTAAGCTGGAAGTCGTGTCACTTCATGTCAATAGTTGTAAATGAATATTCTTCATTACTTTGTAGTGTGCCATTGGTGTAAGAAGTGAAAATAAATTGTATTTATTCCAAACCATGATATTTATAACATTTTCACATACATAAGTCCTTAAAAAACATTAAAAGTATGATGGACATTGCAGGCATGTAATCTGATTGTTGGTCAGAAAATGTCAAGGGAAGGCCTAGGCCAACAAGCAGCATCAGAACTCAGCTGCAAAAATGCTAGTGCAACCATGACATTCCAGGAATATTGGGATTTCCTAGCGACTCGACAGAGAGGGCATGCATAACAATGGAAAGGGCAGCTCTCTCTCATGTTTCAAGCCAAAGTCATAGGAAATTACATGGTGGTGTTTACCCTCACCTTTGTGGCAGGGTGAACATAGTTAACTTTGATATATGTGTATACAGTGGTCCTGCATATGTTCTTGCTAGCATTTTATGCAAGGAAAGCCTAAAATGCTTCTTTTATCAAACAAGAACAAGATCCTTCAAATTGTATGATTTATAGCAACATTAGACATAGTAACCACTTAGCATGTGTTGTCTAAGGTCTCTCTATTTTTGATAAAACCTGATTTGGATAGTTTTATTATGACGGGCCCTTTGTTGTCCAATTGTGCAGTGAAAATCTTTGTAAGAAGCTTTTTGCTAGTGTTTACTAGGGGTATAGGTCTATACAATCTTTATAACTTCCATTTTTTTAGGTTTAAGAATGAGTATTAATTCTGATTCCATGATGGTGTCCTTAATTTCTCCAGTGGTTAATTATTTGTTAAAAAATGTTTGTCAATGATTCCATCAATAGGCCAAAAGACAATCCAGTAACAACAACACTCTACTATATCCACAATGTCTCAAGAGCATAATAATACTGTGATAAACACAACTATAGCAACCTATAGATGACTAGTGCAAAATTCCTGTATTTCATGCATATTTATACACATTGTAATATATTACAATAACCCATCTCAGGTTAAAAACAAAAATCACTGTTGTGTTGCACAAGTCCTATTCAAAGAGACAATTATGCAAATTTAAATCCTCCTTAGAAAGCCAACAATGTTGGATGGTTACAAACATTGGCACATGTTTCATTGGAGTAGCAGTGGCATTACATCCATCTTATTCAGGACCATTAAGTGAGTGTTGATCAATGTTGAGCACTTGAATCTGACAGATATTAGAGGACTTTAATACCAATACAGTGTTAGTATTACCAGAATTAAAAAAGCGAGAGCTGCATACTGGGAACAATCAACTACTGCACATCAGTCTAAATACTGTGCATTCTAAACCCCATGTGTGGTTGTGTCAAGGATGTCACCTCGCTGTGATCCTGATGTTAATGCCACAGCAACCTGAAGATAAATGGTGTATCCATGAAAACAATAGGTATAAATAGCCAAATAACCACTCTGCATACATGGAGATGATGTCTCAGGCAGTTAGCTGCTTGTATGAAGACATGGCCTAGATATCTTGATGAAATGCAACAACACGCATGACTATGGGAGGTGCCCCTTTAATTAACAAAAATTCCCTGAGAGATGGGGTCCTCAGGGCCTAACAAGGCTCAGGGAGGGGTCCCCATGACCTAAGGAGACTAGAGGCAGAGGGTGGGCTTTCCAGAGCCTATATTGACTTGGGGAGGAGGACCCCATGGCCCCCCGCCCCTTTTAAGGAAAGGGACTACTGATGGAGTCTCCAGGGCTTATGACCTGTGGCCAAGTTTCCCTGCATGTATGGCTGAGGGCCCTATGTAGCATGGAGTTGGTTTTCTTTAGGGCAGTGGCCACAGGGTGGCCAGCATCCCATCATTCACTGTAAAAGGCTGGGCGTAGTGCACCATGAACGATTGAAGGCCCTACTCAGTGTGCTTTTAAATGCATATGGAGGAGTTGGCTGCAGGGACCATCCGCATGTTGTGCACAGAGGTGCTTTGGTTTTACATACGGTAAGTTAATATTACTTCACTTTAAAAAAAAGTCTAGAATTTCACCGAAAAAACAAAGGTTCATGTAAAGTCATAGTTAAGTGAAATGTTCATTAACCCCTTAAATGCGGGCGACGGCCACTGGCCGACGCCCGCACTACCTCCCTGTTGCGGGTCACGACCAGTGGCCGACACCAGGGAGGGTGTCCGAGGTTTTTTAAATTTTTTTTTACTTTTCCCGGGAGACACAGAAGCTTCCGTGTCTTCCCCCCACCCCCCACCCGCCCCTTTGTGACGTAAGCGTGCCGCGAGGCACGCTGACGTTACAAAGTTGTTTTCCCCATCGAAGCAGGAAGCAGCCTTGCGGCTGCTTCCTGCTTCGATGGGGAAAACGGCCTTCCCCACGTTCGGGAAGGCCTCGTAAGAAAGGGGAGAGTCTCCCCTTTCTTACGAGGCCTTCTGAAAGTGTTTCCTGGCCCCCGATCGCAGCACAGCTGCGATCGGGGGCCAGTAAACACCACTAGACGCCAGGGATTTCACTTTGGGGGGGCGGTCCCCTCGGAAAACGGGCCGCCCCCCCCGGGGCATATTTTTTATTAAAAAAAAGGTAGGTGCCCCCTGGGGGAGCACGATCGCACCCCGCCACTCCCCCCCCCCCCCCCCCCAGGGGAATTATTATTTTTTTTCCCAAAAATAAAATAAGAAAATAAAAAATAAAATAAAATGACAGGGGGTCGCCCGTGGGCAGGGTGACCCCCTGTGGGGGCAATATTTTTTTTTTAGATGTTGTAGGGTTTCCCTGGGGCCCATTTTGGCCCCCAAGGAAACCATACAACAACTAAAAAAAATAGATCTATATATAGATCTATATATATATATCTATCTATGTAGATAGATATATCTATGTACATGGATATATCTATAGATATATCTATGTACATGGATATATCTATAGATATATCTATGTAGATAGATATATATATATATATAGAGGTAGATCTATATATATATATCAATCAAAGAGATTTATAAAGCACGCTACTCACCCGTGAGGGTCTCAAGGCGCTCGGGGGGAGACGGGGGAGGGAAAGGGGCTGGGAGGTTCACTGTTCGAAAAGCCAGGTTTTGAGGCCCTTCCTGAAAAGAAGTAGGCTTTGGGTCTTGCGAAGGTGGGTTGTGAGGGCGTTCCAGGTTTTGGGTGCAAGGTAGGAGAAGGATCTACCCCCGGTGGTGGTGTGTTTGATGCGGGGAACAGAGGTGCGAGAGAGGTCAGCTGAGCGGACGTTTCGTGTGGGGGTGTGGAAGGTGACTCTCGTTGAGGTAGGCAGGGCCTGTGTTGTGGAGTGATTTGTGTGCGAGGATGAGGATCTTGAAGGTGATCCTTTTGTCAATGGGGAGCCAGTGGAGGGATTTGAGGTGTGGAGAGATGTGTTCGTGTCAGGGGAGGTCGAGGATGAGTCGTGCTGCTGAGTTCTGGATGCGTGTAGTTTGCGCTTGAGTTTTAGAGTGGTGCCGGCGTAGAGGGCGTTTCCGTAATCAAGCCTGCTGCTGATGAGTGCGTGAGTGACAGTTTTTCTGGTCTCTGTGGGGATCCATTTGAATGTTTTTCAGTATACGGAGTGTGTTGAAGCATGAAGAGGTGAGAGCGTTGATTTGTTGGGTCATCGAGAGGGAGGAGTCTAGGATGATGCTGAGGTTGCGTGCGTGGTTGGCGGGGGTGGGTGCAGGGCCTAGCGTGGTGGGCCACCATGAGGGGTCCCAGGTGTTTTTGTGTGGGCCATAGAGGATTATTTTGGTTTTGCTTGAGTTGAGTTTCAGGTGGTTGGCTGTCATATATATATCACTTTTGTCAATATGTGTGTGGTTTCCCTGGGGGGAAAAGGGTCCGACTTGTCTAGTGGCAGCTTTAGTGCCATAAAGAAGCGCAGAAGGTTTATATGCCTACTGCAAAGAGCAAATCTGTATTTTATGTAAATAGCTGAGTACATTAGTAAAGTCAGCCATTACCTGCGCTATAATACCAATGAAATGTATGTGCGGGGTGGAGGGCGGCTATGGAGAGATGAAGGGCACTTTTGCTGGGTGGTAATGAGGGAATCCGAGGAGGAGGGAGTGGGAGCACCAATAATGATTGTTGGACTGGGCGCAGGAGGTGCTAAAGACTGTGACGAATGGTATGTGACAACATGTTTTTTGAGTGTCTTGAAAGTACGTGCTGATTGAGGGAAGAAGCGCAGGTAAGGTGGCCTCTACTGTTGCACGTATCCCACACACACCATCGATTTTGTGACTGTCTACGTAGGCTAGTGTTTTAGAGCAACAGTTTAGCCAATAGCAGAGATGGCATCTTGATGGATGACTGCTGCCTGCACTCGGGTTATAGAGGACCGCTCTGACATAGGATCAGAGACTGAGACATCAGATTCTGAGACAGCATCTGAGGGATAGGACAATGGCGCAGACTCTGGGAGTGATTTTTCAGTCAGAGGAGTCCCATTCGATAACTCCTCTTCCAGTACATTATGAGGGAGGTGATGAGGACAGTCCTGCTGTCCCTTCGCAAGCTGTTTGTGCAACTGGGTAATAGTGGGTTAGGCCAACCCAGAGAGCACGTGAATGCGGCGGCAAGCAGAGAGAGAGAGTGCTCTCTTGGGAGCTCCCCAATTTAGTTCAGCCCCAAATTCCACCACCCAAATCAGATTGTGGAGACATCAAAATTATCTATGGCAAAACAAACTGGTTTTGTAAGGCAGGCACCTGTGTTTTTGGTCCTGGATTCGGCGGCCATATAGAGAAACACACTAAACCCAAACATTTCTGGAAACTAGACATTCGGGGCAGTCCACAGAGGTGTGACTTGTGTGGATTCCCCAAAGTTTTCTTACCCAGAATACCCTGCAAAGCTGAAATGTTGAATAAAAACTCAATTTTTCTCGCATTTCTGTCACACAAACTACAGGAATATGCTGGGATCCACAACATTCCTACCACCCAGTGACTCCTCACCTGTCCTGATAAAAACACTACCCCACTTGAGTGCCTACACCTAGTGCCTGTATCAGGAATGGATCACCCCAGGGTCAACAGCTGCCTCACGTAAGGACCAACATTGACCGTTGTGTGATCTATTCCTGTCGCAGGCACCAGGCCTAACCACACAAGTGAGGTATCATATTTATCGGGAGACTTGGAGGAACGCTGGGTGGAAGGAAATTTGTGGCTCCTCTCAGATTCCAGAACTTTCTGTCACCGAAATGTGAGGAAAACGTGTTATTTTAGCCATATTTTGAGGTTTGCAAAGGATTCTGGGTAACAGAACCTGGTCAGAGCCCCACAAGTCACCTCATCTTGGATTCCCCTGGGTTTCTAGTTTTCAAAAATGTGCTGGTTTGCTAGGTTTCCCCAGGTGCCGGCTGAGCTAGAGGCCAAAATCCACAGGTAGGCACTGTTTTCTATGAAAAAATGTGATGTGTCCACGTTGTGTTTTGGGGCATTTCCTGTCGCGGGCGCTAGGCCTACCCACACAAGTGAGGTATCATTTTTATCGGGAGACTTGGGGGAACGCTTGGTGGAAGGAAATTTGTGGCTCCTCTCAGATTCCAGAACTTTCTGTCACCGAAATGTGAGGAAAACTTGTTTTTTTAGCCACTTTTTGAGGTTTGCAAAGGATTCTGGGTAACAGAACCTGGTCTGAGCCCCACAAGTCACCCCATCTTGGATTCCCCTAGGTCTCTAGTTTTCAAAAATGCACAGGTTTGGTAGGTTTCCCTATGTGCCGGCTGAGCTAGAGGCCAAAATCTACAGGTAGGCACTTTGCAAAAAACAGCTCTGTATTTTGTCAAAAAATGGGATGTGTCCACGTTGTGTTTTGGGGCATTTCCTGTCGCGGGCGCTAGGCCTTCCCACACAAGTGAGGTATCATTTTTATCGGGAGACTTGGGGAAACGCTGGGTGGAAGGATATTTGTGGCTCCTCTCAAATTCCAGAACTTTCTGTCACCGAAATGTGAGGAAAACTTGTTTTTTTTGCCACTTTTTGAGGTTTGCAAAGGATTCTGGGTAACAGAACCTGGTCAGAACCCCACGAGTCACCCCATCTTGGATTCCCCTAGGTCTCTAGTTTTCAAAAATGCACAGGTTTGGTAGGTTTCCCTATGTGCCGGCTGAGCTAGAGGCCAAAATCTACAGGTAGGCACTTTGCAAAAAACAGCTCTGTATTTTGTCAAAAAATGGGATGTGTCCATGTTGTGTTTTGGGGCATTACCTGTCGCGGGCGCTAGGCCTACAAACACAAGTGAGGTATCATTGTTATCGGGAGACTTGGGGAAACGCTGGGTGGAAGGAAATTTGAGGCTCATCTCAGATTCCAGAACTTTCTGTCACCGAAATGTGAAGAAAACTTGTTTTTTTAGTCACTTTTTGAGGTTTGCAAAGGATTCTGGGTAACAGAACCTGGTCAGAGCCCCACAAGTCACCACATCTTGAATTCCCCTAGGTCTCTAGTTTTCAAAAATGCACAGGTTTGGTAGGTTTCACTATGTGCCGGCTGAGCTAGAGTCCAAAATCTACAGGTAGGCACTTTGGAAAAAACAGCTGTGTTTTCTATCAAAAAATGGGATGTGTCCATGTTGTGTTTTGGGGCATTTCCTGTCGCGGGCACTAGGCCTACCCACACAAGTGAGTTATCATTTTTATTGGGAGACTTGGGGGAACATAGAATAGCAAAACAAGTGTTATTGCCCCTTATCTTTCTCTACATTTTTTCCTTCCAAATATAAGAGAGTATGTAAAAAAGACGTCTATTTGAGAAATGCCCTGCAATTCACATGCAAGTATGGGCACCTCGGAATTCAGAGATGTGCAAATAACCACTGCTCCTCAAAACCTTATCTTGATCCCATTTTGGAAATGCAAAGGTTTTCTTGATACCTCTTTTTCACTCTTCATATTTCAGCAAATGAATTGCTGTATACCCAGTATAGAATGAAAACCAACTGCAGGATGCAGCTCATTTATTGGCTCTGGGTACCTAGGGTTCTTGATGAACCTACAAGCCCTTTATATCCCCGCAACCAGAAGAGTCCAGCAGACAAAACGGTATATTGCTTTCAGAAATCTGACATCGCAGGAAAAAGTTACAGAGTAAAACATAAAGAAAAATGGTTGTTGTTTTTAGCTCAATTTCAATATTTTTTTATTTCAGCTGTTATTTTCTGTAGGAAAACCTTGTAGGATCTACACAAATGACCCCTTGCTGAATTCAAGATTTTGTCTAGTGTTCAGAAATGTTTAGCTTTCCAGGATCCAGCATTGGTTT
This sequence comes from Pleurodeles waltl, assembly GCF_031143425.1. Classification (NCBI taxonomy): domain Eukaryota; kingdom Metazoa; phylum Chordata; class Amphibia; order Caudata; family Salamandridae; genus Pleurodeles; species Pleurodeles waltl. The sequence goes on from NC_090444.1 coordinate 1,478,681,077, forward strand.
CACACCCATTCCTGTCACTAACTGGAAGGAGGTTGAAAGCACCAAAAATAGTAAAAATGGGGAATTTCCCAGTAAAATGCCAAATTTGTGTTGGAAAATGTGGTTTTCTGATTCAAGTCTGCCCGTTCCTGAAAGGTGGGAAGATAGTGATTTCAGCACCAGAAACCCTTTGTTGATGGCATTTTCAGGGAAAAAACCACAAGCCTTCTTCGGCAGCCCTTTTTTCCCATTTTTTTGGAAAAAACAAAATTTTCACTGTATTTTGGCTATTTTCTTGGTCTCCTCCAGGGGAAACCACAAACTCTGGGTACCATTAGAATCCTTAGGATGTTGGAAAAAAAGGACGCAAATTTGGCGTGGATAGCTTATGTGGACAAAAAGTTATGAAGGCCTAAGCGCGAACTACCCCAAATAGCCAAAAAAGGGCTCAGCACTGGGGGGGAAAAGGCCCAGCAGCTAAGAGGTTAACAATGTAACATATTAAAAAGCACTGACATTCACCAATAATAGTTATCTCCAGCAAGTATAATACATGCCCTAAGGTAACTAACTCATTCCCTCACAAAGTATTGTTAATTACCCCACATATTACATCACTCATGACACCATCTACGACATCATTGTTAATATCACTGCAACATTTGAAGTGAAACTACTAATGGGAAAACTGTTCAGGGTGGGGCTGAGTTATAGTTACATTAGGGCAAGAGTTATAGCTACTTAAGATAGTACTGGGATGCATGCTTCGAGGCATTGGTCCATCACATAATATTTGTTGTAGTGACAAACCATATGGCTTGAGGAAGGTATTGTCAATGCCTCAGGCAGGCCTATTCCAGGTTCACAAGAAAAATGCTGCATTTGGTCTTACACAGTTGCACAATGTCCTTTCTGAGTTTGAAAATCAGACCATGTATGTCCCTTTTAAGGAAAAGCACTTGCATGTTCATCTGGCTGATGAGTGATATAGGGTTGTTGAGCTTAGCCTGATCTGTAGGAGCCATTTCTTATCTGATTTATGGGCTGTAAAGGCTTCTTAAGGATGATGCTTTTAGCTGCCTTGACTCTTGCCACCATCATGTGGCCCAAATGGGTTGTATGTGTTTAGGGCAGCATATATCAGATATATGTATATATCTGAATGATTTACACTGTTTGCAGTATTCTTCTTTTCTAGCTGAGGCCCCCAGCAAAACCAAAGGAAATTTACAGGCTATTTTCTTTACATTCTCATATATTTACTCCTTTTCAAAATAGCCGATTCTGAACGCCCATCTTCTCTTAGAACCAAAACCACTTATTCAAAGCTACGAAATAGCTATAGGTCTTCTATTTCTCTGTGAAAATTGCATTTATCAGGTTTACTACGAGCACCCTTGTTACAGAGCCCTTTACCCTCAAGCTTCATTTTAACCTCGCTATCTTTTTATTCTCTATGAACTCTTGAGCAGAAATTATTCTCATGAGCTAGTCGGATGGTCTCTCTTGTTCCTTCTCTTACATTAACAAGATTCCAGCAGTCTTCTCCAGGGTTCTGTCCTGCCTTTCCAATTTCATTTTTCATTGTTTCTTTCACTTTTCACATTCACATTGATGCAAGGATGGCCCACTATTCAAAGAACAAAATAGTGATTATTTGCTTCCTTCCAACTTCAGTTCCCTCTTATAACTTGTTTAACCCCTCATGCTTACATTGAGAAACTAAATTGCTGATTTCAGAGTGGGGTGTCTAACCAACTCAATACGAGGTTGTGCTGCTAGTTTTTAATCAAAGCTGTTCTATCAATTATAGAGATCAGGAGATTCCTCCATGTCTCTAACAGTATTTACATTTTGGTTATTAGGGGTGGGAAATTTAGGGGGTGATTCTGACTGCGGCGGACGGCGGTCGCCGCCCGCCAAGCGGTTCCCGCCGAAAGACCGCTCCGCGGTCAAAAGACCGCGGCGGTCATTCTGGCTTTCCCACTGGGGTGGCGGGCGACCGCCGAAAGTCCGCCCGCCAGCCCAGCGGGAAACACCCTTCCCACGAGGAAGCCGGCTCAGAATGGAGCCGGCGGAGTGGGAAAGTGCGACGGGTGCAGTTGCACCCGTCGCGAATTTCAGTGTCTGCAAAGCAGACACTGAAATTCTTTGTGGGGCCCTCTTACGGGGGCCCCTGCAGTGCCCATGCCATTGGCATAGGCACTGCAGGGGCCCCCAGGGGCCCCACGGCACCCCATACCGCCATCCTGTTCATGGCGGGCGAACCGCCAGGAACAGGATGGCGGTAAGCGGTGTCAGAATCCCCATGGCGGCGCAGCAAGCTGCGCCGCCATGGCGGATTCCCATGGGCAGCGGTAAGTCGGCGGTACCCCGCCGGCTTTCCGCTTCTGGCCGCGGCTGTACCGCCGCGGTCAGAATGCCCGGCGGTGCACCGCCAGCCTGTTGGCGGTACTACCGCCAACCTCCGCCATGGCGGTAATTACTGCCGCAGTCAGAATCACCCCCTTAATCCCCAGGGAGACCAGCTCGTCCTGCACCCGGCCTACGGGGGGGGTGCTAGTGCTCCCCCAGTGGGCCTTCCACCCACACCCCCCAGTCAAGTATGGATGGGGAATCGCTTCCCCTTCCACCCGACCTCCCCTTGGCCATCTGATGACGTCAGCACGCTCACAGCACGCCAACGTCATCAGAAGCTGCCAAAGACACACTGGAAGCAAATGGCTGGAGTGGAGAGAGGACTCATATGAGGTGAGTCCTTCTCCTGCGGGGCGGTTGGGGGTGGAAAACAGACACAAGGGCAAAGAAAATAATTTTTCCTTTCCCCCTGTGCCAATTTTCAGTGGATTCATGCTCCACGATTGTGGGTGGGGCCAGCGATCGTGGAGCAGGAATTCCCACTAGGCACCTGGGATTTTATTTTTGTTTCATTTTGGGGAGCGACCCCTTGGGCAAGGGTCGCTCCCCTGGGGGGCAATTGCAAATCCTGTTTCGGCCTCCTCTGAGGGCAGATTGGCTGTTTTTTTGGCCGATCTGCCCCCAGGGGGGTCGAAATCTACTAGACCACCAGGGATTGTAGTTTTCTTATGTTTTTGTGCAGCGTCCCCTTAGGCAAAGGTCGCTGCCCTGGGGGCAATCATTTTTTATAAGTTTCGGCCCCCATCTGTAGCTAGATCAGCCATGTTTTTAGCCGATTTTGCCCCCGGGGGGGCGAAACCCACTAGGCGCCAGAGATTTTGGGGTGTGTGTGTTTTGTGTTTTTGGAGTCACCCCTTGGGCAAGGGTCGCCCCCCCAAAGGGGGGAAAATTAGTATTGGCCATTTCTGCCGCCCTTGGGGACAAATGGGCCCATTTTTTTTAGGCCCAGCAGAAACCACCAATACGCCAGAGATTTTTTTTGTTCCCCTTTTTTTGTTTTGTGCTGGGGGTGCCCCCTTTTGCCCCCTTTGGCAAGGGTCACCCCCTAAAGGGGGCACAGAGCTGTTAGCCTCTTAGGGGCACACCGGCCAATTTTTTTTACACCCATCTCTCCCAAAGGGGGGCAGAATCCACTTAGGAACCAGGGATCCTGGGTGTGTGTGTTTTGTGTGGGGGGGTGGCACCTTTGTCAAGGGAGCCCCCCAAACAGGGCACATTACTGATGGCCATTCCTGCCCAGCTTGGAGGCAGTTCGGCCTATTTGTTTCAGGCCCAAGAAGGCACCAAGATGTCAGAGATTTTTTTTTTGGTTCCCTTTTATTTTTGTGTGTTGGGGACACCCCCTTTGACAAGGGTCGCCCCCCGAAAGGGGCACAAAGTTGTTGGCCATTTCTGCCCCCCTTGGGGGCAGATTGGCCTATTTTTTTTAGGCCCATCTGCCCCCAAGGGGGGGTGGAATCCACTTAGGCACCAGGGATCTTGTGTGTGTGTGTGTTTTGTGTGGGAAGGCAGCCCCTTTGGCAAGAGTCACTCCCCAAAAGGGGGCACATTACTGATGGCCATTTTTGCTCACCTTGGGGGCAGATCGGGCAATTTCCTTTAGTCCTATCTGGCCCCCAAGGGGGCAGAAGCCACCAAGACCTGAGGGATTTTTTTTATTTGATCCCCTTGGTCTTTTTGTGCTGGGGATGCCCCCTTTTACCCTGTTTGGCAAGGGTCGCCCCCCCCCCCAAACAGGGTACAGAGCTATTGGCTGTTTCTGCCCCCCCCCCCCCCCTTGGGGGCAGATCAGCCTATTTTTTTTGGCCCCTCTGCCCCTAAGGGGGGCAGAAGCCACCTCGGCACCAGGGACAATTTCTGAGTTCTTGGTGGCGTGGTGTTTGTCAACTGGCGAAGTATTTGTAATTGTGATTATAACAGATTATTTCTTCATTTTGTTCTAGTTCGAAGCTTTTGCTTCATTTGCTGTGGGTCCTTGTGGTTTTGGCAGTAGTTGTCCTGCGGTTTGCATAGTTGCATGGTTTAGGTAAATAAAAGCAATTTACTCCAAAGGAGTGTTGTTGACATGCTTGAATGACATGCTTGTAGTTGGTGTACTAAATGCAGGATTGTGTGTGAACGTGTCTTTAGATTTGAGGACAATGTTATTTGTGTTGTCATATGTCTTTTTTGCTTTTTTCTTTTTTCTTTTTAGTGGGTTATCATTGGTGATTGCTGTGTCTGTGCAGAGTAGTTGCTGGTGAGTAGCTTGTTCAGGCAAGTGAGTGGTATAGTTTTTTAGTACATAACTATTTGTGATAAAGCTACACTTTGTTTATTACTTATTTTAGTGCTGGCTGTTGTTGGCAATCCATTTGTTGTTAGAAAGGATCATGGCTAGCCGCAGAGTGACCGCTCAGCAGGTTGTTGGCATGCTTATTGAGTCGTCTTCCGACCATGATTATGAGACTGGAGGAGGAAGTGAGAGATTCTGGCAGTGAGTTTTCTGTCTGAGAGGATTCTTCTGATGAGGAATCCACTCTCAGTGCAGATGAAGGGCCTGTTTTAGAGGAGGACATTGATGTGCAAAGAGTGCAGCAGCCTGAAGCTGAAGGGTTTCCCATTAGAAAACCTGACACCCATGGAAACATGGAGCAGCCACAGTTACCTGCATTTACTGGTCTCACAGGGTGTAGAGTCAATACGGAAAACCATTTGCCTGTCAATTTCTCTCACTTGTTTATAGACGATGTATTTTTGGAAGAGATTGTGGAGCAGACTAATTTGTATGCGGAGCAATATTTGAGGGACAACGCTGCCAGACTTAGGCCTCAGTCTAGAACTACTCAGTGGGTTCCCACATATCTGGAAGAGATGAAAAAGTTTTTAGGTTTGACTTTTTTGATGGGGTTGATGAGGAAACCGTCACTGGCTTCTTATTGGTCTATTAGTCCCTTGATGGCAACGGCTATATTTCCTGTAACTATGACACGCAATCGCTATTTGCTTCTTCTTCGTATGCTGCATTTTGTAGACAATGCTTTAGCCTTGCCACAAGATCACCCTGATTGTGACCGTCTTTTTAAAATTAGGCCTGTCCTTGATAATTTTATAGATCGGTTTTCAGAGGTGTATATTCCAGGCAAAGAGATATGCGTGGACGAGTCTTTGGTCCTTTTCAAGAGGTGTTTAGTTTTTAAGCAGTACATTCCTAGTAAGAGGGCACGGTATGGAATTAAATTGTATATGCTGTCAGAAAGTAGTACAGGATACGTGTATAATTTCCAAGTCTACACTGGTAGGGATTCCAGTATTGACCTTCCTGGTTGTCCGCCCACTTTTGGAGTTAGCAAAAAAATTGTGTGGGAACCTGGTAGACAACAAGGGCAACATTTGTACATGGATAATTTCTACACTGGAGTGCAGTTGCTCAAGGAATTGTTTAGATTGGACAATGTTGCTGTGGCACAATCCGTTCTAACCAGAAAGGCTATCCAAGGGAGCTTGTCTGTAAAAAACTTGGGAGGGGACAGTGCAGTGCCTTGCGGAATAATGAGCTGTTGGCTTAGATATTTTCATTCACAAGGGATGTGTACATGCTATCTACCATCCATGGTGAGAGTAGGTCCCCTGTGACTGTTTGGGGTCAGGTTGCCGAAGTGCGCAAACCTGCATGCATTTTGGACTACAATAGGCACATGGGTGGTGTTGATAGAGTAGATCAGAGGTTGGAACCTTACACTGTTCTTGGTAAGTCTTACGTTTTGTATAAAAAGTTGGCCCTACATTTATTTCATTTGGCAACTTTTAATGCTTTTATTGTGTTCAAGAATTATTCACCTCAGTCAAGGATGAAATTTGTTAAATTTCAGGAGTCAGTGATAGAGAGCCTTATTGTGGTGGAAGATGTGGAAAGGTTGAAAGGTCGCCACTTTCCAGATTACATTCCTCCCACTCCCAAAAAAGACTTGCCCACTAAGAAATGTAGAGTATGTGCCCAAAGAGGAACCCGAGGGAGAGCCGGATGTTCTCCCCCAATCGTCCTTCAAAGCCTGGGCTGTGTGTGGCCGGCTGTTTTAGAAGCTACCACACAAATAAATTTTTTGGGGAAATACCATGAGCAGAAACTGCCTATTTTATATTTTCTTATGTTCAGTTTCATGGTTGGCATTACTGTCATATATTTATTTAGAGCTTTTATGTTTGTAGTTTTGTACTTATTTTAAAACTAGTTAGTGGTTTCTCTGTTGTTTATTAACAAAAAAAGTGATGGCAGTGTGCGTGGGGTGGCGCTTGGCTGGCAGTGTGCGTGGGGTGGCGCTTGGCTGGCGGTGTGTGTGGGGTGGCACTTGGCTGGCGGTGTGCGTGGGGCGGCGCTTGTCTGGTGGTATGCGTGGGGTGGCGCTTGGCTGGCGGTGTGCTTGGGGTGGTGCTTGGCTGGCAGTGTGCATGGGGTGGCGCTTGGCTGGCGGTGTGTATGGGGTGGCACTTGGCTGGCGGTGTGCATGGGGTGGCACTTGGTGCCAGCCACACTCATTCCACACACTCCCATCAGCGAGTGGGTCTGCTGTATCAGGCATGTAGGCGTATATAAGTGATGGGCCGTTGAGTGGCGCTGTCTGTCAATGCGAGTGTTGTAGTGTACTGGGCCTGCGGCTGGCAGCGTGAATGGTCTTGTGCATGTCATGTATGAAAGGTGTGTGAATGGACTGTAAAACGGTTAGTGCCTTGACAGGACTTTACAGCTCACAAGCTGTGAGTCATTGGTTCAGTTTTTTGGCCTTTCAGCTATTAACAGTGCATTTCACTTTTGTGAAATCTCTTGTTAATAAAATTTGATCTACTGAACCGTCACTCACCCTCGTTCCAAATCCAACCAGTATGTGTGGTAAAAATGACAAAACCTGCTCCACTGTAATCAGGCGTCGCAGCACACTTGTGACACTCTCGGTGTCTCAGGTGGGACCCCGATGATGAAGCATGCCAACAACTTGGTTGGTGGGTGAGGGGTCTTTTTCACATAACCTAAGTGCATTTATTTTCACAATTTTAGTGTTTGGCACATCACAGATGTATGTGGACACATCAAAATTATATATTACAAAACTACCTGTGTTTGGGGGGAGGGTGCACCTATGCTTTCGATCCTGGGAGCGGCCTTCATCTAGGGAAACCTACCAAACCCAGACATTTTTTAAAACTAGAGACCCCAAGGAGTCCAGGGAGGTGTGGCTTGTGTGGATCCCCCAACATTTTCTTACCCAGACTCCTCTGCAAACCTCAAAATTTGCTTAAAAAAGCACATTGCAAAAACACCTCTATTTTCTGTGGAAAAATGTGATGTGTCCACGTTGTGTTTTGGGGCATTTCCTGTTGCAGGCACTAATCCTACCCACACAACTGAGGTTTCATTTTTATCGGGAGTCTTTGGGGAATGCTGGGTCAAGGATATTTGTGGCTCCTCTCAGATTCCAGAACTTTCTGTCATCGAAATGTGAGGAAAAAGTATTTTTTTAGCCAAATTTAGAGGTTTGCAATCGATTATGGGTAACAGAACCTGGTGAGAGCCCCACAAGTCACCCCATCTTGGATTCCCCTGGGTCTCTAGTTTTCAAAAACATAAGTTTGGTAGGTTTCCCTTGGTGCCGACTGAGATAGAGGCCAAAATCGACAGGTAGGCACTTTGCAAAAAACACCTCTGTTTTCTGTGGAAAAATGTGATGTGTCCACGTTGTGTTGTGGGGCATTAACTGTCGTTGGCACTAGGCCTACCCACACAAGTGAGGTATCATTTTTAACAGGAGATGTGGGGGAACGCTCCGTAGAAGGAAATTTGTGGCTCCTCACGGATTCCAGAACTTTATGTCACCCAAATGTGAGGAAAAAGTGTTTTTTAGCCAAATATTGAGGTTTGCAAAGGATTCTGGGTACAGAACCTGGTGAGAGCCCCACAAGTCACCTCATCTTGGATTCCCCTGGGTCTCTAGTTTTAAAAGATAAACAGGTTTGGTAAGTTTCCCTAGATGCCGGCTGAGCTAGAGGCCAAAATCCTCAGGTAAGCACTTTGCAAAAAACATCTCTATTTTCTCTGGAAAAATGTGATTTGTGCACGATGTGTTTTGGGGCATTTCCTGTCACAGGCACTAGGCGTACCCTCACAAGTGAGGTATTGTTTTTATCGGTAGACTTGGGGAAATGCTGGGTGGAAGGAAATTTGTGGCTCCTCTCAGATTCCAGAACTTTTTGTCACCGAAATGTGAGGAAAAAGTGTTTTTTTAGCCACATTTTGAGGTTTGCAAACAATTCTCGGTAACAGAACCTGGTGAGAGCCCCACAAGTCACCACATCTTGGATTCCCCTGGGTCTCTATTTGTAAAAAATGCACAGGTTTGGTAGGTTTCCCTAGATGCCGGCTGAGCTAGAGGCCAAAATCACAAGTAAGCACTTTGCAAAAACACCTTTATTTTCTGTGGAAAAATGTGATTTGTCCACGTTGTGTTTTGGGGCATTTCCTGTCGCGGGCACTAGGACTACCACAAAAGTGAGGTATAGTTTTTATCGGTAGAATTGGGGAAACACTGGGTGGGAGGAAATTTGTGGCTCCTCTCAGATTCCTGAACTTTCTGTCACCGAAATGTGTGTAAAAAGTGTTTTTTAAGCTGAATTTTGAGGTTTGTAAAGGATTGTGGGTAACAGGCCCTGGTGAGAGCCCCACAAGTCACCCCATGTTGGATTACCTTAGGCCTGTAGTTTTCAAAAATGCATAGATTTGGTAGGTCTTCCCAGGTGCCGGTTAAGCTAGAGGCCAAAATCACAGTTAGGCACCTTGCAAGAAACACCTCTGTTTTCTGTGGAAAAATGTGATGTGTCCACAATGTGTTTTGGCCTACCCACACCAGTGAGGTATCATTATTATCAGGGGACTTAGGGGAACACTGGGTAGATGGAAATTTGTGGCTCCTATAAGATTTGAAAACTTTCTGTCACCGAAATGTAAGGAAAAAATGTTTTTGGTGTTCTTTTAGTCAAATTTAGAGGTTTGCAAAGGATTCTGGGTAACAGAACCAGGCGAGAGCCCCACAAGTCACCCCATCTTGGATTCCCCTAGGTCTCTAGTTTTCAAAAACGCACCGGTTTGGTAGGTTTCCGTAGGTGCCGGCTGAGCTAGAGGCCAAAATCCACAGGTAGGCACTTTGCCAAAAACATCTCTGTTTTCTGTTGAAAAAAGTGATATGTCCACGTTGTGTTTTGGGGCATTTCATGTCGCGGGCACTAGGCTTACCCACACAAGTGAAGTATAGTTTTATTGGGAGACGTGGGGGAACGCTGGGTGGAATGAAATTTGTGGCTCCTCTCAGATTCCAGAACTTTCTGTTACCGAAATGTGAGGAAAAAGTGTTTTTTTTGCCAAATTTAGAGGTTTGCAAACGATTCTGGGTAACACAACCTGGTGAGAGCCCCACAAGTCAACCCATCTTGGATTCCCCTGGGTCTCTAGTTTTAAAAAATACACAGGTTTGGTAAGTTTCCCTAGATGCCGGCTGAGCTAGAGGCCAAAATCCTCAGGTAAGCACTTTGCAAAAAACATCTCTATTTTCTCTGGAAAAATGTGATTTGTGCACGTTGTGTTTTGGGGCATCTCCTGTCACGGGCACTAGGCGTACCCTCACAAGTGAGGTATCGTTTTTATCGGTAGACTTGGGGAAATGCTGGGTGCAAGGACATTTGTGGCTCCTCTCAGATTCCAGAACTTTCTGCCACAGAAATGTGAGGAAAAAGTGTTTTTTAGCCAAATTTTGAGGTTTGCAAACAATTCTGGGTAACAGAACCAGGTGAGAGCACCACAAGTCACCCCATCTTGGATTCCCCTGGGTCTCTAGTTTTCAAAAACACAAGGTTGGTAGGTTTCCCTGGGTGACGGCTGAGATAGAGGCCAAAATCGACAGGTAGGCACTATGCAAAAAACAGCTCTGTTTTCTGTGGAAAAATGTGATGTGTCCACGCTGTGTTTTGGGGCATTAACTGTCGCTGGCACTAGGCCTACCCACACAAGTGAGGTATCATTTTTAACAGGAGATGTGGGGGAACGCTCCGTAGAAGGAAATTTGTGGCTCCTCACGGATTCCAGAACTTTATGTCACCCAAATGTGAGGAAAAAGTGTTTTTTAGACAAATATTGAGGTTTGCAAAGGATTCTGGGTACAGAACCTGGTGAGAGCCCCACAAGTCACCTCATTTTGGATTCCCCTGGGTCTCTAGTTTTAAAAGATAAACAGGTTTGGTAAGTTTCCCTAGATGCCGGCTGAGCTAGAGGCCAAAATCCTCAGGTAAGCACTTTGCAAAAAACATCTCTATTTTCTCTGGAAAAATGTGATTTGTGCACGATGGTTTTTGGGGCATTTCCTGTCACAGGCACAAGGCGTACCCTCACAAGTGAGGTATCGTTTTTATCGGTAGACTTGGGGAAATGCTGGGTGGAAGGAAATTTGTGGCTCCTCTCAGATTCCAGAACTTTTTGTCACCGAAATGTGAGGAAAAAGTGTTTTTTTAGCCACATTTTGAGGTTTGCAAACAAATCTGGGTAACAGAACCTGGTGAGAGCCCCACAAGTCACCATATCTTGGATTCCCCTGGGTCTCTATTTTTAAAAAATGCACAGGTTTGGTAGGTTTCCCTAGATGCCGGCTGAGCTAGAGGCCAAAATCACAAGTAAGCACTTTGCAAAAACACCTATATTTTCTGTGGAAAAATGTGATTTGTCCACGTTGTGTTTTGGGGCATTTCCTGTCGCGGGCACTAGGACTACCACAAAAGTGAGGTATAGTTTTTATCGGTAGAATTGGGGAAACACTGGGTTGGAGGAAATTTGTGGCTCCTCTCAGATTCCTGAACTTTCTGTCACCGAAATGTGTGTAAAAAGTGTTTTTTTAGCCAAGTTTAGAGGTTTGCAATCGATTCTGGGTAACAGAACCTGGTGAGAGCCCCACAAGTCACCCCATCTTGGATTCCCCTGGGTCTCTAGTTTTCAAAAACACAAGTTTGGTAGGTTTCCCTGGGTGACGGCTGAGATAGAGGCCAAAATCGACAGGTAGGCACTTTGCAAAAAGCACCTCTGTCGCTGGCACTAGGCCTACCCACACAAGTGAGCTATCATTTCGTATCGGGAGATGTGGGGGAACGCTCCGTAGAAGGAAATTTGTGGCTCCTCTCAGATTCCAGAACTTTATGTCACCCAAATGTGAGGAAAAAGTGTTTTTATAGCCAAATATTGAGGTTTGCAAAGGAATCTGGGGAACAGAACCTGGTGAGAGCCCCACAAGTCACCCAATCTTAGATTCCCCTTGGTCTCTAGTTTTGAAAAATGCACAGGTTTAGTAGGTTTCCGTAGGTGCCGGCTGAGCTAGAGGCCAAAATTGACAGGTAGGCACTTTGCAAAAAATACCTCTCTTTTCGGTGGAAAAATTTGATTTGTCCACGTTGTGTTTTGGGGCATTTCCTGTCACGGGCACAAGGCCTATCCACGCACGTGAGGTATTATTTCTATCGGGAGACTTGGGGGAATGCTGGGTAAAAGGAAATTTATAGATCCTCTCAGATTCCAGAACTTTCTTTCACCGAAATGTGAGGAAAAAGTGTTTTTTAAGCTGAATTTTGAGGTTTGTAAAGGATTGTGGGTAACAGAACCTGGTGAGAGCCCCACAAGTCACCCCATGTTGGATTACTCTAGGCTTGTAGTTTTCTAAAATGCATAGATTTGGTAGGTCTCTCTAGGTGCCGGTTGAGCTAGAGGCCAAAATCCATAGGTAGGCACCTTGCCAAAAACACCTCTGTTTTCTGTGGAAAAATGTGATGTGCCCACAATGTGTTTTGGGGCAATTCCTGTCACAGGCACTAGGCCTACCCACACAAGTGAGGTATCATTTTTATCAGGGGACTTAGGGGAACGCTGCGTGGAAGGAAATTTGTGGCTCCTCTCAGATTCCAAAACTGTCTGTCACCGAAATGTAAGGATAAGGTGTTTTGGTGTTCTTTTAGCCAAATTTAGAGGTTTTCAAATGATTCTGGGTAACAGAACCTGGCGTGAGCCCCACAAGTCAGCCCATCTTGGGTTCCCCTAGGCCTTTAGTTTTAAAAAATGCACAGGTGTGGTAGGTTTCCCTAGGTGCTGGCTGAGCTAGAGGCCAAAATCCACAGGTAGGCACTTTGCCAAAAAATCTCTGTTTTCTGTGGAAAAATGTGATGTGTCCACGTTGTGTTTTGGGGCATTTCCTGTTGTGGGCAATAGTCCTACCCACACAAGTGAGGTTTCATTTTTATCGGGAGTCTTTGGGGAACGCTGGGTCGAAGGAAATTTGTGGCTGCTCCCAGATTCCAGAACTTTCTGTCACCGAAATGTGAGGAAAACATTTTTTTGGGCCAAATTTAGAGGTTTGCAAAGGACTCTGGGTAACAGAACCTGGTGAGAGCCCACATGTCAACCCATCTTGGATTCCCCTAGGTCTTTAGTTATCAAAAATGCACAGGTTTGATAGGTTTCCCTAGGTGCGGGCTGAGCTAGAGGCCAAAATCCATAGGTAGGCACTGTGCAATAAACACCTCTGTTTTCTGTGGAAAAATGTGATGTGTCCACGTTGTGTTTTGGGGAATTTCCTGTTGCGGGCTCTAGGCCTACCCACACAAGTGAGAGCCCAACAAGTCAACCCTTCTTGGATTCCCCTAGGTCTCTAGTTTTTAAAAATGCACCGGTTTCTTAGGTTTCCTTTGGTGACGGCTGAGCTAGAGGCCAAAATCCACAGGTAACACTTTGCAAAAAACACCTCTATTTTCTGTGGAAAAATGTGATTTGTCCACGTTGTGTTTTGTGGTATTTACTGTCGCTGGCACTACTCCTACCCACACAAGTGAGCTATCATTTTTATCGGGAGATGTGGGGGAATTCTCAGTAGAAGGAAATTTGTGGCTCCTCTCAGATTCCAGAACTTGATGTCACCCAAATGTGAGGAAAAAGTGTTTTTATAGCCAAATATTGAGGTTTGCAAAGGATTCTGGGGAACAGAACCTGGTGAGAGTCCCACAAATCACCCAATCTTAGATTCCCCTTGGTCTCTAGGTTTAAAAAATGCACAGGTTTAGTAGGTTTTCCTAGGTGCCGGCTGAGCTAGAGGCCAAAATTGACAGGTAGGCACTTTGCAAAAACACCTCTCTTTTCTGTGGAAAAATGTGATGTGTCTACGTTTTCTTTTGGGGCATTTCCTGTCATGGGCACTAGGCCTATCCACGCATGTGAGGTATTATTTCTATCGGGAGACTTGGGGGAATGCTGGGTGGAAGGAAATTTATAGCTCCTCTCAGATTCCAGAACTTTCTTTCACCGAAATGTGAGGAAAAAGTGTTTTTTAAGCTGAATTTTGAAGTTTGTAAAGGATTGTGGGTAACAGAACCTGGTGAGAGCCCCACAAGCCACCCCATGTTGGATTACCCTAGGCCTGTAGTTTTAAAAAATGTATAGATTTGGTAGGTCTCCCTATGTGTCGGTTGAGCTAGAGGCCAAAATCCATAGGTAGGCACATTGCAAAAAACACCTCTGTTTTCTGTGCAAAAATGTGATGTGTCCACGATGTGTTTTGGGGCATTTCCTGTCACGGGCACTAGGCCTACCCACACAAGTGAGGTATCATTTTTATCAGGGGACTTAGGGGGACACTGGGTAGAAGGAAATTTGTGGCTCCTCTCAGATTCCAAAACTTTCTGTCACCGAAATGTAAGGAAAAAGTGTTTTTGGTGTTCTTTTAGTAAAATTTAGAGGTTTGCAAAGGATTCTGGGTAACAGAACCTGGCGAGAGCCCCACAAGTCAGCCCCTTCTGGATTCCCCTAGGTCTTTAGTTTTAAAAAATGCACAGGTGTGGTAGATTTCCCTATGTGCTGGCTGAGCTAGAGGCCAAAATCCACAGGTAGGCACTGTGCGAAAAACAACTCTGTTTTCTGTGGAAAAATGTGATGTGTCCACGTTGTGTTTTGGGGCATTTCCTGTTGCGGGCACTAATCCTACCCACACAACTGAGGTTTCATTTTTATCGGGAATCTTTGGGGAATGCTGGGTCAAGGAAATTTGTGGTTTCTCTCAGATTCCAGAACTTTCTGTCACCGAAATGTGAGAAAAAAGTGTTTTTTTGGCCAAATTTAGAGGTTTGCATAGGACTCTGTGTAACAGAACCTGGTGAGAGCCCCACAAGTCACCCCATCTTGGATTCCCCTATGTCTTTAGTTGTCAAAAATGCACAGGTTTGGTAGGTTTCCCTAGGTGCCGACTGAGCTAGAGGCCAAAACCCATAGCTAGGCACTTTCCAAAAAACTTCTCTGTTTTCTGTGGAAAAATATGATGTGTCTATGTTGTGTTTTGGGGCATTTCCTGTTGCGGGCACTAGGCCTACCCATAGTGGGAGAGGCCCACAAGTCAACCCTTCTTGGATTCCCCTAGGTCTCTAGTTTTCAAAAACGCACCGGTTTGGTAGGTTTCCTTAGGTGCCGGCTGAGCTAGAGGCCAAAATCAACAGGTAGGCACTTTGCAAAAAACACCTCTGTTTTGTGTGGGAAAAATGTGATTTGTCCACGTTGTGTTTTGGGGAATTTCCTGTCGCGGGCACTTGGCCTACCCACACAAGTGAGGTATCATTTTTATCAGGAGACTTGGGGGAACACTCCGTAGAAGGAAATTTGTGGCTCCTCTCAGATTCCAGAACTTTCGGTCACCGAAATGTGAGAAAAAAGTGTTTTTTAGCCAAATTTAGAGGTTTGCAAACTATTCTGGGTAACAGAACCTGGTGAGAGCCCCACAAGTCACCCCATCTTGGATTCCCATAGGTCTTTAGTATTAAAAAATGCACAGGTTTGGTAGGCTTCCCTAGGTGTCGGCTGAGCTAGAGGCCAAAATCCACAGGTAGGCACGTTGCAAAAAACACCTCTGTTTTCTGTGGAAAATGTGATGTGTCCACGTTGTGTTTTGTGGCAATCCCTGTCACGGGCACTAGGCCTACCCACACAAGTGAGGTATCATTTTTATCAGGAGACTTGGGGAAACACTGGATGGAAGGTAATTTGTGGCTCCTGTCAGATTCCAGAAACTTTCTCTCACCAAAATGTGAGGAAAAGGTGTTTTTTTTTAGCCAAATTTAGAGGTTTGCAAACGGTTCTGGGTAACAGAACCTGGTGAGAGCCCAACAAGTCACCCCATCTTGGATTCCCCCAGGTCTTTAGTTTTCAAAAATGCACAGGTTTGGTAGGTTTCCCTAGGTGCCGGCTGAGCTAGAGGCCAAAATCCACAGGTAGGCACTTTGCAAAAAACATCTGTTTTCTTTGGGAAAATGTGATGTGTCCACGTTTGTTTTGGGGCATTTCCCTAGTAGACGCTAGGCCTACCCACACAAGTGAGGTACCACTTTTATCAGTAGACTTGGGGGAACACAGAATAGCAAAACAAGTGTTATTGCCTCTTGCCTTTCTCTACATTTTTCCCTTCCAAATATAAGAGACAGTGTAAAAAAGAAATCTATCTGAGAAATGCACTGTAATTCACATGCTAGTATGGGCACCCTTGGAATTCAGAGATGTGTAAATAACCACTGCTCCTCAATTCCTTATCTTGTGCCCATTTGGGAAGTACAAAGGTTTTCCTGATACCTATTTTTCACTCTTTATATTTCAGCAAATGAATTGCTGTATACTCTGTATAGAATGAAAACCCACTGCAAGATGCAGCTCATTTATTGGCTCTGGGCACCTAGGGTTCTTGATGAACCTACAAGCTCTATATATCCCCGCAACCAGAAGAGTCCGGCAGACGTAACTGTATATTGCTTTCAAAAATATGACATCGCAGGAAACAGTTATAGAGTAAATCGTAGAGAAGAATGGCTGTTTTTTTCACCTGAATTTCAATATTTTTTTATTTCACTTGTTATTTTCTGTAGGAAACCCTTGTAGGATCTACACAAATTACCCATTGCTGAATTCTGAATTCTGTCTACTTTTCGGAAATGTTTTGGTTTCTGGGATCCAGCATTGGTTTCACACCCATTTCTGTCACTGACTAGAAGGAGGCTTAAAGCACAAAACAATCATTAAAATGGTGTATGTCCAAGTAAAATGCAAAAATTGTCTTGAAAAATTGTGTTGTCTGATTCAAGTCTACCTGTTCCTAGCACCGCAAACCCTTTGTTGATGCCATTTTCAGGGGACAAACCACAATCCTTCATCTGCAGCCCTTTTCCCCCATTTTTTTGAAAAAATGAAATTTTCACTGTATTTTGGCTAATTTATTGGCCTTCTTCAGGGAAACCCACAGAGTCTGGCTACCTCTAGAATCCCTAGGATGTTGGAAAAAAAGGATGCAAATTTGGCATGGGTAGCTTATGTGGACAAAAAGTTATGAGGGCCTAAGCACACCCTGCCACAAATAGCCAAAAAAGTCCTGGCAGCTGAGGGGGAAAAGGCCTGGCAGCGAAGGGGTTAATTTATATAAATCTTTAGATTTCTCTGTAAACGATGTTCCTAAGTATTTCTATGTGAGCAGAGACCAAGTCATCTGTGCAGGACAGTTAAATGGTAGAGTTTCTGGTCTTGTGATTTTCACTTTATGTCATCGACACTTTTAAATTTGATAATACGTTGAAAAGAACCTCTATTGAATATTTATCTGGTGATGTCTTAAAAACGAAATGTTCAGTGTATAGCATGAGTATCAGGTGGCCATGGTCTAGGTTCTTGATGGCTGAGCTTTCTATGATGACCATTTCTAATGATTTAATTAAAAGAGTAAATTTAATTGGGGAAAGTATTTAGTATCCATGTCTAGTATCTCAGATAATATTAATTTTCTCTGCGTTCTTTCCATTTAATATAAGCAATACTATTGTATAAAGTGCAACTAAATCCTGGCTAATTAACCAGGGAGACAAATTGTATCCAACACTAAGAAACCACATTTTTCAAAGTACCAACATAAATGTTTTTTGTGTCCTAAATGCTGAAGGAGTGTTATTTGTAGATACATAATCCAAGGTCTCCACCAGAAAATAAGTGTTTGTATATAGTTAGCATCCTGGTATAAATTCATTTTGGTCCTTATGAACTATTTGGGTTATTACAGCACCTAGTTTACTGCAATTAATTTAGCAAATATTTTATAATCGGAAAAGAATAATGTTACTTGTCAGAATGAGCTTAGATTGCCTGAGGCCATCCCTTTTTAAAAATAAACAGATTTGATTTTGCTCGGGGAAGCAAGAAGGGATTCTGGCAAAATATGAGTAAACAGTTCTGTCAGAGGATCATTATATTCTTCTGTAAATGTTTGGTATCATTCTGAGGTGAAGCTGTATGACACCCATTCCTTAACCCATTGACTAAAATAAACTCTTCCAGGTGATTACACAAATAAGAACGATTAGGCCCATCGGTGCTATCGCAGGAATGTTCCATTGATTTAGATATTCAAGAATTGTCTATTGAGATATTTCTACTTGCTCAGTGTAAATAATTTGGACATGCTTCTAAAACAGGATTTCTATTTGTGTTGGATTATTGGTAAAAGCAAGTGTTTCAGGATCTTGTTGATCTCATTTGAGGTAGCATGAGTGTATATGCATCCCTATTCTCTCCCTTCCCACAGAACTGTTATCCTGCTGGATGTTAACTATTCTATTCTTTTTCTATTATAAAAAAGATTTAAGTCCCTCTTTGCCCTTTGTCACTTACAAAAATTCGCTTGATTTATCTGTTTTCTCAGGTGGGTTATGCTTGTTTAGGAATATCATGCTTAGTTTGCAGCTCGAGATTGCGAATTTTATTTGCTAGCATCAGATGATAATCCTTTATAGGCTTCCCATATCGTCTCTAATAGGACTAACTGAATATTTAACTCAAAGAAGTTTTTATCCTAATTTTTCTATTTTTTAGGAAACTTCTAATCAGATAGTAATGTCCGATTCAACTTCCTCGTAAGAATATTTTTCAGAGGAGGTCAGACCTGCGAATCAAGAGAAAGTGAGTGTGGGGCGAGAAACATTGGCATAAAACTACATGAGCAATTGGTCCAATTTTGAGAAATTACAGAAAAAACTGTGTAGCTGTTTGAAATCTTTTTTTTGAAAAAAATATGTACTGCAGTGCTGTGGGGTTCCCAAACCTCTAAAGTCCATTCAGTCTTAACTCTTAACTCTGATATAGTGGTTACTTTTCTCTGTGACATGTCTAACTTTGAGGAGTGCAGCATAACTGATTGGAGGGCATTGAAATCTCAAATACTTGCAATTAAGTTTAGGAAAATATAATAAGGCCAAACTTAGTTCATACATTTAGATTTTGAATCATCTTCTCGAGGCCATTGTAGAATACAATTGTCATATTTCACCGGTTGATTTTCACTGCAGCAATTATTAGTCTTTCTGCTTTGTCCGGTTTGATTTTTTCAACAGACTCTGACAGCTAGTTGATGCTAAGATTGCCATTACCCTATGGGTGGATGAGACCAATGAGAAGGCTATCATTTTAAAAGAAGTCCAAGATTGTTTTCTACTTGAGATAGAGCCTCTCATTGGGTTACCTACAATAACAGGAGAGTAGACTTCTGTATAAGGACACATGCAAACATTGCTTACTTCTTGTGTGAATTATGCTTCCAGTTAACATTTATTGATTGTGTCTTGACATGATACATCTAAGAAAATAAAAAAGGATGAGCAAATAAAAAAAATAAAGGCTTTATTTACACTGTCTATATGATTTTCTATAATCTTTAACCTTTTCGTTCCCTTTTTTATCTTCCCCACCACTCACCTAAACCCCCGAACCTCTGTCTCTGGTCTCCAGATCACACTCTCTTATGTCCACATGTATATGTGTGATTTCCTATCCTTTTTCCCTGGAACTCCCACCGTCACAGCACATGCAGTGATTACAAGCATCCATGCATACCCAAACACATGTCCGATTTCCAGAAGCATCCTCCTCTCACTGATCCCGGTGTCAATCAGACTTTAACTACTTGTTATTTTAAACTAAAGTACCTCTACCTGTCTTCTTGTGTCCTTTTCCTTAAACACCTATTCCACGTTTAGCACCACATACAATACAAATTGTGACAAGGTATGCCTAATAACAGCTGTAATATCCCAGACCGATTATTTTTATCTTTTGACCCAGTTCTTCTTTTGGGCATGATTTAAACATTTTTTGCACTGACACAAGTCATCTAAAAAATCTGTAAATTATATTCCTTGGCTATTTTTAATTACTTTTATTTAATAGCCACTGTCAGTATTTCTTCCTTAACTCAATAGTCACCAAAATTTACCAAACGTGTTCTTGGTTATTGTTAGACCTAGCATCCTTGGCGTGGTTTGCCTTGTATTTTTGCCTCTGCTTCCTGCGTTTTTGACTGTGTGCTGCACTTCGTTTTTGCTAGTTTTTGGTACTGTGGATACTTTACCACTGCTGACCAGTGCTAAAGTGCAAGTGCTTCCCATGTAAATTGTGATTATGATTGGTTATCCCTGATTGGCATATTTTATTTACTAGTAAGTCCCTAGTAAAGTGCACTAGGGGAACCCAGGGCCTGTAAATCAAATGCTACTAGTGGCCTGCAGCACTGATTGTGCCACCTACATGAGTAGCCCTGTAAACATGTCTCAGACCTGCCACTGTAGTGTCTGTGTGTGCAGTTTTACACTACCAATTCAACCTAGCAAGTGTACCTAGTTGCCAGGCCCAAACCTTTCCTTTTACTACATGTAAGGCAACTCTAAGGTAGGCCCTAGGTCGGCCCATGGGCCGGGGGCTGTGTATTTAAAAGGTAGGACATGTACTGGTGTGTTTTACATGTCATGATAGTGAAATACTGCTAAATTCATTTTTCACTTTTGCAAGTCCTATCTCCGCCATAGGTTAACATGGGGACTACCTTTTAACATCTTTTCAGTGCAGTTTCCCATGGGAGCAGATGCAGATAAGGAGTTTGGGGTCTCTCAAAGCATAATTTAAAAATACATCTTTTGGTAAAGTTGGTTTTTAGATTGCCAGTTTAAAAATGTCACTTTTAGAAAGTGGGCATTGTCTTGCTGAACCATTCTGTTCCTCTGCCTGCCTGTGGAATCCACGTCTGGGTCAGACTGACAGTTGGGCTGTTTGTCAATTCCCTCTAGACAGTGACACAAAGGGAGCTGAGGAGTGTCTTGCATATCCTGATGAGTTTCCCAGGCTAGAGTAGGGAGAGAGTAGCTGATACCTACACCTGAAAGGGCTGTGCCTGTCCTCACACAATGCAGTCTCCAACCCACTGGTGTGTATCTGGAGCAAGGAAGGATCTTGTGAACAGCAGAGACTTTCCTTTGAAGTTTGCCAACTTTAAAGACAAAAGTGAATATCAGTAGTGGACCCAAAGGACCCATGACTTTTAAAATACTTCTGGATCAAGAGAAGCCTCTGCCAAGGGGAAGGGCTGTAGACCTGCAGGAGGAGTACTGCCACTGTTAACGCGTCAGACCTTAATAATTAAACTTACAAGGGGATGCGAATAGGTCGATGAACCTTTTGACTCGCAATTAAGAAGTTCTTACCATAGCTCCAGTACATCATTTAATCAATACTCAATCAATACCTTTTAAGAATCAATAAATCAATAATCCATGGAGTCAGTAAACGTCACGCACCATGACCTTTCAGCCATGAATAATCACACCTTCGTAAAAGTTTAGTAAGTCTATTTCCCTTATATTAACATTGCTAAAGTCACATCGATTAATCTCAAAATCAAATGAAACACATAAAAACAACACTGGTTGTCCAAAGCGGCGGTAAAAATGCAATCTAATCAAAGCTTGAATCACAACACATTCTAGAGATACAGTGCAAATCAATAGCAGAGTCAGTTGAGACAGAGATATAACATACATGGAATTCAGCAAGGTAATTCATCAATCGTTACTCCCTGTAATTTGTCAGTCATTTGTGAGGCACTTAACTAATGTCAGATTAGCATCAGCATGTTGGGCTTCATGCAAAACAATTTAGAAACACAAAACATCTGACTATGGATCTGTCAAACAGCAGAGTTGGTACCTAGAAAGAAAAGGAATAAAATGAATAACAGTCACATTCCATCATATCTACCTATCCTCTGTATGGGCCAGCAAAGCAGAATCAGTCTTCGTCCTCAGGTCATCAGTTGATCAGCAAAGCATCAGGCTCTCAGCCAAAGAGTATGAGCCCAATGACAGAATGTATCTTGAATCTCTCAAAATGAGGTCTCTTGACATCTCAAATCGAAATAGGGTCTGAAGTCTTTTCCCCCTGCGGGATTGTTACATTAAAGTCACCTAAACTATCCCCTAATTCCCTATTGGTCAGTTAATCCTATGTTTATACTTCACCCAATAATACTTTTACACCAAATCTATGAATTCTAATATTTCATTCTTCACATACGGTTGATTGGTCAGGCTACAATTTTCTCATCATCCGGCTTGTCAAGTAACAAGATTCTTGCATCTTCAGCTTTAGTCAGTATCTTCATTGTTCTCGTCATGGGAAAGTACATCTCACACACATTACACATAAGTTGTTACACTAGCGGGAACATCATCTCCTTGTAGTCTGTTTTCACGAAAAGCTTCTGTTAAGCACTTTTGACAAGACAATGGACATCTCACAGTTTAATTCACCCTGTCAGCATTTTATTAAATGCTAAGAAATACAGCTTCTACATGAGGCCTGGCAAGACTAGGTCAAGACACTCGCTAAGTTAAGGTCTACAATTAACAAAGCTAGAGCATACTTCATAACCCTTTATCTGACACTTTACTACATTAATCTAGTACATTTTCAATATTATATTTCCTAATTATTAATCATTAATTATTACATTTCGTGAACATTGGTGGCCATTCTTCAAGGTCACATTTTCAAACGTGTGCATTATTTTTCTACATTATTGATTTTCTACATAACTCATTATTCAAAATACATAAACCCTTGTTAATACATTCTAATTAAAAACACCTGGCTAGCACCCCTTTGCTTGGTGTGCTTTGTGGGTTGGCTTGCAGTTGCTGCTTCTGCCTTAAGGAAGACAAAGACTGGACTTTGCTGTGTATCCTGCTTGTGAAGTTTCTCCGAGGGCTTGGACTGAGCTTGCCTCCTGTTCCGAAGTCTCAGGGCCATCTTAGTCTTCATCTGCCAGCACCTGGAATCTCTTGCTGAGATCCCTACCCTGCCAAGTTGTACCACATCCAGTCCCTGGGCCCTTGAAAGGAGAAGCTGGTGAACGCAAGGTGAAAATCCAAGCCCTGGGGCCGAGCATCAGACCTGAGGCTGCTTGTCAGGAAATTGACACATCTCTTCCCTGCGAGGAAAGATTTGACGCATCCCTTGCCCAGCGGAGAAAGAATTAACGCACGGCTTCACTATTCACAGTCAGAGACTATATATTGCAGCTCCTCTGTGCAGAGAACTCATCTAGGGCCAGATGTAGCAAAGGGTTTGCGCCTCGCAAACTGCGAAAATCGCCGTTTGCGAGGCGCAAAAGCCTCTTTGCTATTCAGAAATGCATATTGCGAGTCGGGACCGACTCGCAATATGCATTTCAGAATCGCAAATAGGAAAGGGTGTTCCCTTCCTATTTGCGATTCGGAGTGGAATGCAATTCCATTTGCGACCGCATATGCGGTCGCAAATGGAGTCGCAGTTACCATCCACTTGAAGTGGATGGTAACCCACTCGCAAATTGGAAGGGGTCCCCATGGGACCCCTTCCACTTTGTGAATGGACCCACAAATATTTTTCAGGGCAGGGAGTGGTCCAAAGGACCACTCCCTGCCCTGAAAAAATACCGAAACTAAAGGTTTCGTTTTTTTTTTAAGTGCAGCTCGTTTTCCTTTAAGGAAAACGGGCTACACTTAAAAAAAAAAAAACTGCTTTATTTAAAAGCAGTCACGAACATGGAGGTCTGCTGACTACAGCAGGCCTCCATGTTTGCGAGTGCCTAGACTCGCTATGGGGCCGCAATTTGCGACCCACCTCATTAATATTAACGAGGTGGGTCATTGCGACCCATAGCGACTCGCAGACGGTGTCTGAGACACCGTTCTGCATACCAATTTGCGAGTTGCAAATTGCGAGTCGCAGGGACTCGCAATTTGCAAGTCGCAAATTGGCGTTTTGCTACATCTGGCCCCTAATTTCTTGTCCACTTCTACTAATTAAGCAGAAGGGGTGAGATCATTACTTTCTGAGCCACCTATTAAGTTTTCCCTTCAGTTAGAATTGACTGTAGCAAATGTTTAGTGGGACCACTACCGGCGTCATTGGAGAATTGCTGTGATATTGCACCACATGCTGCCTGGTCGCCTTGCATCTGTGTTGTAATCTCTCGTGGACTCCACTATGGCCATGCCTCTATATTGTTGACTTGCTTTAGCTCTTTATTTGACTCAGTTATTTTATTCAAGATATCACTCGCTCCGACACAACTCGGTTTATCCTCTTAGACAACCTGACCTGTTTTCAGTTTAGGTTTGGCCCCTGATTGTTGCATTGAAGGCCGATGTGCAAAAACAGAACAAGTGTTTGTTAGACTGTTGGAACTCTTCTCTAGCCCCACTTCTTCCTGTTTGGGTACTTACATATTGTTTGACTCCTCCGGGGGCAGGGATATCTACTACCTGTAGGGATAGTTCTCTGACGCCATTTCTGTCCTCATTAGCAGAGGTTAATATATATAATAGTCTAACATTTACTGTATCTATCTTTTTAGGCGAGATGTCCCTTTATTGTCACTGTCGCTATGGAGAAATGATGACTAAGATACCCCATAATTGAGCCCACTCTGTTACAGCATTCTCTGTTGGGTTATTCACGGTTTTAGGGGCTTCAGAAATGCTGTAATTTACAACTGAAAAATCAACAATCAGTACCATCCAAATCATTTGCCTGAGAACATGCAATAGAGGTGTTCATAGCAAGCCCATTAGCGATTTCCCTTTCAGATATGTTGTTTTGCCTGGATTTTACTCGGTAGCCAGGACCTTTTGTTCAACCAGAGGGCAGTGATATATAAAAGCGTATATAGTGCTCAGTTCTGGGACTCTTACAATTATACTTTAATTATCGAGAGCTGACATTCCTCTTCTTTAATCCACCTGCTATCTTTAACTTAGCTTCTAGATCAGGGTCAAACCATTTCATCTTTATTACATTTCAGTATCCTTCATTTGTACTCCATTAAAAATTATTCAATAAAATCGGTAGGACAGCTAGGTGATTTCACTGGAACAACAAGCCACGATGAATAAACATGAAAAGACTCCACCCTGAGAAGGAGAAATAGGTCTTGCTGTGCAGGATTTTCAAAATCACTACAATGCCAATTATTTAACTATTTTGCTTTGGCTATATAATTTGAGAGAAAACACGGTGTTTGATAATATATGTTTTCTTATCATACCATTGATCATTTTAGTTTCAGCCGGTGAAACAACAACTAACCTACTACCCCAAACATGTCCTTTATCACATTCTGAACATATATAATACCACACTTTTCAAACTTTTTGGGTATTTGACTATACCCAGGGTACACACACAATCATCTGTGGTGACCATTTTTCCTGAATTATCAAAGGTAGGAAATATTGTGACATGGCAATACGTGCAAACAAAAATTGTGCTCATTAAAAATTGGTATCAGTTTGAATTTCGTCTAGTGAACAGTGCTTTACTAAATCTATGAATGTAAAAGTAGAAATAACTGTTTAAAATTGCTTAAGAATTGTTACTGGGTGTCCTGTCTTCTAACACACAAGTCTGTAAGTTCCTCTATATGTAATTATATCACAAAAATGGCAAAATTAAATGTATTTGCAGATCCATCCTTTAGACTGTGAAAAAAGAAGGCAATTTAGTTTATCAGCACTACTGGAGGGGTATCTTTATGCACTTGAAGCTGGGTGCGTAAACGGCTCATATAAAGTGCTAAGATTTATTTGAACATACGCAACCCTGATATTCAATGAAAGTGCCCAGAATGTAATGAGAAAAAATGGGACTCGGATATAATGCTCCTAAGGATCTAAGCAAAAACATGATAGAGTATATTTTGGTGTCCATTAAAATAGTATAAATTGTAGCAATATTACAATGAAAGTTGTTGGAACTGTATGCCATCAGGATGTGTCTTGTGTGTTCGCTTATTGCTTGATGGGGACGCGCCGAAAACTTTGCCGGGAATCAAGGAGGAGGTGGGCAGCAGCTGTGTGCTGCCATCAATCAGAGCAGGAGCCCTTTAAAAGCACGTAAGCGCTCCCGCTCCGCGGGACGCGCCGAAAACTTTGCCGGGAATCAAGGAGGAGGTGGGCAGCAGCTGTGTGCTGCCATCAATCAGGGCAGGAGCCCTTTAAAAGCACGTAAGCGCTCCCGCTCCGCGGGACGCGCCGAAAACTTTGCCGGGAATCAAGGAGGAGGTGGGCAGCAGCTGTGTGCTGCCATCAATCAGGGCAGGAGCCCTTTAAAAGCACGTAAGCGCTCCCGCTCCGCGGGACGCGCCGAAAACTTTGCCGGGAATCAAGGAGGAGGTGGGCAGCAGCTGTGTGCTGCCATCAATCAGGGCAGGAGCCCTTTAAAAGCACGTAAGCGCTCCCGCTCCGCGGGACGCGCGCGGGCGGCGCCCGGGCGAAGCCCGGGCCAAGGGCGGGCCCGTCCTTGCCCGTCATTGCCAGGAAGAGGCAGGGCAGGGCCACCCCCCTGTCATTTACCTTAAACTGTGGTCCCAGATAAACCCTTTCCATTTGTCTGCCCGAAGGTCAAACTCAAGCCTATTTACACTACGGAGGAGTAGCTTTCCCCCAAAGCTCCAGGCCTCTACCTAGCTATTGGTCAATTACCAATATTAACCTGCCTTTGCTCGCCCCGCTGTGATCTTACTTGAATCTCCCACCAAATACAAGGCCCTTGGTTTTTAGTAAAATGGGCCGACGACGTGGGGGGGGTTTGGACGGGAAATTGCACTCTAACAAAACCCTGGACGGCTTTTTACAAAAGGCCGTTGGGGAACTTGAAAGAGAAATAGAATTAGTGCAACGTCGTCTTGCTGCCCCTCCTTCTGCATCCATTAGTTCACCCCATGATAGCCCAGTCTCACAGCCCCACCCGCGACTAGAGCTCCAGTCTGTCCCGATTATCCATTCCCCTTCTCCATCCAAAATCCCCCAAGAGACCCAAGACGACACTCCAATTGCACCTGCCATTTGTGCCGCACCAACTCCATTGGTCCAGTGTCCCCCAATAGAAGGTTCCCTTACTTTAACTGAATCTAATACCAAAGGGAAAAGGAAGCGTAGGGAACCTGTCCTAAAAAATAAACGATCTAGAACCTTGAGTCCCTCTAATCTGGCCCAACCTTCTATCAATGATATGGCTCCAATCTCCTTACACAATACCAATAACTCCCATGCAAATGAGTTCATCAGGGATCTCATAAGAGATGAGCTCTCTAAATTACTTCTTCCTATCTCCAACCGTCTTCAAATAATTGAGGACAAACTTGATAGTCTTACGAGCAGTCAGCTACCAACAATTTCTTTACCTGTAGAAATTCATCCTAATCATGACCCTATTGTTGCCATTAGTCACACTGACCAAATACCCAAAACTTTTCCTCCTTTTCTAAATCATGACTGGTCTAGTTCTGCTAAAACCCCCAGTATCCCGACGAACAAGCCCCATATGGCCTTAGCTCCCTTATTAAAAGGAACCGCCACATGGAACAATCCAGCAACTAACTCGGGAGACGGCCCCCCTATTAGGGAATCCTCACAACCAGCATACCAGAAGATGGATAAGAGTAGTGTCTCTCAAGAACCTAAAGTGCTTCATTTACCACCTGAATCATGCCCTTATGTTCTTATTATTTCAAATGTTCCTGAACTCAAACCTCATTTTTCCGAATCCTTCATCGAACTCAAAAATAAGGTTATCCACTGGTTGCATGTGAATGCGGGGTTTGCTTTTTCCATGTCATCTTCAATATTGATGGTGAGAAGGGTAGGGTGGGTGGGCCCTCTAGTGAAGATCGGTGTTGGGGATTGTATTGTCATTAATTTTAATTCCCCCGATCTTGTCCATCGACTTTCTCTAAATGCTAACAGATTTTATCCTACAACTGGCAAAACTTCTCTTTGCAGGTTACAAGTGTTTTATCCACCTTCTATGTCGTCCTGGAGTACTCAATCACCACCATTATACGGGGCCGGCTCGATTTCTCACACACTGCCCACCCCCGTAATTGGTCCTAGACGTCCTAGACGTCCTCTATCCTCTCTCTCTGAGGCAGATTGACTAGGAGATGCCTTTCAGGATGTGGTATTGTCTAACTGCGAAGCTGAGTCCATTTGCCCTATTGGTCTTAACATCTCAGTCGATTTTGTTGTCCCGGGTTCACCCAAAAGTTTAACATGTCAAGCAACTGAGGAATGCATTTCTAATCAGTCAAACGCTCCCTATACCTTGGGTCACACCTGCATGGTCAACTCACCAAATCCAAACACTATTGGGGTTATATCCAGCGAGGTTCTAAAGACACAGAGTAAGAAATCTTCTGATCTTAATCCACCCGAGGGAAGCACCATGGTCCTTAACAGTCCCCCCCCCAGTATTCTATATGCCCAGAATAAAGTTGGGTCCTCATGCTCAGAGGATCTCGATAAGGTGCTCAGCTGGAATATAGCTGGATTGGAAAGCAAATTACATAGCCCAGGTTGGGGTAACCTTATTGATGATCACTTGATTTGCCTTTTTCAAGAAACATGGGCATTAGAACCCAAATATAGACTCGGTTTCAAAAGTTTTTGGGTTCCGGCCCGTAAGTCATCTTCTGGGAGACCTTCGGGAGGGTTGCTCGTGTGGCTAAATACTTCTCTCAGGTGCAAGATAGAAGAATTAGACACTGGTTGCCCGGACCTGCAAGCCCTATCGTTAATGATTTCTGAAGAAAAACCCCTCCTTTTAATTAATATCTATAACAGGAATGTGAGTCCCCACTTTGAGTCTGACGTTCTGTCGATTTTGGACTATGTTCTTAAAAGTAATCCCTCCTCTTTTGTTTTAATTGGAGGAGATTTTAATGTTACCTTCGAACCTAATCCTTTAGTCCAAAGAATTTGTAAAGAAGAGGATGCCCATTGGGGCATCCCCCAGTTAGTCTCCAACAAAAAACCAAGATTGAACAAATTTGCACGCTTTTTGGCTGACATTGCACTAGCTCATGGCCTCCGAGCCTGTAATGGCCGCTCACACTCGGATGCTACTTTGCGACCTACTTTTAGGCGCGGAAAACATAGCAGTCGCATCGACTACATACTTCTTGATATCCGTCTTTGGCGTTACATGGTAGATATGAGGGTAGATGAGCAGCCCGTGAGCGACCACGATCCTCTGATTCTATCAACCAGAGGTCTTTTTCCTTCGTTCATAGTGCCTCACTCTAGGTCCAATGTGTCCCAACTGGCCCTAACCAATAATAGATGCAATTTAAAATGGGAATCTGTTACCTCCTCCCCTAAACATCTAGCATCCATTTACAGCTTGCTTGCGAATCATATGGAGTGTATGATCCGGTTAGATGAGTCTGAGGAGGGCGATAGCCTTC
Organism: Pleurodeles waltl; assembly: GCF_031143425.1. Classification (NCBI taxonomy): domain Eukaryota; kingdom Metazoa; phylum Chordata; class Amphibia; order Caudata; family Salamandridae; genus Pleurodeles; species Pleurodeles waltl. Next base: position 1,478,710,146 of record NC_090444.1, read on the forward strand.
TTACAGCCCACACTGACCTGTTCCAATCTTTAAAACAATTTTTCACTAAAGAGACTGTTAACAACTCCAATAAAAAATACAATGCCCCTTGGTTCAACAATTCTTGCAGAACAGCACAACTAGCTCTCCTGGATGCAATCAAAGAAGGCCATGCTGCGACGTTGAGAATAGCCAGGGGCGCTTACAAGAAGGAATGCTCAAAGGCACGCAGAAGTTGGGAGGAGGCCAGATGGGCCACTATTCTGGTTTCAGCCTTATCTAATAATACTTCCAAGTTTTGGAATCTAATAGCTGATAATGACAGTGACTCCCCAGCCGTGCCTGGCTCTACAATCCTTTCAGCAACTTGGGTAGAGCATTTGGGCAACTTCCACCAGAAGCTTCTCTGTGGCCCCCCAATGATTCAACAAACCAAGAGATCATTCCAATTTCTTTTTCTCTTTCCGAAACTAGAGCTGCAATAGACTCCCTGAAATGGGGGAAGGCTCCTGGCCCAGATAAAATTCCAGGTGATTTATATAAATCTAGATCTGATATATGGGCTCCCTACCTCAATTTTATCTGCAATGCTATTGCAGCAGGCGCACCAGTTCCATCTACTTGGAAAGGGGCTGAAATTGTACCGATCTTCAAAAAAGGAAATCCAAACATTCCGGCTAACTACCGTCCAATTAGTCTCCTCGATAACTTCCAAAAAATATATGCGAAACATCTTCTGTCCCACCTTGAGGAATGGATTATAGAGTCTGAAGCCCTTTCTGATTTACAAGCGGGTTTCAGACCCGCAGTGAGTACAGTTGACCAAGCTCTAAGATTTATGTCAATAAAATGGAAGAATGTTGACCTGGGGGGGGGTAACCTTTACGTGGTCTTTATAGACTTAAGAGCCGCATTTGACCTGATCCCCAGGAATCTGCTGTGGTCAACATTATTAAACATGGGAGTGCCATTTGGCCTCCTGAAACTCATAGCTCAGTTGCACCAAAATACCTTTGCCCAAATCAGGTGTGGACAGGGGGGCGAGCTGACTGACCCTGTAGCTATCAAAAAAGGAGTTAGACAAGGTTGTGTTTTGGCACCTACTCTTTTTCTGCTCTACATTAATAATTGCATCCACTACCTAGAGAACTGCATAAATGATTCTCCGAAACTAGGTGGGAAAAAAATCCCCTGCCTGCTATATGCAGATGATACGATCCTACTATCAAAATCGCCAATGGGAATTCAACACCTGATTAACCAGTTCTGTGCTTATTGTAGTGATTATGGTTTAGATGTAAACATTAAGAAAACCAAATTTATGATATTCACTACCTCTAAAAAACGATTGCGTACTAATATTAAGATGAATTCGATCCCATTGGAGAAAGTTGAAGAGTTTGATTACTTGGGTTTCAGATTATCTACATCAGGCAAATGGAAGGCAGCAATTGACAAAGGGGCTCTGATCATAAGCCAAAGAGGTGGGGCCTTAGTCCGCAGATCTAGAAAGGCTCCGAGCCCCCCTCTGAACATTCTTGCGGAGATTTATAATGTTCAAATCAGAGCAGCAGCCCTATATGGAGCGGAACTTTGGGGGTCCCATAAAAACCTGGACATTCTGCAAACTAAGGAAAATATTTTCCTCAGGCAGGTGTCCAGGCTAGGTTCGGGCACTCCAATGACCCCCTTAAGGCTTGACCTTGGCCTAAATGGCATTAAAACCATAGCGGCCTTAAGACCCCTAACCTACTGGATTCGTCTATGGAAATCTGCTGAACTAGAACCATATAGGCTGGCTATAAGAGAGTTGATAGCCGCTCCCAAGGCATTGGAGAGAATCCCTTGGCTGAAAGAGATGAAAATTGCCTGGGACAAAATGGGTCTTTCCCATTATTGGAACCACCCGGATCAAATCCCTGATAAGGCTAGGAGATTTGTTGCGAGCAGATATTGGGAGAAAGTTAACGAAGATTCCCTGCACCAAAAGAGGGCGGGTAGGTTAACAATGGATTTTCTTCAAATTAAGCATGAACCCTGGGCTGAGAATTTCCTGAACCTCCCTATCCCTCCGTATGCACGCACTCTATACCTGCAGTTAAGATATGGTACATTGCCTACCAATGGTTTCACGGCCCATTGGCCTTCTAACATCGCTACAAACGATAGGTGTATTTTCTGTCAACATTGTAAAGAAACATCAGAGCATGTATTATTCTTCTGCCCTTTGTACAAGACACCAAGAAAGAGGTGGATTATCCCCCTCTGTAAAAACATGTCATTTCAGGATAGAGTAACTGCCATTAGAATCTGTATACATGATTTTTCTCCCAGGGTTGCCATTCCAGTTACCAAATACTTATCGGAGGCCTGGCACATCCGTCGCAAGTTCATTGCACCCAAAGGCTCCTGAGTCATTTCTATACTAGTCTTTAGAAGGATTTTAATCTTCTCTTTTTATCCTTTTTGTATTGCTTTTAGTAGGAAATTTCCATTACGAATTTGTTGCCTTTTTTATGACTACCAAGACTGCACAAGCTTATATAGCCTTCCCATATAGTTTTCCTGTTGTTTTTTTTTTGATTGGTACTCTGATAATGTTTCCTTTTAGTCCAATTAGACTATTTTCAGTCGTTTTTGTCTTCTGGTTGTGCACACTGGTCCTCCAGACAAAAAGTTCTACATTTTAGTTTTTAGCTCTGTCCCCTTTTTTATTATATCTATTTATGTTTTATCTTATTGTATTCATATATATGATGAAATGCTTGTCCTGTTGTTCTTATTGTTACAATGTTTTGACGTCTATTGGTTTTATATTGTTACTATGTTTTTATCACATTCCTTTTTTAAGTATGATTGTTATTACTATCTTAAATGGACTAGATTTCTAGACCGAATGAACTTAATAAAATAAATATTGCTTGATTGTGTATGTCATTTCGAGGAAGATTTTGAATGGACAATTATGATTCCTGTACTGTTTTGCAACTAACAAACTAACTGACCTATGCTCGCCAAGTTTGCAATTAAACTGATAAAAAATGCTGACTCTTAGTAGTTTGATAGTTGAGAAAAAAACATTCTGATTAGCTGAAAAATAACATCTTTGGTAGTTAGAAGATCTTGTCAGCCTGGCATTAATGATATATATATTTATTTCAAGTACAACAAAAAATGAAAACTGGAAGCTTTTTTTGCTGCAGTTAATTGTTAATACTTCTTAAGTCAGGGACCTTTCCGCCTTTCAATTTCTTATTTCATTAGAGTCATGATATGCGTTCTTCTAGACTGATCTTGGGAAAAAAACATTACATTTTTCATTGAGGATATATCTTCAATGTATTTGCAATATTGAACTCTTTAATTGTTTATTCACATCAACATAAAAATAAAATTATAAGGAACTCTTTTTGTAGCAAAATTATCATGAAGAGTTACATCTCTTTTTTTAAGTATGGATTCACAAATTACATAACATTACATATTCTACATATGTAACTGCTGCTGCCTGATTGATTTTGTTGCAGCTTCATCACACAGTAGCAGAGTTTTATAACACTTTTATGCTCCCCCAGTTAAATGTCCCTTCACTGCTTGATGGATCTGCAAAGGTTTGAAATTAGAAAAAGCAATCTCAACATTCTAAGGGCAGATTGGCAGTTTCTCAAGACTTAGCACCATTGCAAAATGACACAAAATTATTCAAAATGTCACAAAGTATTTACTCTTCTTTTACCCAACGGTCGTTCCATTTGTAGTAATGGAGCATTCTACGATTGCCACCATGGTATAAGGAGTTCCACCACACAACTTATGGGTTTTGGTGCAAAGCCAAATCTAAAAAGATTGCTATGTCTGTCCTTGGATTAGAACGTTAAGGCCCTCATTACAACATTGGCAGTAAAAGCCGATTACTGCCATGCAGAAGACCGCAAACACACTGCCGCGGCAGCGGATTTCCACCACGTCATTATGACCCACTGCTCGAAAATTCAGACACCCACACAAGTCTGCCACACCAAAGGTCAGTGATAAACTGGCGAAAAAAAAACCTCCACCGTCACACCAAAAGAAATACGCCCACACTATCACATCCCACGAATCCACGCGGCTGTCTTTCAACCGCGGTATTCCATTGGCGGTACACACCGCCGCGCTCAAAATACACACACATCTCCAAAACACTGCCACATTGGACAATTCGAAATACACACACCTGATACACATACACACACAACTCCCACACACTCAATACAATATAAAACACACACCCACTTCACCCACAAACCCTCACGTCAACAATTGCAACAGAAGGCCAGAGAGAGACACCACCAGAAAGAACAATAGCATCCACAGGCACACAATACCATCACCCACATAACTTTCACGCACCTCACACAACACACCACTACATATCACCCCACTTATCACTACAAACACCACCCCACACATCACCCACACCACCACATGGCACAGCAAATATACCCCAGGTTCTCGGAGGAGGAGCTCAGGGTCATGGTGGAGGAAATCGTCCTGGTAGAGCCACAGCTTTTTGGATCACAGGTGCAGCACACCTCTATAGCTAGGAAGATGGAGCTATGGCGAAGAATAGTGGACAGGGTCAATGCAGTGGGACAGCACCCAAGAAATAGGGATGACATCAGGAAGAGGTGGAACGACCCACGGGGGAAGGTGCGTTCCATGGTCTCAAGACACCACCTTGCGGTTCAGCGGACTGGCGGCGGACCCCTACCTCCTCCCCCACAACTAACAACATGGAAGGAGCAGGTCTTGGCGATTCTGCATCCTGAGGGCCTCGCAGGAGTAGATAGAGGAATGGACTCTGATAAGTCAAATCATAACTATTACATCCCCCACCCTACCTGCATGCTATCACATACCCCCACCCTCACCCCCACCTCCATCACTCCAACTCCTCACAAATGTCCCAATATCACAACCCACCCATCCCAACACCAAGCCCTGCATGCAACTACAAAGCATGGACACCCATCACCAATGCATGGTCACTGCACATACCCACACACACCACTAAAAAATTATCACACAAGGTCCCACACAAGAATGCAAGCACTGGGGTACACGGTCACCCACCCATTGCACACCATGGCACACACAGATGTAATAAACATCCTTTTATACCTGCAGGACCCCTACCCAACTCACCGGACAGGAGGTTCCACGCATGTCCACACCACCAACAGAAGAGGCCCACAGTGATGACAGCAGCTCTGTCCAACTGGATCAAGATGACCAGCCCAGCCCATCGGGGACATCTGGACAGCCGGTTCCCCTGACACAGTCACAGGCCACCACAGAGCTTCCCCCCTCTGGAAACACCAGCACAGCACCCACCCAGCGGGCCCATATCTCTGTCCCCAGGACACGTCAATCAGCAGTGTGTCCACCACTACAGGGAACCCAGGCTAACCCACCGCTCCAACAACAACAGGGACCTGGGGGCAGTGGCAGTGGGCACACGGTCCAGGGGATGGAGGCCCAGGAACACAGGGGAACTGGGAGGGCTTCTGTGCGACAGGGGGAGGACAGGCCAAGGAAACCCATTCTCCACGAGGCCCTCTCCAACATCATGGGAGCTTACCACCATTCCCAGGAGACGATGGCAACAGTACTGGGCAAATTTCAGGAGACCTAGCACCTGCAGGAGGAACAGTATTTTGGGCTTCAGGGAGGAACTCAGATCCATCAATTCCATCCTGGGCACCATCGTAGGGGTGCTGAAGGAAGTACCCAACACCAGGAGCGACACTGTGGCACAACAATCGCCCCCTAACACTAGCCTGGATGATGAACTGCACACCACCTCCAACGGCGCTAGTGGACAGGAGGCATCGCCACAGGACCACCACACCAGCACCCCACCCCCTGCAGAGGGTGAACCACCCCGCAAACGGTCCCTGAGATCCAGGACAAAGACAGAGAACAATGCCAAGACCCCTGCCAAGAAATGAGACCACCCTGAATGTCATCCTTCTGTCCCACTTTGTCACCCTGTCCATCCTCAAACTGCCCCAGCTCCACTTCCTATGCCCATTTGGGCAATGCACTTGTGAGACTAATAGACTGGACTCTGCCATGGACATTCCTCCACCATCACCCCTCACCATTTTACAACCCCATCCAATATTGAGCACTTAAATAAACACCCTTGAAGCACAAAACAATCTGGAGTCCGTTTGTGATTTCGAAATAGTTTATTAGCAATTACAGTGACAAAATGTTCTTTCAAATGTAATGTCAACATACCTATGTCACACAGCTCTAGTCCATGAGGAAACAAAGCAGATGTCACACAGTGGGACCCACATCTGTGAAATCGTAAGGGAAAGTGACAACTCAGTGACCATACACTGGATGAAAACGACAGACAGTTGAGAGGTAGTAGTGTGAAAGTACATGTAGTAAGCAGGTTTGTATTCTTACCTGTGTCTCACTGGAAATATTGCAGGATCACCAAGTTCCTGTTGTCCATGTCCTCTTCTTCTGCTTCCTCATCTTCACTTTCCACAGGCTCCACAGCTGCAACAACACTGCCATATGGACCATCCTCCTGCAGAAAAGGCACCTGTCGCCGCAAAGCTAATTTGTGAAGCATAGAGCAGGCCACGATGATCTGGCACACCATCTTTGGTGAGTAGAAGAGGGATCCACCTGTCAGACCTAGACAACCATTCCCACTGACTTGCTTCCAGGTGCCCACCTAATAGCCACACACAGTGCCTCTGGAGTTGACCCATCATATGAGGGATGCTGCTATTCCGCAGGATGTAAGCATCATGCACTGAGCCAGGGAATTTGGCATTCACATGGGAGATGTACTGGTCGGCCAAACACACCATTTGCACATTCATGGAATGATAACTCTTCCGGTTTCTGTACACCTGTTCACTCCTGCAGGGGGTACCAAAGCCACATGTGTCCCATCAATGGCACCTATGATGTTGGGGATATGTCACAGGGCATAGAAGTCACCTTTCACTGTAGGCAAATCCTCCACCTGAGGGAAAACGATGTAGCTCTGCATGTGTTTCAGCAGGACAGACAACACTGTGGACAACACGTTGGAAAACATAGGCTGGGACATCCCTGATGCTATGGCCACAGTTGTTTGAAATGACCCACTTGCAAGGAAATGGAGTACTGACAGCACCTGCACTTGAGGGGGGATTCCTGTTTGATGGTGGATAGCTGACATCAGGTCTGGCTCCAGCTGGGCACACAGTTCTAGGATTGTGGCACGATCAAGCCTGTAGGTGATGATCACATGTCTTTCCTCCATTGTCGACAGGCCCACCAGCGCTCTGTACACCGGAGGATGCCATCATCTCCTCACATGTCCCAGTGGACGGTGCCTATGAAGAACAACAGCGAGCACAGAGTCACCCAACTCAGAGGTACGTACCCACAGCTTACACAGAACACAAATTGTAACCCGAAATTTGGCCTGTATGAGTGTTGAGGCAAGGCCTAGGTATGTGTGACGCAGTTAGAAATTATGCCATGTGGGCCCCTGAAATGGTGGCTGCCTGACCTGTAAAGTGGGACAATGGGATGTGAGGTAACTGCGCTGGCGTTGTACACCGTCGCGGCAGGCGGTCGAAGACCGCGGCGCAATTCTGCATTGGTTAACATTGGACCCGATGGGTCCCAGGGGCCAATGAGAATGTTTGCCGGCGGTGACGGTATGCACCGCCGCAGACGTGACCACCATTTTCCATCTGTTCAATCACAACGTGGGAGGGGTGCCCATCGCACCATGACCCCCCAGATGTTCAGGATCCTGGCGGTGGCATACCCGGAGTTAGATGGGCGCTTGAGGGCATCACAGCAGCCACAAGGGGGTGAGTACACACTCATTCTGCTGATTTTGCGTGCAGTGGAGGTGTCTGGGTGGGGGAGGTGGGCTGTGGGTTTCCCTAGGCCAGGGCGAGTGTGCTAGTTAAGTCCCGTTCCTCTGGCAGACCCTGTGGCACCCCACCCCACCTGTGTACAGTGCCAAGTACACCTAGTCAGGCTCCTGTGTCATCCGTGTGTGCAGATGTCGGCCATAGCCTTGTAGGCCATGTTCCAGGGATTGAACAGTGGACTCCAAGTGCGCGGCGTAGTGAAGGGGGCCTCTGTGTCTGTCGTGTCCGCCAACGGTAGCGGTAATGCATGCACTCAACATGTCTTTCTTCTGTCTTACTCCCCTTTTTGTGGTCTCCCTGTACTTGTGTGCATTAGCATCATCAGGCGGAGGAGCAGTGGCACCGGAGCAGGAGGGAGCTGCATCCCACATGGCCCTGAGGGCAAGACAACGGACTCAGAGTTCACCAGTGGGACGGAGGGCGAGGGGAGCTCCTCGGCGGGGACAGGAGCTGAGACCAGTGATACAGACTCGTCCACTGATGTGAGCTCCCTTGTGGTGGCGGGAACATCTGTGCCCCCCGCATCTACAGGTACAGTCCCCCCCCTAGCAGCAGCGCCCTCCCAGCAGCCCCTCTGCCTTTGCCCCGTGCCCACTCACCCAGGAGGGTGGGCATCACCTTCGCCCCAGGCACCTCAGGCCCTGCCCCAGTCACCCCTGTTGCCCTCAGTGAGGAGGCCATTGACCTCCTCAGGTCCCTCGCTGTTGGGCAGTATACCATTTTGAATGCCATCCAGGGTGTATAGAGGCAGTTGCAACAAACAAATGCATTCCTGGAGGGCATTCATTCAGGTCAGGCGGCCGTTCAGCGAGCTCTTCAGACTCTGGCCTCAGCACTGATGGCAGCCATTGTCCCTGTGTCTAGCCTCCCCCCTCCAACTTCCTCCACCCAGACCCAATCCCCTCTACCTCAGCCTATCCCAAGCACACCTTCAGACCAGCATGCACACACCTCAACACAGAAGGGAAGCTCTGGCAAACATAAGCACCACATTTCCCACAGGCAGTCACGCAAGAATCACACACATGCAGACACACCAACATCCACTGCCTCCACTGTGTCCCCCTCTTCCTTGTCTCCATCCTCCCTCCCAGTCTCGTCTACACTCACACCTGCATGCACTACATCTACAGCCACTACTTCCATCACCAGCACACACACCACCACACCCCGCTCACGTGCAGTCACCACCCCCACTGCTATTCACACGTCCCCTGTGTCCTCTCCCAGTGTGTCTGTGACGCCACCTCCCAAGATACACAAACGCAGCCACACACCCACCCAACAGCCATCCACCTCACGACAGCCTCCAGTGCATGCACCTTCACCCAAAGTCACCAAACCGACACCTCCTACAACCACTACCTCTTCCTCCACTCCCAAACCCCCTCCAGCTACCCATCTCAGTGTCCCGAAGAAACTTTTCCTGTCCAACCTTAACCTCTTTCCCTCACCTCCCCCACCCCATCAGTCTCCTAGGGCCCAACTCTCCAGGTCCCAACCTAGCACCTCAGCCACAACATCTCCGGGACCAGTGGTGCCTGTAGTCACAGGAATCTGGAGTGCACCGGCCACCAGGGCAGCCAATGTGGCACAGAACCACAGCACGGACAGTCCCCCACCTGTCAAACATCAAAAGTTGGACAGTGCACAGCGGGAGAGGGGGAAGACTCCAGCCACCAAAGCCGCTCCCAGGGGTACAGGTGGGAGTGTGGAGTCAGCTGTGACATCTTCCAAGGTGGGGAAGGGCCACAAGAAAGTCTGCAAGTCTGGGAAGATCAGCACGGCAAAGAAGACCGCCATCATCCCCGCAGCTCAGGAGACCACCGCCACCATCCCCGCTGCCCAGGAGGCCACCGCAATCATCCCCGCTGCCCAGGAGGCCACCGCCAGCACCAGCCCAGCTGCCGAGGAGGCCACCGCCAGCACCAGTCCAGCTGCCCAGACAGGACCACCAGACCCGCTGGGCCAGACAGGACCGCTGGCACCAGACCCGCTGGGCCAGACAGGACCGCCAGCATCAGCCCCACTGGGCCAGACAGGACCGCCAGCACTAGCCCCGCTGGGCCAGACAGGACCGCCAGCACCATCCCCGCTGGGCCAGGCAGGATCGCCAGCGCCAGCCCCGCCGGGACAGACAGGACCGCAAGCACCAGTCCTGCTGGGCCATGAAGGCCTGCCAGCACCAGTCCCGCTGAGCCATGAAGGACCACCAGCACCAGTCCCGCTGGGCCATGAAGGACCGCCAGCAGCTGAGTCACTGCCAAGGACCCCGCCGCCACAAGCACCGCTGAACAGGACACCACCGCCACAAGCACCGCTGCCAAGGACACCGCCACAACAAGCACTGCTGCCAAGGACACCGCCGCAACAAGCACCGCTGGCCCATGAGCGCCAAGGGCACTGACGCTACTGAGTCCGTCACGAGCAGGAAGAAGCACTCTGGGCACAAGGCCCCCTCCAGAACCAGTGGAGAATCACATCCACTACCTCTGTCCTTGGCAGGAAGAAGCACCCTGGGCACAAGGCCCCCTCCAAAACCAGTGTAGAGATACATCCACTACCTCTGTCCTTGGCAGGAAGAAGCACTCTGGGCACAAGGCCCCCTCCAGAACCAGTGGAGAATCACATCCACTACCTCTGTCCTTGGCAGGAAGAAGCACTCTGGGCACAAGGCCCCCTCCAGAACCAGTGGAGAATCACATCCACTACCTCTGTCCTTGGCAGGAAGAAGCACTCTGGGCATAAGGCCCCCTCCAGAACCAGTGGAGAGATACATCCACTACCTCTGTCCTTGGCAGGAAGAAGCACTCTTGACACAAGGCCCCCTCCAGAACCAGTGGAGAATCACATCCACTACCTCTGTCCTTGGCAGGAAGAAGCACTCTGGGCAAAAGGCCCCCTCCAGAACATTGGAGAGATACATCCACTACCTCTGTCCTTGGCAGGAAGAAGCACTCTGGGCACAAGGCCCCCTCCAGAACCAGTGGAGAAAGGCATCCACCTGACAGACCATGGCTTTGCACTTCCCAGGATATGGCAATGGGCAACCCACCCACTGTAGAGACTGCATGGGACGCGCTAAAGAGTCGAGAGGGACTACATATCCCAAGCTGCTTTGAGGCCCCAGGAGGCGGCCATTTTCACCTGCACCTTCACCCACTTGACACCAGCGAGCGCTATAAAGCACGTGGGGGCACTTCGCTGCGCGGGACGCCCTAAAGACTAGAGAGGTACTACATATCCCAAGCTGCTCTGAGGCCCCTGGAGGCAGCCATTTTCACCTGCACCCACTTGACACCAACGAGCGCTATAAAGCGCATGGGGGCACTTCGCTGCGCGGGATGCGCTAAAGACTCGAGAGGGACTACAGGTCCCGGAAGAGGCTGGGCTGGGCCACCGCCCTAACATTTGACCATTTAAGTAGGCATCATTGATCTTAGCTCTATGCGCTATTGCCAATACTGTGCCATCCGTAGGTTGCATCATTATACTGATACTCTGTAGAACATTCTATCACCAATAACCATCCCAGATGGGTAAAAGGAAAGCAATAGAGGCTGGGGCAGGGGCTGTGCTAAAAGCTAAGCGAAAAAGGCACAAGCATGCAACTAGTAGCTGCGTTATGGACAGAATTGACTCTCTTTTGTGTGAATGCAAGGGAATTTTAACTACTCCTCAAGGAAATAATTCTAACGGCACTGTGGGGGAGCACTCCCCAACCAATAGGAGGGCTGGCCCAAAGAAAATTGCTGAGATTTTTGTGAAATGTGGGCAACAAGACACAGCCACTACAGGGCAGGGAGAGGGCAGGAATGTTATCACCCACACTGCTCCATCTCTAGTGCAGGAGCTACCAATGGGCTCTAACGATTTCATCCAGTGCAGCAACCGCTTTAATCCGTTAATTAACGCCCTAGAATCACATGATGACATCGACCCAGGTATCAGGGTGGATGGGCTAGCAGCCGCAAGCACACACTCAACTCACATAAACCCACAGCACATTCAATGCATACAAGATTTAAAAAAGGAAGTACTAGAACTTAAGCTCATGGTTTACTCCTTAATTGCAATAGTAAAACAGTTAACTCTTGCAGATGGCACGGCCATCATGAACCTTATCCAAAGCCCACCCTACCAGGCATCATGACGAATCTGCCCATTCTTTCAGCACCCAGGTGTGATGGTCTCCTCCCGGTCGGTGCTAAGACTAAGAACATACCCCAGCCTCCTTCGCACAACAGTTTATGTGCAGGAAAAACAGTAGGCGACAATCACAAAATCCCCAAACTCATGAGCAATACTGCCCCAAGATACTCTGCACAGCCTGCCATTGATTGGTCTCAATCAGGTAATGTAGTTCTAATGGTCAACGTTCCCACGTTAAACACAGTGACACATAAGGAAGGGGCAGACTCTATTAAAAACAAGGCAATCCATTGGATTTGCCATGTAAGAGGCTGTCGCTCTGTAATACGCGAGGACATAATCAATGTAGCAAGATGGCCAGACCCGGGAACACACTTTGACATTTTAAAACTGACACTCAAGGACGGGACCATGGTGGACAATTTGGTGACCCTAGATGCTAGAACAAGCCCACCAGCACATTCGTGCATCCAGTTCAAATACCCTAGGCCACCTACGCACTACGGGGATTTGCCGAGCTACTGCCCAGCAAGAAATATATCTACCCTTGGCGAGAACGATTAAAGTTTCATCTAAAATCTACGCTGATAAACCACGCAACCAACTAATATCAATCACCTCCAGTCCTGCTGCAATCCCTAACACTGCCAGTGCAAGAATTCTCTCTCCCATTCATGACATATTACCCAAGACCTTTGACAGTTTACTGTGAAAATATGACAATACTGCAACTTTCATCTTGCAGGAATATTGCCCACCAAATCAAGAACCGATAGCCAAGCCTGCATGCACTTCCCTCACCACGGCCAGGTCAGCTCCACTAGAGGAACATCACCACTCTCCCCAGGTTTCACTGACCAACATTCGTATTGATCTACTTCTTCCCACTCAATCATACCTGCCAAATCAATCTCTGGCAGCTAATCATGTAAATACCAGGCATCTAGACAGGATAGTTCAACCACTCACTGGGGTACGACTTGTCTCATGGAACGTGGCAGGTTTGAAATCTATTCTCCCTCTTCCATCCTTTACCTCTTTTATTGATTGTTGGAAATGGAGTCTTTGGTTGACAGTCAGGTTACCCCCTGTTCAAGCAAGGACCCTCACTCTAGTCAGGGTAAAAGAGAATCACCCTCAGCTTACCCCCTTGGTAGCTTGGCAGAGCAGTAGGCTTAACTTCAGAGTGCTAGGTGTAAAGTATTTGTACCAACACACACAGTAACTTAATGAAAACACTACAAAATGACACAACACCAGTTTCGAAAAATAGGAAATATTTATCTAAACAAAACAAGACCAAAATGACAAAAATCCACCAAACACAACTCAAGTTATCAATTAAAAATCAAAAAGAGTCTTTAAGTAGTTTTAAAAACACACTAGCGCTGCTAGCGTGAAAATTTACCTGGTGTGCGTCAAAAATAACTCCGCACGGTGGTACTTGAGTCAAAAATCCAGCCGCACGATGATCCGAAAATCCTGCAGAGCAGGTTGTGATCTCCCAGCCTCCGTCAGCGATGCTGCACGTCGTTTCTCCTGCTCCGTGCGTCGATTTTTGGTCGCGTTTCCTGCAAGTGTCGTTTCTCAGCTGCGGAGCCAGCAGCGCGTCATTTTTTCAGCCGCAGATCGGATTTGCGTCAATCTTTTCCCCGCACGGTGCTCTGTGCATGGATTTTCTTGTCTTTAGGCTGCCAGCTTCTCCTTTCAGGGTCCCAGGAACTGGATGGGCACCACAGGGCAGAGTAGGAGTCTCTCCAGAGACTCCAGGTGCTGGCAGAGAGAAGTCTTTGCTCTCCCTGAGACTTCAAACAACAGGAGGCAAGCTCTAGATCAAGCCCTTGGAGATTTCTTCTCAAGATGAAAGGCACACATAGTCCAGTCTTTGCCCTCTTACTCTGGCAGAAGCAGCAACTGCAGGATAGCTCCACAAAGCACAGTCACAGGCAGGGCAGCTCTTCTTCCTCAGCTATTCAGCTCTTCTCCAGGCAGAGGTTCCTCTTGGTTCCAGAAGTGTTTCTAAAGTCTGTAGATTTGGGTGCCCTTCTTATACCCATTTTAGTCTTTGAAGTCATCTTTCTTCAAATAGGACTCACACCTACTTGTGAAATCCTGCCTTGCCCAGGCAAGGCCTCAGACACACACCAGGGGGTTGGAGTCTGCATTGTCAGAGACAGGCACAGTCCTTTCAGATGAGAGTGACCACTCCACCCCTCCCTCCTAGCAGAGATGGCTAATTAGGAAATGCAGGCTACACCCCAGCTCCCTTTGTGTCACTGTCTAGTGTGAGCTGAAAAACAACCCAACTGTCAAACTGACCGAGACAGGGAATCCACAAACAAGGCAGAGTCACAGAATGGTTTAAGCAAGAAAATGCTCACTTTCTAAAAGTGTCATTTTCAAACACACAATCACAAAAACAACTTTACTAAAAGATGTATTTTTGAATCGTGAGTGCAGGGACCCCAAACTCCACATGTCCATCTACTCTCTAGGGGAATCTACACTTTAATCATATTTAAAGGTAGCCCCCATATTATCCTATGAGAGAGACAGGCCTTGCAACAGTGAAAAACGAAATTGGCAGTATTTCACTGTCAGAACATATAAACCACATTACTATGGTGGTCATTTCAACCCTGGCGGACGGTGTTAAAGGTGGGGTAATACCGCAAACAGGGCGGTGGATAAAAAAAGGGAATTATGTCCCAGGCGGAAACCGCCAACAAAGACAGACACTTTAACACACCTCCCGCCACGGCGGTGCAGACAAGCAGCGCTGCGGTCACCGCCAACAGACAGGCAGAAGACAATGTACCGCCCATAGTATCACAACCCGCCAATCCGCCACCTTTTCCGGGGCGGATTCACCGTGGATAAAAACACTGCCGAAACAGCTTTTGCAATGGGAAAACGCTCACCTGAACACATCCCACGAGGAACGAGGACTCCATGGACCCGGAACTTCAAATACTCCCTGCCCTTGTCTTTCTGCTCCTCTGTGACCATCATCTACGTAGGCGCCGAAGACAATGGTGAGTACTGCACCTACAACATGGGGGAGGGGGGAGGCAAAAGTTAGGGGGACACCCACCAAACACCCCCACCCCCAACCTCGCATAATACAACATACACACCAATGCATCCACAAAAATCACAGTAACAACCCACAATCCCCCCGGAAGAATGAAAAGACAAAGCAAAATCCGTTCAAACATTGTAATGTATCAATATACATGTCTTACAAAAATATACAGATATATACGAAATTCAGTCAGAAATATATACATTACGAGAAGTAGTGCAGATATGTACATAACAATGTCCGTGCACCAACAGTCCAAAAATGCATGGGCGAGGCCCACAAAAGATACCTGACCACAATCGGAGAGAACACTGCCGGTGCATCAGATAGAAATACTACAGGCACCTCAGTGGGAAGGGAAGGTGGGGCACCTCAGCCGGATTACTGCAAAGCCAGATCCACGACGGGGCTCCATGCCCATTGATGTATCCTGGGGAGTGCAAAGCCACAGTCTCTCAAGTCTCTACAGTGGGTGGGGTGCCCACCGTGCCATCCTGGGGAGTGCAAAGCCACAGTCTCTCAAGTCTCTACAGTGGGTGGGGTGCCCACCGTGCCATCCTGGGGAGTGCAAAGCCACAGTCTCTCAAGGAGATAACATTCTCCACTGGTTCTGGGGGGGACTGGTGCCCAGAGTGCTTCATCCTGTGCAGGACTGAGGTAGTGGATGCATCTCTCCACTGGCTCTGGAGGGGGACTGGTGCCCAGACTGGATGAGTCTCCCCGTGAAAGTTCCTGTCCTGTCACTGTCCCAGCTGCACATGGGATAAGGATGCCTGATGTGGCGGTCTATTCATTCCTACCCGGTGCTTGCCCTGTTCAGCGGTCTTCACCATGGCGGTCTTTGCACTGTTCAGCGGTGCTTTGCCATGGCGGTCTTTGCCCTGTTCAGCGGTGCTTTGCCATAGCGGTCTCTGGACTGTTCAGCGGTGCTTTGCCATGGCGGTCTTTGCCCTGTTCAGCGGTGCTTTGCCATGGCGGTCTTTGCACTGTTCAGCGGTGCTTTGCCATGGCGGTCTCTGGACTGTTCAGCGGTGCTTTTCCATGGCGGTCTTTGCCCTGTTCAGCGGTGCTTTGCCATGGCGGTCTCTGGACTGTTCAGCGGTGCTTTGCCATGGCAGTCTTTGCCCTGTTCAGCGGTCTTCACCATGGCGGTCTTTGCCCTGTTCAGCGGTGCTTTGCCATGGCGGTCTTTGCCTGTTCAGCGGTGCTTTGCCATGCCGGTCTCTGGACTGTTCAGCTGTGCTTTGCCATGGCGGTCTTTGCCCTGTTCAGCGGTGCTTTGCCATGGCGGTCTCTGGACTGTTCAGTGGTGCTTTGCCATGGCGGTCTTTGCCCTGTTCAGCGGTGCTTTGCCATGGCGGTCTCTGGACTGTTCAGTGGTGCTTTGCCATGGCGGTCTTTGCCCTGTTCAGCGGTCTTCACCATGGCGGTCTTTGCCCTGTTCAGCGGTGCTTTGCCATGGCGGTCTTTGCCCTGTTCAGCGGTGCTTTGCCATGGTGGTCTCTGGACTGTTCAGCGGTGCTTTGCCATGGCGGTCTTTGCCCTGTTCAGTGGTGCTTTGCCATGGCGGTCTTTGCCCTGTTCAGTGGTGCTTTGCCATGGAGGTCTCTGGACTGTTCAGCGGTGCTTTGCCATGGCGGTCTTTGCCCTGGTCAGCGGTGCTTTGCCATGGTGGTCTTTGCCCTGTTCAGCGGTGCTTTGCCATGGCGGTCTCTGGACTGTTCAGCGGTGCTTTGCCATGGCAGTCTTTGCCCTGTTCAGCGGTCTTCACCATGGCGGTCTTTGCCCTGTTCAGCGGTGCTTTGCCATGGCGGTCTTTGCCTGTTCAGCGGTGCTTTGCCATGCCGGTCTCTGGACTGTTCAGCTGTGCTTTGCCATGGCGGTCTTTGCCCTGTTCAGCTGTGCTTTGCCATGGCGGTCTCTGGACTGTTCAGTGGTGCTTTGCCATGGCGGTCTTTGCCCTGTTCAGCGGTGCTTTGCCATGGCGGTCTCTGGACTGTTCAGTGGTGCTTTGCCATGGCGGTCTTTGCCCTGTTCAGCGGTCTTCACCATGGCGGTCTTTGCCCTGTTCAGCGGTGCTTTGCCATGGCGGTCTTTGCCCTGTTCAGCGGTGCTTTACCATGGTGGTCTCTGGACTGTTCAGCGGTGCTTTGCCATGGCGGTCTTTGCCCTGTTCAGTGGTGCTTTGCCATGGCGGTCTTTGCCCTGTTCAGTGGTGCTTTGCCATGGCGGTCTCTGGACTGTTCAGCGGTGCTTTGCCATGGCGGTCTTTGCCCTGGTCAGCGGTGCTTTGCCATGGTGGTCTTTGCCCTGTTCAGCAGTGCTTTGCCATGGCGGTCTCTGGACTGTTCAGCGGTGCTTTGCCATGGCGGTCTTTGCCCTGTTCAGCGGTCTTCACCATGGCGGTCTTTGCCCTGTTCAGCGGTGCTTTGCCATGGCGGTTCTGCTACGGACATTGGTGTGTGGCATGACACTCCCTACACTGGGCATTAGTGTGGGGCATGACGTTCCCTACACTGGGCATTGGTGTGTGGCATGACGTTCCATCATAGCCCACCTGGGCTGTGGCAGACGGGGCCCTCCTGGGCACTGACTCCGGCGGTGGCCTCCTGACCAGTGATGATACTTGGGCCCTCCTGGGCTGTGACTCTGGCGTTGGTCTCCTGACCAGTGACGATACTTGGGCCCTCCTGGGCTGTGACTCTGGCCGTGGTCTCCTGACTAGTGACGATACTTGGGCCCTCCTGGGCTATGACTCCTGCGGTGGTCTCCTGACCAGTGACGATATTTGGGCCCTCCTGGGCTGTGACTCTGGCGGTGGTCTCCTGATCAGTGACGATACTTGGGCCCTCCTGGGCTGTGACTCTGGCGGTGGTCTCCTGACCAGTGACGATACTTGGGCCCTCCTGGGCTGTGACTCTGGCGGTGGTCTCCTGACCAGTGACGATACTTGGGCCCTCCTGGGCTGTGACTCCGGCGTTGGTCTCCTGACCAGTGACGATACTTGGGCCCTCCTGGGATGTGACTCCGGCGGTGGTCTCCTGACCAGTGACGATACTTGGGCCCTCCTGGGCTGTGACTCTGGCGGTGGTCTCCTGACCAGTGACGATACTTGGGTTCCTGGTCAATGACTTCGGCGGTGGCGGTGGTCTCCTGACCAGTGACAATACTTGGGCCCTCCTGGGCAATGACTCCGATGGTGCTGGGGGTCTCCTGACCAGTGACGACGGTGCTGGCGGTTGTGTCTCGACCGCCGGGAATGATGGCGCCCTTCTCTGCCGTGACACACACAACAGGCTGGGCAGACTTCCTCTGGCCCTTCCCCACCTTTGGTGGAGTCACAGCTGACTCTCCAATCCCCTTGGAACCCATGTGAGTTGTTTTCCCACCAGGAGTCTTCACACGGTCCCGTCGTCCACTCTCCAGTTTTAGAGCCTTTACAGGGGGTGGGCTGCCAGTGCCTTGGCTCCGGGTCACACTGCCTGCCCTGGTGGCCGGTGCACTCCACAAACTTTGAACAGGCACCACTGGTATTGGAGGCTTTTTGGCTGAGGCGCTACGAGGGGACTGATGAATTGGAGGGGGGGGTGGGAGCAAAAAGGTCAACTTTACAGAGGGACAGTTTTTGACGTACACTGGGATGGGTAGTTGGAGGGGGTCTGGGAGTGGAGGAAGAGGAGGTGGTTGTCGGAGGTGTCACTTTAGGTGTTTTGGGTGCAGGTGCAGGTACTGGAGGCTGTCGTGAGGTGGATGGATGTTGGGTGTGTGGGTGCCCAGGTTTGTGTACTTTGGGAGGGGGCGTCACAGACACACTGGGAGAAGACACAGGGGACGTGTAAATGGCAGTGGAGGTGGTGAGTGCAGGTGAGCGGCTTGTGGTGCTGGGTCTCCTTGTGCGATTCATGGTGCCTGTAGATGTGGTGCATGCAGGTGTGTGTGTAGACGAGACTGGGACGGAGGAGGGAGAAGAGGAGGAGGGGGACACAGTGGAGGCAGTGGATGTTGCTGTGTCTGTACGTGGGTGAGGCTTGCTTGAGTGCCTGGGGGTTGTGTGGTGCCTATGTTTGCTTGAGCTACTTGTGTGTGCTGACTTGTGTGCATGCTGGTCTGTAGGTGTGCTTGGGATGGGCTGGGGTACAGGAGATTGGGTCTGGGTGGAGGAGGTTGGAGGGGGGAGGCTGGACACAGGGACAATGGCTGCCATCAGTGCTGAGGCCAGAGATTGCAGGGTTCGCTGAAGGACAGCCTGACCAGAATGAATGCCCTCCAGGAATGCATTACCGTGTTGCAACTCTCGTTCTACACCCTGAATGGCATTCACAATGGTAGACTGCCCAACAGTGAGTGACCTGAGGAGGTCAATGGCCTCCTCACTGAGGGCAGCAGGGGTGACTGGGGCAGGGCCTGAGGTGCCTGGGGCGAAGGTAATGCCCACCCTCCTGGGTGAGCGGGCACGGGGCGAACGCTGAGGGGCTGCTGGGAGGGCGGTGCTGGTAGGGGAGGTGGCGGCTGTACCTGTAGAAGTGGGGCGCACAGATGGTGCCGCCACCACAAGGGAGCCCCCATCGGCGAACGAGTCCGTGTCACTGCTTTGTGATCCAGTGGCCGATGTGAAGCTCCCCTCGCCCTCCGTCCCACTGGTGCATTCCGAGTCCGTGATGTGGCCCTCCATGGCCATGTGGGATGCAGCGCCCTCGTGCTCCGGTGCCACTGTACCTCCGCCTGATGATGCTGATGTACAAAAGGACAGGGAGAGCAGAAAAAGGGGGGGGGACAGAATAAAGAGAGTTTTAGTGCATGGCATACCGCTACCGTTGGCGGACAAGACAGACACAGCAGCCCCCTGCATTACGCCGTGAGCCTGCCCTCTGCACATGCAATCTCTGGGATATGGCCTACATGGCAATGGTGGACATCTGCACACATGGATGCCACAGGGGCAACTATACCTGTACTTGTCACTCTGCTGAGGTGGGGTAGAGTGCCACATGGCCTGCATTATGGAGGGGCCTTGCCTACCGAACTCGCCCTGGCCTAGGGACACCCACAGCCCACCTCCCCCACCCAGACACCTCCACTGCACGCAAAGTCAGCAGAATGAGAGTGTACTCACCCCCTTGTGTCTGCTGTTATGCGCTCAAGCGTCCATCCAACTCAGGGTAGGCCACCGCCAGGATCCGGAACATCAGGAGGGTCATGGTGCGCAGGGCACCCCTCCCACGTTGGGAGGCCATCCCCAGCTGAGCCTCCGCCGTCTTCTTGCTGCAGCGGCGAATGTCCTCCCATCTTTTCCGGCAGTGGGTGCCCCGTCTCAGGTGGGCCCCTAGGGTCCGGACCTCCTTGGCGATGGCACGCCAAATGTCCCTCTTCTGGTGGGCGCTGACCTACATGACATGCACAATGAAAGAGGATCAGTCATTACCAATTGCACCGTCGATGTGAGTGGCCCCCTCCCTACTCTGGCCATGTGGCCCATTCATTCCCATGCATTCATGTTCTATGAACTCTGCCCCCTTCCCTCTTCCAACCAGCCCTCTTCACCCAGGCCTAGCCCATACAACATGCTCCCTGTGCATTAACCTGTTTGGTCTGGAGGACCATAGAGTAGCGTGTACTGGGGGAGGACCCCGTCTACCAGTTTCTCCAACTCCTGTGCAGTGAAGGCAGGGCCCTTTCCCCAGACGCAGCAGCCATCGTCGCTTCCAGACTGAGGTCACAGCAGCACTTGCAGTGTAGGTCCTCTCCTGTCGAAGGTCAGGTATCTAGTGATTGAATAGATAGAAAATGGCGGTGACGTCCGCGGCGGTGAAGTCTGCGGCGGTGCGCATCATCACCGCCGGCGCACCTGTTCATTGGCTCCTGGGACCCATAGAGGCCAATGTTGACCAATGCAGCATTGCGCCGCGGTCTACGACCGCCTACTGCGACGTTGTGCAACGCCAGCGCAGTTACCCTACAATCCCATTGTCCCAGTTTAGAGGTCAGGCAGCCGCCATTTCAGGGGCCCACATGGCTTCATTTACCTCTGCGTCACACATAGCTAGGCCTACACTCAACACACATACAGGAAGGGTTTTGTGAGTGGTGTAGTCTTGTGTGTAACTGTGGGTACATACCTGGAGGAATAATGACTGATTTGTCGCTGTTGTCCTTCGTAGGCACCGTCAGCTGGGACATGTGAGAAGATGGCGGAATCCTCTGGTGTACTGACCGCTGGTGGACCTGTTGACAATGGAAGAGCGACATGTAATCGTCACCTACCGGTTTGACCGTGCCACAATCCAGGAACTATGTACCCAGTTGGAGCCAGACCTGATGTCACCAATCCGCCATCCGACTGGAATCCCCACTGACGTGCAGGTGATGTCAGTGCTCCATTTCCTTGCAAGTGGGTCTTTTCAGACAACAGTGGCCATGGCATCAGGGATGTCCCAGCCCATGTTTTCCAACGTGCTGTCCAGAGTGTTGTCTGCCCTCCTGAAACACGTAAGGAGATACATCATTTTCCCTGAGGTGGCAGATTTGCCTACAGTGAAAGGTGACTTCTATGCCCTTGGACATATCCCCAACGTCATAGGTGCCATTGATGGGACCCATGTAGCTCTGGTCCCCCCCAACAGGAGTGAACAGGTGTACAGGAACAGGAAGAGTTATCATTCAATGAATGTACAGATGGTCTGTTTAGCAGACCAGTACATCTCCCAGGTAAATGCTATGTTCCCTGGCTCAGTGCATGACGCCTACATCCTGCGGAATAGCAGCATCCCTGATATGATGGGTCAACTCCAGAGGCACCGTGTATGGCTATTGGGGGACTCTGGTTACCCCAACCTTTCCTGGCTATTGACCCCAGTGAGGAATCCCAGGACCAGGGCAGAGGAACGGTACAATGAGGCCCATGGGCGGACTAGGAGGGTGATCGAACGCACCTTCGGTCTCCTGAAGGCCAGATTCAGGTGCCTCCATATGACAGGTGGATCCCTATTCTACTCACCGAAGAAGGTGTGCCAGATCATCATCGCCTACTCCATGCTTCATAATTTGGCTTTGCGACGCCAGGTGCCTTTTCTGCAGGAGGATGATCCAGATGACGGTGTTGTAGCAGCTGTTGAGTCTGTGGAGCCTGTGGACAGTGATGAGGAGGAAGCTGAGGAAGAAGACAACGACAACAGGGAGTCAGTCATACAGCAATATTTCCAGTGACACACAGGTGAGAACATTTTCATGTTTAACATTACATTAACTTTCACACGTCTACCTCTATCCTGTCTGTCGATTTCAACCAGTATTTGGTAACTGAGTTGTACCTTTCCATTACGGTTTCACAGGTGTGGTTACCAACGTGTCATCTGCTTGCATCCTTCAAGGACTTGTGATGTGTGACATAGGTATGTTAGCCTTACAATAGGAAACGCATTATGACACTGTCATTGATAATACATATTTACTAAATCACAGACTGACTCAAGATTGTTTTGTGTTTCAAGGGTGTTTATTGAAGTGCTCAGAAATGGGAGGGGGTTGTAAAATGAGTATGGGTGATGGCGGAGGAATGTCCATGGCAGAGTCTAGTCTATTAGTCTCACAGGTGCACTGACCATCTGGGCATAGGAAGTGGAGCTGGGGCAGTTTAAGTATGGACAGGGTAACAAGGTTGGACAGTGGGAAGACAAACAGGGTGGTCTCATTTCCTGGCGGGGGTCTTGCCATCTTGCTCTGTCCTGTTCCTGGATCTCAGGGACCGCTTGCGTGGTGGTTGTCCGTCTGCAGGGGGTGGGGTGCTGGTGTGGTGGTCCTGTGGCGGGGCATCCTGTCCACTAGCGCCGGCGTAGGTGGTGGGCAGTTCATCGTCCTGGCTAATGTCAGGGGCCCCTTGGAGTGCCACGGTGTCCCTCAAGGTCTGCTGTATGTCCTTCAGCACCCCTACGATGGTGCCCAAGGCGGAGCTGATGGTCCTGAGCTCCTCCCTGAACCCCAAATACTGTTCCTCCTGCAGGCGCAGGGTCTCCTGCAACTTGTCCAGAACCATCGCCATCGTCTCCTGGGAGGGGTGGTATGCTCCCATGATGGAGGATAGGGCCTCGTGGAGAGTGGGTTCCCTTGGCCTGTCCGCCCCCTGTCGCACAGCAGCCCTCCCAGTTCCCCTGTGTTCTTGTGCCTCTGTCCCCTGGACCATGTGCCCACTACCACTGCCCCTAGGTCCCTGTTGTTGTTGGGGTGGTGGGTTAGCCTGGGTTCCCTGTAGTGGTGGACACACCGCTGATTGACCTGTCCTGGGTAGGGAGGTTTGGGCCCGCTGGGTGGGTGCTGTGCTGGTGTTACCAGAGGGTGGAAGGTCGGTGTTGGGCTGTGCCTGTGCAAGGGGAACCGACTGTCCCGAGGCCCACGATGATCCGGCCTGGTCATCAGGATCCAGTAGGGCAGAGCTGCTATCGTCACTGTGGGCCTCTTCTGGGGGTGGAGTGGTGTTGTCTGGACCCTCTGGTGTGGTGACGGTCCTTCGGGTTCCTGCAGGGGCATAAGAGCATGATTATTGCATGTGTGTGTGTAATGGTGTGCAATGGGTGGGTGAGCGTGTACCCCAGTGCAAGCATTCCTGTGAGGGAGCTTGTGTGATGGTGGTTTAGGGGGTTGTATGGGTATGTGCAGTGGGCATGCTTTAGTGCTGGGTGTCCATGCTTAGTTGTGTCATGCAGGGCTTGGTGTTGGGATGTGTGGTTTGTGTTATGAGTACATTAGTGAGGACTTGTAGTGATAGGGGAGGGAGTGAGGGTGGGGGTGTGTGATAGCATGCAGGTAGGGTGGGGGATATGATAGTTAAGAATTGACTTACCATTCTCCACCGACTCCTGCGAGGCCCTCTGGATGCATGATGGTCAAGACTTGCTCCTCCAATGTTGTTAGTTGTGGGGGAAGAGGTGGGGGTCCGCCGCCAGTCCGCTGAACCGCGATGTTGTGCCTGGAGACCGTTGAACGCACCTTCCCCCGTAGGTCGTTCCACCTCTTCCTGATGTCCTCCCGATTTCTTGGGTGCTGTCCCACGGCGTTGACCCTGTCCACAATTCTTCGCCATAGCTCCATCTTCCTGGCTATTGATGTGTGCTGTGAGCCAAATAGCTGTGGCTCTACCCGGATGATTTCCTCCACCATGACCCTGAGCTCCTCCTCGGAGAAGCAGGGGTGTCTTTGGCGTGACATGGGGTGGTGTGTGGGTTGGGTGATGGTGTTGTGTGCCTCTGTATGGTGGTGTTGTCTTGGCTGTGCAGTCTCTCTGGCCTTCTCTCGGTAATTGTGGTCGTAGGGGTTTGTGGGTGATGTGGGTGTATGTTTTATATTGTGTTGGGTGTAGGGGAGTGGTGTTTGTATGTGTATCAGGTGTGTGTATTTGGAATTGTCCAATGTGGCGGTGTTTTGGAGATGTGTGTGTATTTTAAGCACGCGGTGTGTACCGCCAATGGAATACCGCGGTTGAAAGACCGCCGCGTGGATTCGTGGGTCGTAATAGCATGGGCGTGTTTCTGTTGGCGTGACGGTGGAGGATTTGTTATCGCCAGTTTATCACTGACCTTTGGTGTGGCGGACTTGTGTGGGTGTCTGAATTTCGGCAGATTCCGAGATGTGTGTCATAATAGCTGTGTCGGTATTCCTCGGCCGCGACGGTGTATTGGCGGTCTTCTGCACGGCGGTAAGCGCCTTTTACCGCCAATGTTGTAATGACCCCCTATATGTCCTACCTTATCCATACACTGCACCCTGCCCTTGGGGCTACCTAGGGCCTACCTTAGGGGTGCCTTATATGTAAGAAAAGGGAAGGTTTAGGCCTGGCAAGTGGGAACACTTGCCAAGTCGAATTTACAGTGTAAAACTACACACACAGACACTGCAGTGGCAGGTCTGAGACATGATTACAGGGTTACTTGTGTGGGTGGCACAACCAGTGCTGCAGGCCCACTAGTAACATTTGATTTACAGGCCCTGGGCACCTCTAGTGCACTTTACTAGGGACTTAACAGTAAAACAAATATGCCAATCATGGAGAACCAATTACATACACATTTTCAACAGGAGCACTTGCACTTTAGCACTGGTTAGAAGAGATAAAGTGCACAGAGTAATAAAAACAGCAAAATCAGAGTCCAGCACACATCAATAACCTGGGGAACAGAGGTAAAAAGTTAAGGGAGACCACGCCAAGGATGAAAAGTCTAACATGTGTCCCCCACAGCTAAAAGTGGGGAGCAACTACCCAACCTCATGGGAGTTCTCATCACTAAGGCGGAAGAACCTGGACAGACCATCAGCATTGGCGTGCTCTGTACCAGGACAGTGTTCCACCGTAAAGTCCATCCCCTGTAGGGAAATGGACCACCTCAGCAGTTTTGGATTCTCACCCCTCATCTGCATTAACCATCTGAGGGGCCTATGGTCGGTCTGAACTCGGAAGTGAGTCCAAAACAAGTAGGGTCTTAGCTTCTTCAGTGCCCAGACCACAGCAAACGCTTTGCGTTCTATGGCACTCCACCTATGTTCCCTGGGTAGTAACCTCCTGCTAATGAAGTCTACGGGTTGATCTAGGCCCTCTTCATTAAGCTGTGAGAGTACTGCTCCAATACCATGCTCTGAGGTGTCTGTTTACACAACAAACCCCTTGGAGTAGTCAGGTGCCTTCAGCACAGGTGCTGTGCACATGGCAGCCTTCAGGGCATCAAAAGCGTTCTGGCAAGCCTCTGTCCAGATCACTTTCTTGGGTTGCTTCTTAGAAGTCAACTCAGTTAAGGGGGTAACAATGGTACCATATCCCTTAACAAACCTCCTGTTATATCCTGTGAGACCTAAAAAGGCTCTCACTTCAGTCTGGGTCTTGGGAGGCTCCCAAGCCAGAATCGTGTCAATCTTAGGCTGTAGGGGTGCCACCTGGCCACTCCCCACCTGGTGTCCTAAGTACACCACAGAACCCTGCCCTATTTGGCACTTGCTCGCCTTAATATTGAGGCCTGCCTTCTGCAGGGCCTCTAACACTCTTCAGAGTTGTTGCAGGTGTTCCTACCATGTGGAACTAAACACAGCAATGTCATCCAGGTAGGCGGCACTGAACTCATCCAGTCCTGCCAACACCTAGTTGACCAACCTCTGAAAGGTGGCAGGGGTATTCTTCATCCCAAAGGGCATCACGTTGAAGTGGAAGTGCCCATCTGGGGTAGAGAATGCTGACCTCTCCTTTGCCCCCTCAGTTAAAGCAATCTGACAGTACCCAGATGTTAAATCAAACGTACTGAGGTACTTGGCAGCTCCTAACCGATCAACGAGCTCATCAGCTCGGGGGATGGGGTGTGCGTCAGTCTTGCTGACAGCATTGAGACCCCGGTAGTCCACACAGAACAGAACCTAAGTTCCGGAGTGGCACCAGGAGCAGCAGTCTTTGGGACCAATACCACTGGGCTGGCCCAAGGACTGCTGGAGTGCTCAATAACCCCTAGGGTTAACATTTTGGAGACTTCCTCCTTAATGCAAGCCCTGACCCTGTCAGTCACCCTGTAAACCTTATGTTTAACAAGTGTTCTGTCCCCAGTGTCCACATCATGTGTGCACAGGTGTGTGACTCCTGGGATCAGGGAAAACAGCTAGGCGAACTGTCCCAACACGGGGCGACAGTCCCTCTGCTGTTCCACAGTCAGGGAGGGGGAGAGGATCACTCCCTCTACAGACCCATCTTTCTCTCCTGCAGACAGGTCAGGAAGAGGCTCACTCTCTTCCTCCACCCCGTCATCTGTCGCTAGGAGCATGGATAGCTCAGTTCGCTCAAAGTGTGGTTTGAGACGGTTGACATGTAGGACCCTCAAAGGGTTCCTGTGGGATTGCAAGTCTACCAGATAGGTGACCTCGCTCTTTCTTTCCACCACCTCAAAAGGCCCAGTCCACTTATCTTGGAGAGCCCTAGGCTCCACTGGTGCCATGACCCACACTTTTTGTCCAGGCTGAAACTCAACCAGAGTGGCATTCTGGTCGTACCACCGTTTCATATCCTCCTGGCTTGCTTCCAGGTTCTCCTGAGCGAGACTCCTGAAGCGGGCAGTCTGGTTTCTTAGTGCCAGCATGTAGCTAAATACATCCTGGGGTGGTTTACTTGGAGCTTTCTCCAAAGCCTCCTTCACCAGACTGAGCGGTCCCCTCACAGGGTGGCCACAGATGAGCTCAAAGGGGCTAAAGCCAAGTCCCTTTTGAGGCACCTCCCTGTAAGCGAACAGAAGACATGGCAAGAGGACGTCCCACTTACGCCTCAAGGGCTCTGACAGGCCCTGAATCATGCCTTTCAAGGTGCGGTTGAATCTCTCAACCAGACCATTACTTTGGGGGTGGTAAGGTGTGGTGAACTTGTAGGTTACCCCACACACCTTCCACAGAGACTTCATATAAGTGGATATGAAGTTTGTACCTCTAACAGATACCACTTCCTTGGGGAACCCCATGCGGGTAAAAACTCCCATCAAGGCACATCCCACCACGGGGCAGTGACCGTCCTTAGAGGAATGGCTTCTGGGTACCGTGTGGCATGGTCCACCAAGACCAGGGTGAACCTGTTGCCCATGGCTGTCTTGGGGTCCAGAGGCCCCACAATGTCAATTCCTACCCATTCAAAGGGGGTACTGACTATAGGTAAAGGTTTGAGGGGAGCTTTGCATTTCCCCCCACTCTTGACACTTGCCTGACAAGTCTGACAAGACCTACAATAAGCAGCTGACTGCTTGTGCATCAAGGGCCAGTAAAAGTGGGAGACAAGCCTCTTATAGGTCTTGTCCTGCCCCAGATGTCCTGCCAAAGGCACATTGTGAGCCAAACCCAGTAGGAAGGCCCTGAAGCATATGAGCTGACCCAGGCTCAGGAACCTTAGGCTCACTATACAGGAGGCCATCATCCCAATATATCAGGTGAGTACCTGGCGCCTCGCCAGCCACCTGGACTGCAGCCTGCTGCCGCAGCCCCTCAAGAGTAGGGCACTCCTGCTGCGCTGTGCAGAATGCTTCCCTGGTGGGTCCCCCTTCTTTCTGCCACTGTGACAGCTCAGGGACCTCCCCCAGTTCAGCCACCTGCTCCCCTGTAGGTTCTGGGGCGTCACCCTCAGGCTCCGCCTCCTCCTGGATCGTGGGAACCTCTGGGGCCAGTTTCCCTCGCCCCCTGCCCTTCCTCTTCTTGGCGGTCCCCTGGGCCACTGTTTCAGGCTCCAGGGGCTCTTGACTACCCTGATTGGCTGCCATAGACAGGATGGATACGCATACCCACCCAGGCAGACCCAACATCTCCAAGTGAGACCTGTGTTCCACCTCCTTCAAAGGGGAATCTTCCAGGTCGTTGCCTAGCAAACAATCAACAGGCATGGTTGGACTCACAGCTACTTTCCAGGAACCTGAGACCCCCCCCCCATTCAAAAGGAACCTGCGCCACTCTGCAGAGGCGCTCAGAGTTGTCTACCGCAACTACTTGGTGAAGTACACGGGGATCAATCTGCTCTTCAGACACCAGGTGACTCCTCACTGTAGTCACACTGGCTCCTGTGTCTCTCAGAGCCTCCACCCTCTGTCCATTGATGGTCACCCATTGCCTGTACTTCTTAGTGTTATCAGGTACTAGGTTTCTCTGGACCATCTCACTGTCCCTAGTGAGACAAGGGTCATTTCTGCTGGTTCCCACCCACCTGAAACCAACTCCTCCCCAAGCGCTACACTGGCCAAACCCTGGGACGGTGCACCAGTGGGTGCTGGTGTACTTTTGGGGCATTTGGGGTCCCCCCTTGTCACGTGGGCTCTCATTATCCTAAATGGGACTACTGGATTTCTAGGTAGCAGGGTTGTTCCTGGTGTGGGGGACTAAATCTTACCCACTCAGAAGGACCACTGTCACCCCCAACCCGGTTTCGCTCCGGCTAACTAGCAGTGCCTCATCTCTCCCAAGGGGAAGAGATGATTGGGCAGCCGAGCGCATGACATCTTTGGAACTTCTCAGTGAAGTCGTGGTCACTCAGATCCAAACCAGCTCTCTCATTTACAGTATGATCTCATATACAAATGACAAAGGCAGTTTGAGTTTTATAGATTGTTTTAATAAAACAACTGTATTTTAGATATTAAGGCGTGAGCCACAATAACCAGAACCATACAACAGAGTAGGATTGAAATAGTCACGAGGAGAGTGAAACATAAGAATAACGCTATCATGGTGTTAATGATTTCTACTCTCTCTCAGGTAGTTCTATTTCGAGCACAGCATGTTAAGCTTCTAACTTGCCTTTCAGATTCCCTGGGAAGCCATCAACCCTCATACCTGAGCAAAGACCTGTGATCTGGTTCAGCATCTGCAACGAGACAGTCAGCGTCTAGTTGTGGTTCCCTGGTCGGAATCTCCCTCTTCCCTGTATTAGGACAAGGAAGTGTTTTTATAACTAACATGTCAGTGTGATCACAAAATGTCCCTACGCAAGAATGCCAAAGACTAAACTCCTACCACGTCTATCGCCAATGTACCAGACTGTATCCTTGACTGAAGCACAGAGTGAACAAGAATGTCTTATTGAAAACTCCAGTGCTGAAGTAGGCTAAACAGTGTGATATAAAAAATAAAACAAGACCGTAGAACTGGCTATATGAAAAATAACAGTACGAAGATGAATAAAAAGCATTTAGAGCAAAGTGCACAGAGGCTCTAAGCTGCGAGCAAAGGAATAAAATACATCCAGGGCAAAGTGCACAAAGGCCTAACGCCTGAAGCTAACGCGCAAAGGATACATAAAACTGACCACACTACATGTGTACTTTTGGGGCATTTGGGGTCCTCCCTCACATGACCCACCTGGTTACATGCATAACACTTACGTGGGGGACCACCTGCCACTGGCTTCCCTTTGGAGAACCATGGCTTCTTTTCACTGGGGGGTTGGGAATCCTTACCCTGGGAATCAGTTTGGGGCCCTTTAGAGAACTCCCCCTGTTTGCCCTTACCCCCCCCTTTCTTCTGAGAGGGACCCTGCCCACCCTAGGCGTGGTCTCCCCCATACCTCTTTTGGACCCTGGTGCTCTCCCAGCGGTCCGCTTCCTGCGCAAGCTTCCTGGGGTCAGTCAGCTTGCTGTCAATGAGGTGCTGGCGCAGCTCTGGAAAACATAAACTGTACAAGTGCTCCCAAGCAATTAAATTGTAAAGCCCCTCATACGTGTTTACCTTACTGCCCTTCACCCAACCATCCAGTGACTTGCAAAAAGAATCAACACATTCCAACCACGTTTGGGATTCCTTTCTCTTGTAGGATCTAAACTTCTCCTTGTACTGCTCAGGGGTGAGACCATACCTGGTGAGTAAGACCTCCTTCATGACAGGGTAGGTGAGACCCTGAGCATCCCCTAAGGCTGTCAGTGTGTCCCTCCCCTCTGCCTCAAAATGCTTCCTCAGGGCTGCCCCCCAATGAGCTTCAGGGACCAGGTTCATGTGGAGAGCTGATCATAACCCTTGAACCACAAGTAGATATCATCCTCCCTCTTATAATCCCTCACAAGGTATTTTGGGATGTGTACCCTTCTCTCAGGCTGCACTGTAGGATTGCTGCCACCATCCCTAGTGGACTGACTCCTCTGATCTATCTCTTTTAAACTGAGCTCATGAGCCATTGCTAACTTCCTTTCCTCAATGGCCAGCCTTCTCTGTTCCATCTCTAGACTGAGCTTTTTCAGCTCCAATTGGTACTCCCTCTCTGCCTGTCTGTCCTGTAACTCTTCAGGTGTCAGACCATTGGAGGACACACTGCTACCTGCCCTGGAGACTCTCTCTTGAGACATAACAGGCCCACCCACTACATCAGTGTGAGTGACTTGCAACTCCTTCTCCCCCTCTGGCTCCTCATCTGTGTGCCCCTCAGCTGTTTTGGCTGTCACCCAGGCCCTCAGCGCCTTTTGCTGCTCATCCTTCCTGTATGAGCTCTTAATGGGACAGCCAACATTACTACAAAACTGCTTCAACTGAGCCACTGTGTAGCTCTCCAATTTCTCCAAATCAAAAGCAGCTCCAGTTAGGGCATCTCCAGACTGAGACATGATGAGTGGTTAAAAAAAGTGCAAAGTTCCAAAAACAGAAAAGAAAGTTCTCAAATGAAGTTCCAGAAAAGTCAATCACAGGATCAGCGAAAAAAGAAACTGAATGCAGAGCAAAAACAGTCCAAATAGAAAAAAAAAAAAAATCACAAGACTAGTAGTATGTGGTCACGTAGTGGTCTGAACTCAAACAGTGGTGTACACTTAATTACTGTATGTCAAGTACAAATACAAGTCCAAATCCCAACCGCTGATCACCAATGTTAGAAATGGGGTCTTTGGTTGACAGTCAGGTTACCCCCTGTTCAAGCAAGGACCCTCATTCTAGTCAGGGTAAAAAAGAATCACCCTCAGCTAACCACTGCTTACCCCCTTGGTAGCTTGGCAGAGCAGTAGGCTTAACTTCAGAGTGCTAGGTGTAAAGTATTTGTACCAACACACAGAGTAACTTAATGAAAACACTACAAAATGACATAACACCAGTTTAGAAAAATAGGAAATATTTTTCTAAACAGAACAAGACCAAAACGACAAACATCCACCATACACAAGTCATCAATTAAAAATCAAAAAGAGTCTTTAAGTAGTTTTAAAAACACACTAGCGCTGCTAGAGTGAAAATGTACCTGGTGTGCGTCAAAAATAACCCTGCACGGGGGGGGTGCATCAAAAATAACTCAGCACGGCGGTACTTGAGTCTAAAATCCAGCCGCACGATGATCTGAAAATCCCACAGCGCAGGTTGTGATCTCCCAGCCTCCATCAGGGATGCTACGTGTCGTTTCTCCTGCTCTGTGTGACGATTTTTCGGTCGCGTTTCCTGCGAGCATCGTTTCTCAGCTGCGGAGCCGGCGGTGCGTAGTTTTTTCAGCTGCAGATCGGATTTGTGCCAATCTTTTCCCCGCACAGCGCTCTGTGCGTGGATTTTCTTGTTTTTAGGCTGCCAGCTTCTCCTTTCAGGGTCCCAGGAACTGGATGGTCACCACAGGGCAGAGTAGGAGTCTCTCCAGAGACTCCAGGTGCTGGAAGAGAGAAGTCTTTGCTGTCCCTGAGACTTCAAACAACAGGAGGCAAGCTCTAGATCAAGCCCTTGGAGATTTCTTCTCAAGATGGAAGGCACACAAAATCCAGTCTTTTCCCTCTTACTCTGGCAGAAGCAGCAACTGCAGGATAGCTCCACAAAGCACAGTCACAGGCAGGGCAGCTCTTCTTCCTCAGCTATTCAGCTCTTCTCCAGGCAGAGGTTCCTCTTGGTTCCAGAAGTGTTTCTAAAGTCTGTAGATTTGGGTGCCCTTCTTATACCCATTTTAGTCTTTGAAGTCACCTTTCTTCAAAGGGGACTCACACCTAATTGTGAAATCCTGCCTTGCCCAGGCAAGGCCTCAGACACACACCAGGGGGTTGGAGTCTGCATTGTCAGAGGCAGTCACAGTCCTTTCATATGAGAGTGACCACTCCACCCCTCCCTCCTAGCAAAGATGGCTAATTAGGAAATGCAGGCTACACCCCAGCTCCCTGTGTGTCACTGTCTAGTGTGAGGTGAAAAATAACCCAACTGTCAAACTGACCCAGACAGGGAATCCACAAACAAGGCAGAGTCACAGAATGGTTTAAGCAAGAATATGCTCACTTTCTAAACGTGTCGTTTTCAAACACACAATCTCAAAACCAACTTTTCTAAAAGATGTATTTTTAAATTGTGAGTTCAGGGACCCCAAACTCCACATGTCCATCTACTCTCTAGGGGAATCTACACTTTAGTCATATTTAAAGGTAGCCCCCATATTATCCCATGAGAGAGACTGGCCTTGCAACAGTGAAAAATTAAATTGGCAGTATTTCACTGTCAGGACATATAAACCACATTACTATATGTCCTACCTTATCCATACACTGCACCCTGGCCTTGGGGCTACCCAGGGCCTACCTTAGGCGTGACTTACATGTAAGAAAAGAGAAGGTTTAGGCCTGGCAAGTGGGTAGACTTGCCAAGTCGAATTTACAGTGTAAAAATACAGACACTGCAGTGGCAGGTCTGAGACATGATTACAGGGTTACCTGTGTGGGTGGCACAACCAGTGCTGCAGGCCCACTAGTAACATTTGATTTACAGGCCCTGGGCACCTTTAGTGCACTTTACTAGGGACTTAACAGTAAAACAAATATGCTAATCATGGAGAACCAATTACATACACATTTTAAACAGGAGCACTTGCACTTTAGCACTGGTTAGCAGTGGTGAAGTGCCCAGAGTAATATAAACAGCAAAATCAGAGTCCAGAACACATCAATAACCTGGGGAACAGAGGCAAAAAGTTAAGGGAGACCACGCCAAGGATGAAAAGTCTAACATTGATGAACATGACATATGTGTTCTTCAAGAGACATGGTCAACCAATCCACTTTTTCAAACAGGCTATTCAAACTTCCACATCCCTGCCGTGCCCAGTACTAGAGGCAGGCCTTCAGGGGGCTTGACTATTTGGATCAGAACATCACTTAACTGTCATATATTACAGCTACCCACCGATTCTCCCGACCTGTTAGGTCTTCGTCTGTCATTCGGGCCTGACACTGTTGTGAACATTTTCAATATCTACACCCGAGGGGTCAGGGGGGGTCAAGTCTCCAAAACCCTTTGTGTCCTGGCAGCCCTTTTGCAAAACTGTCCCCGCCATCATAAAACGATTGTGGCAGGTGACCTCAATGTCACGTTGGAACCTCTAGGCTGTGATGATCTCAGGTCCACAGACGAGGAGGATCAAGCTTGGTCTATCCCCGCCCTGTCCATTCCACCCATCAAAAGATGGACACAGGTCGCAGTCCAAGTTAAGTCATTGACCATGGAATTCGGGCTCAGGGCGTTAAATGGCAGAACCAAATCAGACGCCAAAGGCCATCACACATTCAACAAAACCAACCACACCAGCAGAATCAACTACTGTCTATTTGACATAAGATTATGGCCCCTAGTCATCGATATGACGATCGTTGAAAGAACTGAAAGTGATCATAATCCTCTCTCTGTTCACACGTTAGCTTTTGGCAACCTCTCGCCCACGATTAACTCCTCAGTAGCAGCAGCAGAGGGTATTAGCCTGGTTAACGACAAACGACACTTAAAGTGGGACACGGTTGCGGCTCGTCCCGCACTCATCAACGCAGCCAATAACACCCTAAAGACTACATTAATGAGCCTAGAGGTGGGTCCCGCAATCCCCTATAAGGAAATAAACTTAATCCACACCTCATGCTTCAGGGATATCGCAGCCCACTTCTCAGTATCCACAGCCCATGATGGCAAGAGACTCATAGGTAGGCACCGCTGGTTCAATAAAATGTGTTGGTCCCTAAATAAGCGCTTAATCCAAGCTATTAAATCTAAGGATGCCACCGCCATCCGCCTAGCTAGAAAGTCCTACAAGTCAGCCATACGCAAAGCCAAGCGTGACCAAGACGATAAGTGGTGGACAGCACTTAGTGACGCTGTGCGTGAGAGGAACTGTAGTCTGTTCTGGTCCCTGGCAGAAAGCAGTGTATTTGACATTACAACCAACATCGCTCCGAAAGACTGGGTAGATCATTTTAGCAGGCTGTACTCCCATGACCATGATAGCCCCACTCCTGTTTGCATGGACCCCTGTCTAAACACTTCTTTAGCACTCACAACTGAAGTACCCCAGCTGTTCTCTCAAAGTGACATAACTTATTCCCTAGGCACCATAAAACGCGGCAGGGCCCCGGCTCGGGTGGTGTCTCAGCAGACCTGTTCTCAACCGACATAGCATCCTGGTCAAGATACCTCACCTTCATAGCGAACGCAATAGCATCTGGGGTGCCTATCCCTGAGTCCTGGAAAGGGGCTATAGTTATCCCAATCATTAAAAAGGGGCGACAGATCACTCCCCTGCAACTATAGACCAATTAGTCTAATTGACTGTGTGCAAAAAGTCTTCTGCCACTGCCTCTTGGGAAAATCAAAGACTGGATGACTGAACATGATATCCTTAGTCCCCTCCAAGCCGGTTTCCGGAAGAAAATATCTACCACTGATCAAGCCCTCAGGTTCATATTTTTATACTACAAAACAGTGCTCATTGGTAAAGGGAGCCTTTATGTTGCTTTTGTGGATCTAAATTCTGCTTTTGACCTAGTACCTCACAACAAACTATGGGACACTCTCTCCTGAATGGGAATCCTGGAGCTTATCCTAGCAATATTGATACGGCTCCACGAGGACAACTACGCACGAGTTAGGTGGGACAACAAGGGCAACTAACTGATAGAATCCATGTATCAAGGGGTGTGCGGCAAGGGTGTGTCCTTGCCCCGACCCTCTTCTCTCTGTATATCAATGAAATCGTCCCTTCCCTGCTTAGAGTGGAGGCTGACGCACCATCACTTGGCACACAAAAAATCCCTGTCTTTGCAGATGATACTCTCCTGATATCCAAGACCCCTAGTGGATTAAGGAAACTCCTCATGTGCTTTGAGAAATTCTGCTCAACGCGGGGACTTGAAATCAATGCCTCAAAAACAAAACTAATGACCCTTAATCCCCATAGATCCTTTAGAGGGAAGTTTACACTAGAGGGCACCACACTTGAGAAGGTGGGCATTTTCAGCTACCTGGGTATAACATTGACTGACAACATGTCTTGGAAATCACACATATCAAAGCAAGCCTTAAAACTAAAGCAAACAACAGGGGCACTATCAAAAAACTTCCACCTCTCATACACAAAACCAATTCGCCCAGCAATACAGATATACGAAGCCCAGGCTGTGACCTCAGCACTTTACGGGGCTGAACTATGGGGTTATGCTAAAATCCAAGACATAACCATCGCTGAGAACAACTTCCTGGCAAACCTTGTGTCCCTTCCGCCAAGCACTCCACTGTTCCCCCTTTTTAAGAATCTTGGCATAAAACGCATCGGTCAGAAAGCCCTCTGCTGTATTGGCGGCATCTCTGGACTACCCCAGAGCTTGAAACCTTTACTGAAGCCCTGCAGGTTATTTTAAAAGCTGATCATCTTCACAGAATCCCCTGGCTACGATACATCAAGGGGTCACTTTACTCACTCGGGCTCAGGAACTCTGGAATTTACCAACCACCTCCATCTTTCCCTCAAAACACGAACTAAAGAAACTATATTAGCAAATGGCAGATCACAAAGATATAGGGGCCACACTTCACACAACATTATCTTGTGATTTTGTTAACCTAAAAGAGACAAGCAAGTATGAGGCTTTTTGGGTCATAATCACAGTCCCAATGGAAAGAAAACTGTACTTTCAGCTCCGCATTGGAACGCTACCATTAAGACTTTTCACCAGCCGCTGGTCACACAAAGAATCAACCGCCTGTGCAGCCTGAAAAACCCCCGTCGAGAATCTCCCTCATGTCCTTTTTGCCTGCCCCGCGTACACCGCCACACGTAGGAAATGGCTGGCCCCGGCATGCAGACTGCTGGGAGTCCGCAGCTCTGAAATAGCCCTGCAAATTCTCAGATCGGACAATAGGCCAACACTAGTGATCGCTGTTGCCAAGTTCCTCGGAGCTAACTAGTTTGTCAGAAGGAAATTCTTATCTATTTAATGATTCCAACAAGACTGTCTCATCGCACTGTGTGAGTGTATTTTATCTTTATTCCTTTTTTTAATCATTATATGTATCGTTATATTTATTACCTTGTGTATGTATTTGTATTTATTGCTGCTATGCGTTTTTATGGCTCTAGTGGCCGAAATAAAGTTTCTTTGACTTTACTTGACTTGACTTGAGAGACTGTGGCTTTGCACTCCCCAGGATATGGCAGTGGGCAACCCACCCACTGTGGAGACTTGAGAGACTGTGGCTTTGCACTCCCCAGGATATGGCAGTGGGCAACCCACCCACTGTAGAGACTTGAGAGACTGTGGCCTCACACCCCCCAGGACGTCAGTGGGCAACCCACCCACTGTAGAGGCTTGAGAGACTTTGGCTTTGCACTCCCCAGGATTGAACAGTGGGCATGTGGCCCCCTCGTGGATTTGACGTTGTGCACTCAACCGGCTGAGGTGACCCCCATCCCTTCCCCCTGAGGTGCCTGTTTTATTGTTATCTGATGCCCCTGCAGTGTTCTCTCCGTCATGTTCGGGGATTGAGTGTGGGCCTCGCCCATGCCGTGTGGGCCCAGTGTTCCACGGACTTCAATGGAGCACTACCTGGACTACTATTCTTGGTGTAAATATTTGTTAATGGTGTATATATATTTTTGCGTCCTGGATTTTAATAGATTACATTGCTTACACTCATTTGCTTTTGTCTTTGCTTTCTTCCAGGGGGTTTGGGGGGTGTAACTGTAATGTATCATGCTGTATTCGTGTGTGTGTTGTAGTGGGAGAGGATGCGGGTGGGGGTGTTGCGTGTGTCCCTGTTTTTGCCCTCCCCCCTCCCCTGTGTCGTATGTGCAGTACTCACCATTGTCTTCGCCGCTGGCGTTCGTGCTCCTGGTAGAGGAGCAAGAAGATGAGGGCTGGCAGGATGTGGAGCTCGGGTTCCATGGCGTCCGGATTCCTCGTGGGGTGTGTAGAGGTGAGAGTTTTCCCTTCTGAGTCCTGTTTCCGCTGTGTTTTTGTCCGCGGTGAATCCACCCCGGAAAAGGTGGCGGATTGGTAGGTTGTGATACTGTGGGCGGTACATTGTCTTCCGCCTGTCTGTTGGCGGTGACCGCCAAGCTGTTTGTTTGCACCGGCGTGGCGGTCGGAGTGTTAAAGTGGCTGTCTTTGTTGGCGGTTTCTGCCACGGTTGTAATTGCAATTTCTTTATCGCTGGCCTGTTGGCAGTCTTACCTCCGCTTTAACACCGTCCGGCAGGGTTGTAATGACCACCTAAATGTCTCCTTGAGGTAAACACAAAAGTAAAACAGGATTTAATTTCCCCAAACATTTCACACATTGAATGTGTGCTGCACTGTATAGCACATATCCAATGTGTGAAACGTTACAAAAATGTGTAGTGGAAGGAGACATCTCAAATGTTGTACATCAAGCACACACCTTCACACTATGGTGGCAAGTATTGTGAATGGTACTAGGCTGCATGTTTCTGCACAAGTGCAAAGGAAGGGAGCAGTAGCAGGCAATATTTAGTCATTTTTGCCTTCTCCTGCCTCTAGTGCAATGCAGTGAAGAAACTTTGCTTGCTACACTGCATTGTGTATTTTTGTATATATTTGTGACCTCCAAATTTCGTGTTTGTTTGTCAAACAGTTAAAAAGATCTACAAGCATATTATCTTTTGGCTTTTATGACTTTTTAACTGACACAGTATACAAAAGTGTTGACTCTTAAGATCACCCAGCTCCTTTTTCATTTCTAATGTCACAAAAACTACTAACAGAATTTACACCAAACCAAGAAAAATGTGGAAATATCTACTTTCATGCCAAGTATGGCATAAATCTTTTCAGCAATTTTTGCTTGTATCCTTAAGTCATTTTTTTCTGAATGAAATTAGACCAAACCTGGCATGTAAATAGAAATGTAAAGAAGGAAGTGGCTTTGTGTGGTTTGGTGGAAATCCCTTTGGTAGTTTTCAAGAAACTAGGGTCATAACCATGGCCTGATCTGCGTCACTTTTGCACCACACAACATGGTGAAAGAGTGACGCAAACTATAAGAGTAATTTATGAAGCCACTTGAGGCCACCTTATGTGGCCCTGCGTGGCTTCCTAAATCTCTAGTAATGTAACAGCGCAAATTGCTGTGTTACATTATTCTGTACCATGTAGGCATTTCCATTGGTATCGTGTGGGTGTCCCCACGCAACATTAATGGATTTTGATACATTCCCAGATTTATAAGAACTTGCAAGGGTGCAAGGTGCCTGCTCTGGCCCTAGGCTGCTAAGAGGGCACCAGTGCAGGGGGAAAGGACAGGGATGTGCTGTATGAAATAAATATGGTGCATTCCTGCACTTTCCCTGTGGAGGAGAGCAACACAGCAAGGTGGCTTGCTGTGCTGCCCTGTAACACAAAGCCCATAAATATGTGAACCAAAAGGGGGCAGAGGTGACATCTCTGGAACCCTTGACACATGCCAGAGGGTCCTGAATGTACCTCGAAAAGAGCATTTGAAAACAAATGCATATGTAGATATATTTTTCCCATCAGCTCTTTTCCTTCAGGCAGGAAGAGATATTGAGCACCGTGATCAAAGAAGGAGATATGATTACCCTGAAACCTTCTAAGAAACAGTGGAGCAAGATCTAGAGAGACTGCAGCATAAGCAATCACAATGTGGTGTGTAATGGCAGACCAGCAGTTGTGAAGGAGGCAACAAAGGCTGCTAAACTTGTCTGCGGAAATAGATGAGACAATCAGCTGTGGTTTAATTGGGATTCATTTGGCATGTTGGGAGTAGTCCATTTGGGTGTAGTCCATTTATAAAAATAGTTAGTGGGTATTTCAGGGGGCACCTCTAAGATGCCCTCTGGGTCCTTATATTAATAAATCCATCCCTGGAATCAGTGAGGATTTATTAATGCAAGATATTTGATACCAAACATCCCTATTTTCAGTGAAGCCATCATTTAGTTGGGGAACTTGTATTGACCAGTGTCCAGCACATGTACTATAATGGCTTCCCTGATCACTTACTATGTCTAAGAATCAACAATGACTTAGAAGGGGAATATCTGCTCATGCACATATGCCCTCACATGTAATATAAAGTACAATGCTTTAGGGCTGGAAGGCCTGCTGCAGGATTGGCTTACATATGTTGCATGCAGTGTTAGTAGGCATAGCACACAGACCATGTGCCATTTTGTGTTTCCCTTTTAGCTGCACCAAGACATGCAGCCTGCAATGGCAGACTTCATGAGATAGATGAAGGGTTCCTTAATGTGGCACAATATATGCTGCAGCCGTTGGGGACCCTCATTGGTACCCATGTCCTAGGTACCTGGGGCACCATTTACTAGGAACTCACAGAGTTGCAAAGGGATTGCCAATTGGGGGAACAATTGTGCATTTTGGGGGAAAGAGCACTGGTTAGCAGGAACCCAAGGCACTTCAGTCAAAGTTGCATCAAATACCAGTCATAAAGTGTGGGAACTATTGCAACAAAAGACCAGTCTCCTACAAGTGTGTCATCTCAGATTGTGTGAGTAGACATAACTGCATATGCAGCACAGGTTAACAATTCAATACACAAATCATGCTTCGAAGGGTACATAGTAGCTATTTGTGAGACTGTGTGTGTTAAATGGTATACCTAGTCTCAGTATTAGTTTAAGTTCCACTCATATAATAGGTTTTGAACAAATCTGTTATTCTTAAGTAAAAGTGTCCCACATGGCAGTAAATTTATGTTGATCAGAGTATCCAAGCAATACTGGAGGAAAACGTTGTAAATTCCAGCTGTGTCATGTACTGTAAGTGTAGGAACAATTCATGTGTGAATGTCAATTCCAGGTAATTATGTGATACCAACAGTACAAAATACACATATGTCTCAGTCATTCTTACGGACGAGGCTCAAACATACACACAGTTATCAACCCACATTGACATACTTCATCAATGTGATAGATGACCAGTTTCGTGGAGCAAGTCGGCTACATTTCCACATTGGAGTACATCAGTGTAAAACTCACAACGCCAAGCGTTATGCTGTCAAGCACATCATACACCAGTAACTAACATTGAATAAAATGTAGTCAGGGTAAAGTGTCACAGTGAACAGAGGATCCCAATCTCATCATTAATGTCACAATCAAGGCATATTAGCACTAAAGGTCCTACAAGTCAAAATCACATACATACATGAGAAATCCTAAAGTGGTGTGTCCAGATTTTTAGTAGATAGTTACTTGTATCTACATTTGTGCCATATACAAACAGACTATATTGCCAAACCCATATGTAAGTCTAAGATCACCATGGTACCTTGCCCTACAAAAAGCATTGCTGTTGGTTGACCACAAATTATATAACTACCCATGTCACTCGTTGGAAATTCACTACATGTACTAAGCA
The DNA here is from genome assembly GCF_031143425.1 of Pleurodeles waltl. Taxonomy (NCBI): domain Eukaryota; kingdom Metazoa; phylum Chordata; class Amphibia; order Caudata; family Salamandridae; genus Pleurodeles; species Pleurodeles waltl. Next base: position 1,478,751,409 of record NC_090444.1, read on the forward strand.
AATAGCCATGCTAATTTAAGTGAACAAATCAAAAGCTGTGCTAATTTCATTTAGGCAAACAAGGACATCAGAGGTGTCAAAAGGACACATGTATATGTGAGTGTCAAACATATTGGTACTTTCACACCTTACCTAGAGCTTAATATATGCCAGAGAATCTGATCATAATATTGTCACTCTGCTCATATAGTGAGTGTAAATAACAGTGATGTTAAGAACATTTTAAAACATCTATCATCGTAATCTACTGCCTAAACATAAACATCAGCATGTAGAAGTGGCTAAAGTATCAGGACATAGTCAACATATACAATGACACATAGAACTTGAAGATACATGTGTAAACCAATGGTCAACAGTGTCTAATGCATAATGTTCAAAACTGTAAGAAATGTGTATGGGTTTGCCAGCATCCGTAACATACATAGACAGTTAGGCCCTCATTCTAACCCCGGCGGTCTCAGACCGCCGGGACCAGGGTCGGCGGGAGCACTGCCGACAGACCGGCGGTGCCCCGCAGGGCATTCTGACCGCGGCGGTTTGGCCGCGGTCAGAAAGGGTAAACCGGCGGTCTCCCGCCGGTTTACCGCTGCCCTTAGAATCCCCCATGGCCATGGGGGATTCTGACACCCCCTACCGCCATCCTGTTCCTGGCGGTTCGCCCGCCAGGAACAGGATGGCGGTAGGGGGTGCCGCGGGGCCCCCGTAAGAGGGCCCCACAAAGTATTTCAGTGTCTGCCTAGCTTCTGAGCTGGCATCTTAGTGGGAAGGTTGATTTGCCCTGGGCTGGCGGGCGGCCTTTTGGCGGCCGCCCGCCAGCCCAGGGCAAATCCCAAAATACCCTCAGCGGTCTTTCGACCGCGGAGCGGTATTTTGGTGGGGGAACTTCGGCGCCGCCGCCCGCCGAAGTTAGAATCACCCCCTTAGTCTTGTAACAATGTGCATAAGCATTACTGTTGTATTTTGGTACTTTTAGCTGACCAAGGATTTGAGTTGCAGCTATGGGTCATGACCTCATTCCCCCATCCCCGGATGTAGGCTGAAAAATAGAACACAGCACGCATCAAGACAAGGGATATTTTAGAGTCCAGGTTCAGATATCTGGCTATGTCAGACTAAAGGGTACCAGATGTATCAAGCTCCCGGTTTGCATTTCTTCAATAGCAAATTTTAAGAAATCACTATTTTACAAATGCATAATGGGATGTATCAAAATTGTGAGTCGGTATTTGTGATTTCATAAAATTTGCAAAGGCAATTTGCGATTAGCAAATACAGAATCGCAAATCATTTGCAATTCGGTATCTGAAGATCTCAAATTGCAAAAACGGATAACTGGAACAGCCTGATGACATCACAACCAGGAAGTGAGTCAACTCATGCTGTTTCCAAGAGCCACACCCACAGGAGCAGGCAGGGTGACACAGCCCAGCACCAGGGAGCCAGGCTTGTGACCCAGCCAGGACCAAAATGCAACATGGTCACTGATGAGAAGGTGAAGGACAAGGGAGACAGGACGCGCAAGCTCAAATTCAGTGAGCAGGAATTGGAAGTGCTCACTGAGGAGGTTGTCAGGAACCATGACAAACTCTTTGGGAAGAACTCATCACAGATCCCTGAAAGGGAGAAAAGGAAACTCTGGTTGGAAATCCAGACAAAAATCTGTGCAGTGGGTGTTGCACAGCGCTATGTGGAGGAAATTCGCAAGAGATGGTATGACCTGCATTCCCGTGCCAAAGATAGGGTAGCCACCAGGCTAAAGGAGTCAAGGAGCACCGGAGAAGGACCACCCATCCAGACACCATCCACACCAATGGAAGACATATTGGAGTCCACACTGCTTCCGGAAGCTGTCAGTGGTGTCACTGACATTGACACCTCAGGGACACCCAGCACCTGCAAAGGTAAGGGCAGTAATGATGCGTATCACCATATGTGCATGTATAAATGCCCCCTAGAAATAGCTATTAGCTTGATGCAGCGTGATAAGTAGTCCATGCCACATCTTACATACAACACAAAAATGTCTTATGGAAGTGGTAGGCCACAATCCGAAAGTCAATAAACCACATTAAAAACAACGTGGTGTTAAGCCACATAAAGAAACAACACACAGACGTCACAATTTCAGAGTAGAAAATTTACTATTGTGCTACGTATTGTGAGATATAAAGAAATGACATGCTGCACATTGTCTTTGCAGATGTCCGGGGCCCTGCTGCAGCAAAAAGTGGAAATGTGGGGGATGCGGAAACACAGCCACAGTCCGACTCCAACACAAGTGAGTCTCTCAGTATTGCACCAACCATGCGCAGGGCAAGGGTGTTACCTCTCCCAGAGTACAGCTTTGACTCAGATGGGATGCCAGATTAACTCCCCACACCACCCCCAGAGGATATATCCACAGGAACACAGCAGTCCCTGCCCCAGTGTCAGTCAACTCCCTTCAGGAGGCATCACGATGCAAGCAGACAGTGCACATGTGGAGATGGCACACTGCAGTCGGGACGTTGCACAGGGCTTGGTGCAAATAACCAATGGCCTGGATGCAATGCAGTCAGCACACAGTGCTACAAACTGCGAACTGGGTGGCGGAGATAGTGAGAAGTTCTCTAGCCTCAGCAGTCTTACAGCCCCTGTGATGGATCCTAGGTGTCTCAGTACCAGACACAGTACTGTCTGTGAGCACGCCACAAGAGGTGCCAGTGAGGCCACTGAGCACTCAAGTGGAGTGCATGGACGTAAGAAGTAATGGTAAGGCCTACAGGGGACTACCGTAACATGTAGCTGTACAGTCATACTATGATGCCAATAGTGTGATACTGTTATTTGCACAATGTAGCCTATGGTTCATGGCTATGTCCTATTGACACATACGTTACCTGAAGTCAAGGTAATAAAGTTGCTAGCTGCAGAAAGACATAAAATTGCAGTGGTGTTGTCATTACTTACATTAGAAATAGTTGCACATGATGTCAGCATGTCTTTGCCTGCCCTCTGCTGCACTGGTCCGATCTACTGGGTATTGGGGTGGTAAGGGATCACCATCTTCATCTGAGTCCGGCTCCATTGGTTCAACTGGTATGCCCCTTCTTGTTGCTATGTTGTGCAACATTGCACATGCGGCCACTATTTTACATATCGTCTCTGGGCTGTACTGTAGTGCCCCTCCACTCTTATGGATACACCTGAGGTGGCTCTTCAGGGGACCAAAAGTCTGCTCCACCACACTGCGGGTTGCCCTGTGTGCAACATTGTACCTCCTCTCTGCAGGCGTTGCAGGGTTCTAGCAAGGTGTCAGTATGTAGGTGCGCACTGTGTAAGCACTGTCTGCTGGAATGAACAGAGGGTAAAATGAGTACTGTTGGAATCTGACGTCACTATAACTTCAATGCAAAATAGTCATCTATTACTTTACCCAGTAGGTATCCTTTGCCAAGCTCCCCAGCTAGCAGTCTTGTATGAATCCTGCTGTGGCGAAAGATGTAGGAGTCATGTGTGCCACCTGGGTATCTGGCCACAAGATCGGTGATGATGTAAGGGGCATTGCTAATCACCTGTATGTTTATGGAATGATGGTTTTTACGGTTCCGATAAACATAGTCGGTGGCCGATGGTGGACAGATAGCTACATGTGTCCCATCGATGGCACCTATGACATGAGGGAATTGTGCTATCTGATAAAAATTGATTTTCGTCTGTTGAATTTCCTGTGGGGTGTTGGGGAATCTTATGTGCTCTAGCATTTTACTCGGCATGGCATTTAGAAATGCTTTGAAGAATCATGAAAGAGAACTCTGTGACACCCCTCCTGCTATGACCCCTTGATAGCTACGTGAGTGAGGCTAATAGGGGCAGAGAGCATAATACCTGCAACATGGGTGGTGTGAGAGAACAGGGTTGATTGCAGAGGGCCCCTAACTTTTTGCCCCCATTTCCCACTTTTTGCTGGTGTTTTCCTGACTATGATGGTGCCCTGGGTACTGCTAACCAGACCCAGGGCCTGTGCTCTGTGTAAAATCAGTATGCAAATTAGGCCAATTATAATTGGCTAAGTCAACCTACCTATACGTCCCCAGAATATGGTAGGGCATGTAAGTTTAGGGACCCTAGCATAGGTAGTGCACCCATAGGTGCACAGCTGAGGTGCCCAGTGTCATTTTAAAGGCAGGCCTGCCTTGCTGGCTGCTTTCAAACTAAAGTTGCATGCAAATTCGACTTTGGAATTAAAAGTAGTTCCAAAGTCTTAAACTACCTTATTTTGTACATATAAGTAACCCCTAAGGTGTGCCCTATGTGCCCCCAGGGCTGGGTGCCATGTAACTATAAGCAGGGACCTTATACAAATAGTTTTATAAGCCCTGGTGAGGTAAAACAGCCAAATTCATTTTTCCCTCATTGTAATGAATGGCCTCCGTAGTTAGAATGGGGAATCTTTATTTTAATTTTAAACGTCCCCTTAAGAAGCAGATACCACAAATGTGGTATCAAATTAATTGTTAAAATAAATCCCACTACTTTCAGTTGTTGGATTTAATATAACTTGTTCAGGTAAAGAGTTTTAAACTTTACCTGAAAAGTTGCCAACTTCAGCCCTGCAGTGTTTTTGCTGCTTTGCTCTGATTGGCCAGCCTCTCGCAGCCTGGCCAGGCTGCCTTAATGAGGTGTGAAGTGGCCTGGCTCAACACAAAGAGATATGCCCTGGGGAGGAGATCTTCCCTCAACAGATGGGGAAGCAGGAAGGGAAAGGGCTGCCAAACTAGTCCTCAAAGGCAGAGGACATTTGGAGCAACCCAGCAACACCTTCACATCCTGCAAGCCCAGACAGTTAGGTATCCCCTTGATTAGATTAGGAGAAGGCAGGAGAAGGGTGTGCTTAGGATTTTTAGCCACACCAGTGGGTGGGCTCAGCCAGATGTAACCTCTAAAAATCACTTTCAGCCATGATGGATTTCTGAGGAATGTTGCCCCCTGCCACGGCCCCATGGAGCTTTTCACTGTCATAGGGCAACTGCACCCGTCACACCGCCGCAACATTTGGAGCCGGCTCCCGTGTTGCGTCCGACATCCCCGCTGGGCCGGTGGGTGGGCGGAAACTAGGTTTCTGCCCGCCGGCCCAGCTGGGATCTCGAAATGGCCACTGCGGGAGTGCAGCCGCATTGGCAGCCGTGCGGCTGATACAACTTGGCGGGCGGCGCTTGCCGCCCGCCAAAGTTGTAATGAGGGCCTAAGTCCGAACGTAGGAAGTTGACCGGGACCTCCCAGCCAGCGTATCCAACGAGGGCTCCAAGGACGTCGGATCAATATTCAGGTTTGCCCTGGTCGAAGGATTTTCAACTCCAAAAAACAACAAAATCCGAATGTAAAAATCTCCACCGAGGTCTCCTGCGACGCATACCCGAGGAAGAGTTCCAGGTGGTCGGATTGGACTGGCAGGTTTGTCCCGCTGAAGAAAATCTTCAAAAAAACTACTAAGTCCTAAGGTAAACTTTTGACCGAGGCCTCCCGCGTGCTGTAGCCGTGCCGGGCTCCATCGCAGTCGGCCATAAACTTTGACTTTGCCCCAATCGAGTTGTGAACAGATAACCAGAATGGCACTTTTTGGTTCTATGTGCTAGAAAGAAATAATTATTAAAAATTCATATATCCGGTTTCCCTTATTCGATTGTATTCATTTTGGTGTCATTTTAAAGCTAGAAATATTTCCTATTTTTATAAATTGATTTTGTATTTTTAAACTGTTTCCTGTGTTTTATTTAATTACTGTTTTTGTGATATTTGAATGCTTTACACTCTGTCTCCTAAGTTAAGCTTTGTCGCTCATTGCCAAGCTACCAAGGCTTGAGCTAGGTTTAATTTAGTGAGACCTGACTGGACCTAAGTGACCTAAGTTAGTGGCCTATTGCTAAGTGTAGGTACTTACCTGCCATTACCAATAACCCATTTTCCAACATTTTTGGTGTAGAGTGGTGGGATCCTGTACTTGTGTTCAGTATCATGTTAAACAGTTTTAAGTAAAACAAATTAAAAATCCTTTAAATTGTCCTAGTGCAAAAATTGATTTTAATTTTTAATTTGGATTAATTTCAATAATTGAATTTTTGTGATTTTTTTAAATTCTTGTTTCCAATGTTTGCAAAACGTTTTTGTCGACACAAAACTAGGGAACCATGGAGCTTGATCTGGCTAGCCTACCCACACTGACAGTAGTCCAGCATAGGGGGTTGTGTACTGCAAGGGGGTTGCCTGCAACCACTGACCTCAGGAAGCATGTCCTGATTAAATCCCTGACAGAATGGGCTGAGGCCCAAGACATAGGCTCAGAGGAAGCTCCAGAGGAGGAAGAAGCAGGGGAGGATGCTAGCTCTAACCACTCAGGGGAGGAAGGGCATCTGACCTTAAGTGAGGAGGAGGAAGACTGGTCCTCACTGTACACAGTCACTAGAGGCATACCCAAATCTAGTTGGGGGAAGGTGGTCCCTTTAGGAGGAGAGAACCTGTCCCTCAGGGAAAGATAGTTGGAGGCCCAGTTAGCATGTATAGCTTTGGAGGCAGAGAAGCTGGCCCTAGAAAAGAAAAAGTGGGCAAGGGAAGAGAAAAGAGATGGTGGCAGGGACAGAGAATCTGAGGTGTCCATGGGTGTTTTTTTTTGCCCCAGATTACTCAAGGGGTGGTTCCTGCCTATGTAGAGGGGGATGACATAGATAAGTGGCTGGGGGCCTTTGAGAGGGCCCTCCAGATGAGGAGAGTTAAGCCTCAGTACTGGGGTTCACTTCTTTGGGAGGTGGCCCCCAACTCTGGGAGGGATAGGCTCCTAACCTTGAAGGGGGAGGAGGCAGACTTATATCCCAGTATGAAGAGATGCTTAACTAAAATGTTTGGTCTGACCCCAGAGCAGTATAGGATGAAGTTCAGGGACACACAGAAGGTCAATACCCAGTCTGGGTTTGACTTTGTAGACACCTCACTTAGGGCTCTAGAGTGCTGGATTCATGATAACAAAGTAAATACTTATGAGGGGTTACACAATCTGATCATGAGAGACACATCTTGACCAATTGTTTCCAAGAAAAGTTACGCCAGCATCTATTGGACTCTAAGCTGACCAACCCTAGAGAGCTGGGGAAGGTAGCTGATGAATGGTTGAGAACCAGGGTGGTTGTCAAGTCCCAGGGGGGAGACTCCAAGAAGGGGGGTTAGGTCCCTAAAAACCTAAAGAGGGAGGGGGTAAGCCCACCACAGAGACTCCCTCTGTACCCCAGAACCCTAAGAAGGAGGGGAGTAAATCCCACTCCCACTCTGACAAGCAGAGGCAGATAGAACCAGGGTTAAAATAAAACTCTTGGACACTAAGGCTTGATTTGACTGTCAACAGACAGGTCACTTCAGAGGAGATGCAGCCTGTCCAAAGAAGGTGGTTAGCACTGGGCTGTCCAGTGTAGCCATGGAGGAGGACTCCTCGGATGATGAAGTCCTCCTAGTATTGGTCTGGGAGACAGGACCAGGTGGTAAGCCGGTGATCCCTGAGGGTGGGAGTAGGTACTTTCACCCCATTCAGGTGAGTGGGATCCCTACCACTGGCCTGAGAGACACCTGTGCCAGTCACACTGTAGTGAGTGACCGGTTAGTGACCCCAAACATGTATGTCCCAGGAGAGACAGGAAAGTTAGGATAGCCACAGGGGAGGTCACCTCCAAACCTGTAGCCATAGTGCCCCATAAGAGGGAGGGTATCCTTGGCTGGTTTAGGGTGGTAGTCAGTGCTGACCTCCAGCTAGATTGTATCCTGGGCAATGACCTCCCAGAGGTGAGTCTGGTCCCAGATGGGGTGGTCGCCCAGGGTGCCCCCCAACCCAAAGTCCTTGGGAGTCAGTCCCTACAGTTAGGAGACATGGGTCCCCAAGAAAAGGAAGGGTAGGCCACTCTTAAAGAGAGTTCCAGGGAGCCAAAGGCCTTCTGCCCCAGTAGGGGGGGGGGACCCAGAGTTGGCACCGGTGAGGCCTTACCTGACCCCAGGGAAGTCCTGAGTAGTCAGGCAGCTGTCCAGATGCAGGGTGTTGCCCCTGTACTGACCTGACAGAAGGGAGAGTGGAAAGAGGGTGTCTGCCACAGGAGCCCAGAGTTGCCCCTAAAGCAGCTCAGCCACCTGTCAGTGGAGAGCTTAGGGTGTGGTTCTGGGTACTGACAGCAGTCAGTAGCCTCTTCTGGGTGCTAGCCTTCCTGGCAGCACTGCACTTGGCCTGGGAGGCAGAAACCAGGGCCAAATGTTAAGTAGGCCCCCTGATCCTGTTGGTCATGGTGGGGTTGTTCAAGTGTTGTGTGACCTCTTTGGGTAAGCTAGGTATTGCCCTAACAAAGTTAGGGGTAGGGGAGGTGGGCACCTCACTACCCAAGTTGGCAGAGAGAGAGGAGGAAGACCCCCCAGAGGGAAGTTTCAGTTTGAGATGGGTGCTTTAACTGTTGGGATGGATTCACTACCCAGAGGGAGTGACCATGGCAGGAGGATGTAAGGCAAAGTAGGCCCTGCAAAGGGACAGCCTGTTCTCTTCACTGACTTCATCTCCTGACAAGCCAGGAAGACTCTCCCCAAGTTGGGATGAGTCTCCTGGGATTGTGGGCTGGGGGAGCTTGTGTGAGAGAACAGGGCTGATTGCAGAGGCCCCTTAACTTTTTGCCCTCATTTTCCTCTTTTTGCTGGTGTTTTCCTGACTCTGATGGTGCCCTGGGTACTGCTAACCAGTCCCAGGGCCTGTGCTGTGAGTAAATTCAGTATGCAAATTAGGCCAGTTATAATTGGCTAAGTCAACCTACCTATAAGTCCCTAGTATATGGGAGGGCATGTAGGTTTAGGGACCCTAGCATAGGTAGTGCACCCATAGATGCACTGCTGAGGTGCCCAGTGTCAGTTTAAAGACAGGCCTGCCTTGCTGGCTGCTTTTAAACTAAAGTTACATGCAAATTCGACTTTGGAATTAAAAGTAGTTCCAAAGTCTTAAACTACCTTATTTTTACATATGAGTCACCCCTAAGGTGTGCCCTATGTGCCCCTAGGGCTGGGTGCCATGTAACTATAAGCAGAAACCTTATAAAAATAGTATTATAAGCCCTGGTGAGGTAAAACAGCCAAATTTGTTTTTTCCTCATTGTAGTGAATGGCCTCCATAGGCTAGAATAGGGAGACTTTATTTTAATTTTAAAAGTCCCCTTAAGAAACAGATACCACAAGTGTGATATCAAATTAATTGTTATAATACCACAACTTCCAGTTGTTAGATTTAATATAACTTGTTCAGGTAAAGAGTTTTAAACTTTACCTGAAAAGTTGCCAACTTCAGCTCTGCTGTGTTTTTGCTGCTTTGCTCTGATTGGCCAGCCTCTGGCAGCCTGGCCAGGCTGCCTTGATGAGGTGTGAAGTGGCCTGGCTCAACACAAAGAGATGTGCCTGGGGTAGGAGATCTTCTCTCAGCAGATGGGGAAGCAGGAAGGGGGTGGGCTGCCAAACTGGTCTTCAAAGGCAGAGAAGGACACTTGGAGCAACCCAGCAACACCCTCACATCCTGCAAACCCAGACAATTAGGTGCCCCCTTGATTATATTAGGAGAGGGCAGGAGATGGGTGTGCTTAGGAATTTTAGCCACACCAGTGAGTGGGCTCAGCCAGATATAACCTCCAAAAATCACTTTCAGCCATGATGGATTTCTGAGAAATGTTGCTCCCTGGGATTGAGTTTTACCACACTTCCCAGGAAGTGGTCATCACAGGGAGAAGGACCCTGCCCCTGATTGGAGAACCAGGACCCCCCTGATTTTCCCCCAGGAGCAGGGATAAAGCTGGCAGACCTACACCCATATATCAGATCCGCATCAGATTCCAACAAGGAAGAACTACAGGAGAAGAAGGACTACCCTGAGGGACCCCTGGCCTGCACCAGGACCCTGCACTCTGGAGGACTGCACCAGCTGCACACTTGGGCTTCACCACAAGAAGGACTTTGCCTGGCTTCTACTGGTTCAAAGAGGGACTCCCTGTTTGCTACAGGTGAAAACTTGCTAACGAGAGACCCCTGCACCAACTCCTGAAGAAACCAACCAGCTGACCACTGTCCAGTGGCCAAAAAGGAGTTTGCGCCCAGTGCATTCTGGGAGTTGTAGTCCACACCCCCAAGGAGCATCTCAGAGCTTCTGGAACTTTGGGGTGAACTGTGGACCTCAAAAGAACCTTAAAAGAACATCTGGAAGAAGATCCAGAAGTTTGGAGAACTTTGGAGAACTTTTTGAAAAAAGCTCCATAGAGGGACCGACCTGCCGCAGCAACTCTAGCCGGCTTGCCTCAACCGCGACCCGGCCTGACTTGCAGGTTCGTCCCGGTGAAGAAAATCTCCAAAAAAGAGACTAAGGCCCTCATTCTGACCCTGGCGGTCAAAGACCGCCAGGGCGGAGGACTGCGGGAGCACCGCCGACAGGCCGGCGGTGCTCCAATGGGGATTCCGACCGCGGCGGTAAAGCCGCGGTCGGACCGGCACCACTGGCGGGCTCCCGCCAGTGTACCGCCGCCCCATTGAATCCTCCACGGCGGCGCAGCTTGCTGCACCGCCGCGGGGATTCCGACCCCCCCTACCGCCATCCAGATCCCGGCGGTCCGACCGCCGGGATCCGGATGGCGGTAGGGGGGGTCGCGGGGCCCCTGGGGGCCCCTGCAGTGCCCATGCCACTGGCATGGGCATTGCAGGGGCCCCCGTAAGAGGGCCCCTACATGTATTTCACTATCTGCTGCGCAGACAGTGAAATACGCGACGGGTGCAACTGCACCCGTCGCACAGCTTCCACTCCGCCGGCTCGATTCCGCGCCGGCTTCATCGTGGAAGCCTCTTTCCCGCTGGGCTGGCGGGCGGTCTGAAGGCGACCGCCCGCCAGCCCAGCGGGAAAGTCAGAATTACCGCCGCGGTCTTTCGACCGCGGAACGGTAACCTGACGGCGGGACTTTGGCGGGCGGCCTCCGCCGCCCGCCAAGGTCAGAATGAGGGCCTAAGTCTGAATGTAGGAAGTTGACCCGGACCTCCCAGCCAGCGTATCCGAGAAGGGCTCCAAGGACGTCGGATCAAGATTCAGGATTGCCCTGGTCGAAGGATTATCACCTAAAAAAAACAGCTAAGTGTGAAGGTAAAAATCTCCACCGAGGGCTCCCGTGCCGCATATCCGAGGAAGAGTTCCAGGAGGTCGGATTGGACTGGCAGGTTCGTCCCGCTGAAGAAAATCTTCAGAATAACAACTAAGTCCTAAGGTAAACTTTTGACCGAGGCCTCCCGCGGGCTGTAGACGAGCCGAGCTCCATCACGGTTGGCCTTAAACTTTGACTTTGCCCCGGTCGAGGTGCGACCAGATGACCAGATTGGCACATTTTGTTTCTATGCGCTAGAAAGCAATAATTCTTTAAAAATTCATATCTCCGGTTCCCCTTATCCGATTGTATTTGTTTTGGTGTCATTTTAAAGCTAAATATATATTTCCTATTTTTATAACTTGATTTTGGATTGTTAAACTGTTTCCTGTGTTTTATTTAATTACTGTTTTGTGATATTTGAATGCTTCACGCTTTGTCTCCTAAATTAAACCTTGTCGTTCGTTGCCAAGCTACCAAGGTTTGAGCTAGGTTTAATTTACTGAGACCTGACTGGACCTAAGTGGAGGTTAGTGGCCTACTGCTAAGTGTAGGTACTTACCTGCCCTTACCAATAACCTATTTTCCAACAGGTGGGCATGGTATTGGTCCTGTGTGTGGTGCGCTGCAGTATGGGTTGTAGATCATCTATCAGGTCGAGTATCACGGCTCAGCTTAACCTGTACTTCTCATAGATTTCCGCCTCTGTCTGGTCAAAAAGAGTTATGGGCACTCCGAAAATGCGCTCCTGTCTCCTCCTCCCTCTCCTCAAACCTGCCAAGATCCTCATCCTCCTCGCCATCACGTAGAGTGCAGCCATTGTGGAAGAGCAGCTGAGGCATTCTGGGCCTCTTTATACAGGTTGCACCTGGTTACCACCTGATTTCAATTTGTGGTAAATTGCATGTGCAAAAGGCCATTTTGCAAATTTACTCAATTTGCAACTTTTTGATGCATCCCATTGCGACATGGTTTTGTGTGTCGCAATCAGCGAATCACAAACTGCGCCATGATTTTGCAGATCACTATCTGCGATTTGCTAAACTGTGTCGCAGTTTGCGTCTCGCAAATAGCGATTCGGTTTTTCATGTAGCTATTTGCGATACGCTGATTGCGACACGCAATGCCATGTCATAGTCGCAAAAATGTGCAATATGTGCAATTCCGTATTTTCACACTGTGAAAGCCTTTCATACATCGCACGGACCATTTTTGCATTCTCAAACTGCTGATTTTTGCAATTCGCACCGTGTGTGAATTCAAAAAAGTTTGATACATTTGGCCCAAAGACTTTTATAACCCCCCACTGATCTGTAAAATAATCCTCATCTGTGCTATATTGCACAATAATCGTGTAAAAACCAATGACCCGTGGGACTATGAGCCACGACATATGAAGGAGGTGGACGAGGGTGAAGACAACAAAGGAGACATCCAGGCTGTTCAGGAAATTAACCTGTTGTTGGAGATGTGATCAGATTGTGGCTAATTTCTTTAGCTCAACTATATCACCTCATGATAAAAGAAACATAACTTATGTCAACTTATCTGCATATAAATAAAAAAATGTATGATTTTAATCAAGTCATTCACATCTTCTACTAGACATAGGCCTCAGCTTGTAACGATCATGTTGTCCGAGCTGTTGATCAACATGGAGCCATAACTCAAAAAAATAAATCAATCAATGAACGCAGCAAGCCAATGTGATGCAGTGTATTGGATGAAAGGGACAGGGCAGGATTGGCGCATATCTACATGTTAGTGGTCCATTGCTGTTCTCACAAACTTTAGCAGTGAAGTGCAGCACAGCTAGCGGTCCTTCTGTGTTCTGCAGCAGCAAAGTGTACTTTTAAATGATACTCAATGAACAATGGAATACAAATCTCCCATAATGTCAGTCCCTGAGGCAAACACCTCATTGTGGTGTCTTTCACAAATGGAGCAAATGTTGTTGCAGATACCATTACAGATCATGAGAGACAGTTGTAATGGACAAAGGCCTACTCCCCGAGGTAAACACTACATATGTGACATTTCTGGGGCAGTTGACAAAGTACACATTTACCATGCTTTGCACAGCAATGCAAGAAGGCTCACAGTTCTATAACAGAATACAATAACCAGATGAAGTAGCAATGTGTGACATTAACCAGAGAAATAAGACAAGGCAGATGTTTGCCAACCATGATTTCACTTCAAGAATACAGAGATGATAAATGTATGAAGCGTCCATGTCAAAAGTAAATTACAAATGTATGTGTACATACACAATCTCATTGAATACAGTGCAATGGAGATATTGGATGTGAAACTACCCCTGCATGTTAAGAGTATTGTACCCCTGTCCTAAGGATGGAACTGCATAGTTGTGTGGCTCACCAACTCTGAAAAATGGCCAAAGGGGAAGATGGAATATGAATATGTGCCACAACATGGACCTGTTTTAAGGATTTCAATCAGTTTAGAAAAGAATGGCTATAAAAACACCTGCCCTCATAACAGCTGTACACTAATGCCATTGCCGGGATTAAGACAGAGCTGAAGTAGGGATGGGAGTATGTTGTGTAGTGAACAGTAGTAGTGTGAAATGCCATTCAAACCTCGTTCACTGGAGTGAGGCCTACTGGCTTATACATCTCTGTAAAAGGTCTGTTGCTGTGTGTTCACTCACCCCTGCCCAACAACAGGCTCTTCAGGAACTGTGAGCATGACAAATCCATGTGCAGAATGTATGTGCCTGTGCAAGACATTACACAACACACAGGCCCTCATTACAACCATGGCGGACAGTGGTAAAGCAGGGGTAATACCACCAACAGGCCAGTGGAAAAAAAATGGAATCACGACCATGGCAGAAACCCCCAACATAGACAGCCCCTTTAACACTCCGACCGCCACGGCGGTAGAAACAAACACCGCAGCGGTAACCGCCAACAGACAGGAGGAGGACAAAGTACCGCCCACTGTATTACAAGAGGCCTATCCGCCACCTTTTCCGGGGCGGAACCAACGCTATCAAAAGCACGGCGAAAGCAGTACACAGAAGGGAAACCACTCACCTCTCGACACCCAAAGAGGAACCTGGACACCATGGAGCCCGAGTTACACGTACTGCCCATGCTGGCCTTCCTCCTGCTGTATCAGGAGCAGGACAGATGCCGTCGACGACCACGGTGAGTACTGCACCTAAAACACAGGGAAGGGGGGAGGAAAAAGAGAGTGACAAACACACGCAACATGCAATAGCCCCATCCTAACCCACAACACCACGCACACAAATACATGCAACAACATTATATATACACCCCTCCACCCCCTGGAAGATCGCTAGGACAAAATTAAATGATTGTAACGATTGTAATCATGAAAAATCAGATAGTGAAAGTTCAAAAATCAGTATATACAAATATGTACACCAACTACACAAGTCCGGATAGTGTACCAATCAATGTTCGTGGACCAGTGGTCCCAAAATGCATGGGCGAAGCCCACACAAGATACCTGACTCGAAACAGAGAGAACACTGCAGGGGCATCAGATCGAAAATAAACAGGCACCTCAGGGGGAAGGGGAGGGGGGGCACCTCAGCCAGATGAACGCACAATGCCACTGCTCCTTGAGGGGGCTCCATGCCCATTGCTGTATCCTGGGGATTGCAAAGCCACAGTCTCTCAAGTCTTTCCAGTGGGTGGTTTGCCCATTGCTCTATCCTGGGGATTGCAAAGCACAGTCTCTCAAGTCCTTCCAGTGGGTGGTTTGCCCACTGCTGTATCTTGGGGAGTGCAAAGCCACTGGCTCTCAGGTAGATAACAGTCTCCACTGGTTCTGGAGGGGGCATTGTGCACAGAGTGCTTCATCCTGCCAATGACTGAGGTAGTGGATGCATCCTGCTAAGGACTAAGGTAGTGGATGTGAATCTCTACTGGTTCTGGAGGGGGCATTGTGCCCAGAGTGCTTCATCCTGCCAAGGACTGAGGTAGTGGATGTGATTCTCCACTGGTTCTGGAGGGGGCATTGTGCTTGGAGTGCTTCATCCTGCCAAGGACTGAGGTAGTGGATATGATTCTCCACTGGTTCTGGAGGGGGCCTTGTGCCCAGAGTGCTTCATCCTGCCAAGGACTGCGGTAGTGGATGCTTTTCTCCACTGGTTCTGGAGGGGGCATTGTGCCCAGAGTGCTTCCTCCTGCCAAGGACTAAGGTAGTGGATGTGATTCTCCACTGGTTCTGGAGAGGGCCTTGTGCCCAGAGTGCTCCACATGCAGTGTGGCAGGTCCCATTCCCTCACCTGGGTGTGTGTGCCACGAGATTGCCTAGGAACAGGTAGCATGATATGCCATGGAGGAAGGGACATACCCCACCCTGTTGCGGCTTCGCCTTCCACCTACAGGTGCAAACAGTGATGAGAGTCATGCCTCATGGAAGCTGGGCAGGGTCCAGGAAGTCTCCTCCAGCCTCGGACAGCTGCCCACTGGGGATGGTAGCCATATCAGCTGTGGTGCCACTGTCTGAGCACGTCGCGGGGCTGGTGGCAGTGCTTGCTTCGGTGTCTGTGGCGGCGGTGCTGGCGGTGGTGCATGTGTCAGCACCTGTTGAGGGATGCAGCAGGACGTCTCCTGCAGCCTCGGATGGCTGCTCACTGGGGAGGATGCTGGGGACTGTTGCTAAGGCTGCAGACGTGCAGGTGGTGGTGCTGGTGGCGGTGCAGGTTGCGGTCTTCGCCGCCGTACAGGTTGGTGTAGTCATTGACAGAAGGGGTGACACTAGTCCCTCAGTCGGTGCCATCATGCCCTGTCCTGACCTGCTCTTCTGCTTTTGTCCCTTACCCACGTTTGATAGTGCCGCAGGTGTCTTGCCACTGTCCCCTTTTGTTTTGACGGAGCCCTTGGTGGCTGGTAGGTGCGGCTTCTCCCTCCGGGATATGGGCACCTTCTTCACCTTGCCTGAAATGTTCTCTGTTTGGCCGCCTGACCAGAATGAATGCCCTCCAGGTATGCATTTGTTTGTTGCAAATGCCTCCCAACACCCTGGATGGCATTCAAAATGGTAGATTTCCCAACAGTGAGGGATCTCAGGAGGTCAATAGCCTCCTCACTGAGGGCAGCAGGGCTGACTGGGGCAGGGCCTGAGTTGCCTGTGGCGAAGGAGATGCCCACCCTCCTGGGTGAGCAGGCACGGGACACCCGCTGAGGGGCTGCTGGGAGGACGGTGCTGGTAGGGGGGGTGGCGGCTTTACCTGTTGATGCGGTGGGCACAGAGGTGCCTGCCACCGCAAGGGAGCTCCCATCAGAGGAGGAGTCGCTGTCGCTGGTGTATGCTCCTGTCCCCATTGTGGAGCTCCCCTCGCCCTCCTTCCCACTGGTAGCTTCAGACTCCGTTGCTTCACCCTCCAGGGCCAAGTGGGTTGCAGCTCCCTCCTGCTCCGGTGCCACTGCTCCTCCGCCAGATGATGCTATTGCACGCAAGAACAGTGAGACAAAACAAAAAAGGAGGGGAAGACAGAAGAAACACATGTTCAGTGCATGCAACACCACTACCGTTGGCGGACACAACACACAGGGAGCAGCCCTATGCACTAAGCCATGCACTAACAGTTCCTAGCAAATTCACATGCCCATGGGGGACGAGGCCTAAACCCAATTGCTGCACACCTGGAAGTCACAGGAGCCTGACTAGGTGTAGATGGCTATTACCAGTAGTGAGGTTGGGGTGCCATAGAGCCTGCCTAACAATGCACCTAGCCGACCAAGTTCGCCCTGGCCTAGGGGAATCCACAGCCCAGTTCGACCACCCAGACACCTCGTAAAGCGCGTAGAGTCAGCTGAATTAGAGTGTACTCACCCACTTGTGGCTGCTGTGATGCTCTAAAGCGCCCATCCAACTCCGGATAGGCCACCACCAGGATCCGGTACATCAGGGGGGTCATGGTGCGACGGGCACCCCTTCCACGTTGGGAGGACATCCCCAGCTTGGCATCTGCCGTCTTCTTACTCCAGCGGCGCAGGTCCTCCCATCTTTTCCTGCATTGGGTGCTCCGTCTATGGTAGACCCCCAGGGTCCGGACATCCTTGGCGATGGCACGCCAAATACCCTTCTTCTGGTGGGCACTGACCTAGAGGAAAAGTGAAGTAACAATGGATTTTACTCCCCTGTCTGGTCCTTCTTACTCATTAGCACAACTTCCCACCCTGGCCCAGAAAAACATACACTGACCATCCTCACATGCTGGCCTCAGCCCACCCTGTATCTTCCATCCACCCCACTCCATACATTCCTGTCCCATCCATCATGCTCACAGTATACTTACCTGTTTGTCTGGAGGACCGTACAGTTGCGTGTACTTGGGGAGGACCCCATCCACCAGTTTCTCCAACTCCTCCAAGGTGAAGGCAGGGGCCCTTTCCCCAGACACTGTAGCTATCGTTGCTTCCAGACACAGGCCAGAGCAGCACTTGCAGTGTAGGTCCTCTCCTGTTGAAGGTCAGGTATCAAGTGAGTGAACAGTAAGAAAATGGCGGCCACGTCCGCGGCGTTGCGTACAGTCACCGCTGGCATACATCGTCATTGGCTCCTGGGACCCGTAGGGCCCAATGTTAACCAATGCTGAATTGCGCTGAGGTCTTCGACCGCCCACCGCAATGGTGTACAACGCCAGTGCAGTTACTTCATTTCTTGTCCTACCTTACAGGTCAGGCAGCCGCCATTTCAGGGGGCCACATGGGATGAAAAAAAAATGTGTCACACCTATGTAGGCCTGGAATACAGACAGATACTGGCACATTGCAATTTCTCTACGTTTTAGCAAATAACACATTGTGATACCTAAGGGTTGGATGAACCTCTGCTCGCTGTTCTCCTCCATAGGGCAAGTCTGCTGGGGCAGGTGATGAGATGGCGGCATCCTCCGGTGTACAGACCACTGGTGGACCTGTTGACAATGGAAGAGAGACACATCATTATCACATACAGACTTAATCGTGCAACAATCCTGGAACTGTGTGCCCAGTTGGAGCCAGACCTGATTTCATCCATCCGCCATCCCACAGGAATCCCCCCTCTTGTGCAGGTTCTGTTTGTACTCCATTTCCTGGCCAGTGGGTCTTTTCAAACAACAGTGGCCATGGCATCAGGGATGTCCCAGTCAATGTTCTCTAACGTGTTGTCCAGGGTGTTGTCTGCCCTGCTGAAACACATGCGCAGCTACATCGTTTTCCCTCAAGTGGAGGATTTGCCCACAGCGAAAGGTGATTTCTATGCCCTGGGACATATCCCCAACATCATTGGTGCCATTGATGGTACACATGTGGCATTTGTCCCCCCCGCAGGAATGAATAGGTTTACAGAAACCGGAAAAGCTCCCATTCGATGAATGTGCAGATGGTGTGTTTGGCAGACCAGTACATCTCCCATGTGAATGCCAAGTATCCTGGCTCTGTGCATAACGCTTACATTTTGAGGAATAGCAGCATCCCTTATGTAATGGGCAACTACTAATAGGTGAGCCCAAGGTCCCAACACAGTTGACATACGTGTCTGGGTATGGGGCTGTCCCTGAGGGTTAGTGTCTGTCTAACTGTTGTCCCTTGACATTTGCAAGTGACTCTGGTTACCCCAGCCTGTCATGGCTACTGACCCCAGTGAGGAATCCCAGGACAAGGGCAGAGGAACGCTACAATGAGGCACATGGGCGAACTAGGAGGATTATAGAATGCACCTTCGGCCTTCTGAAAGCCAAATTCCGGTGCCTCCATCTTACATGTGGCTCCCTATACTACTCACTGAAGAAGGTGTGCCAGATAATTGTGGTCTGCTGTATGCTGCACAACCTGGCTTTGCAACACCAGGTGTCTTTTCTGCAGGAGGATGGGCCAGATGGTGGTCTTGTGGCAGCTGTGGAGCCCTGTGGACAGTGAAGAAGAGGAGGCAGAAGAAGAAGATGTTGATAACGGAAACAACATCATCATGCAATACTTCCAGTGAGACTCAGGTAAGAAGATGTAACTGCTTCCCACATCTCATACTATTGTTGGAGCTAGCATAAGTCTGTCATTTTCACTCAGTGTATGGACCCTGACTTGTTACTTTGCCTTTCCATTTCACAGATCTGGGGCCCACTGTGTGCCCTCTGCTATGTTTACTGCTGGCCTATAGCTGTGTTGCATTGGTATGTGAACAAGTACATTGACATTGCTATATTCCAGAGGTTATGCAATTACACATTAGTGAAATCCCCTACATACTCCAGATTGTTTTGTGATTCAAGTGTGTTTATTTCTGTGGAAATAAGGGGAGGGGGGTGTGAAATGGGCTGGGGTGATGTGGAGGAATGTCCATGGCAGAGTCCAGTCTATTAGTATCACAGGTGCATTGTCCAAGGGGGCATAGGAAGTGGAGTAATGGCAGTTCAAGGTGGACAGGGTAACATAGTGGGACAGAAGGGTGACATTCAGGGGGGTCTTATTTCCTGGCAGGGGTCTTGGCAATGTTCTCTGTCTTGTTCCTGGATCTCAGAAACCGCTTGCGGAGTGGTTCTCCTTCTGCAGGGGGTGGGGTGCTGGTGGCCTGTTGTTCCTGTGGCGGTGCCTCCAGTCCACTAGCGCCAGCGGAGTTTGAGGGCAGTTCATCGTCCAGGCTAGTGTCAGGGGCCCATTGTTGTGCCTCTGTGTCCCTCCTGGTGTTGACAAGATCTGCCATCACCCCTGCAATGGTGACCAGGGTGGTGTTGATGAACTTCAAGTCCTCCCTGATCCCCAGGTAGTGTTCCTCCTGCAGCCGCTGGGTATCCTGAAACTTGGCCAGTACCGTGCCCATGGTCTCCTGGGAATGGTGGTAAGCTCCCATGATGTTGGAGAGTGCCTCATGGAGAGTGGATTCCCTCTGCCCATCCTCCCCCTGTCGCACAGCAGTCCTCCCAGCTTCCCTGTTATCCTGTGCCTCTGTCCCCTGAACCGTGTGCCCACTGCCATTGCGTCCAGGTCCCTTATCGTCCTGTGTTACTGGGGTTGCCTGGGTTCCCTGTAGTGGTAGACACACTGCTGATTGACGTGTCCTGGGGACAGAGGGATAGGCCCACTGGGTGGGTGCTGTGGTGGTGTTTCCTGAGGGGGGAGGTTCAGTGGTGGTTTGTGACTGTGTCAGGGGAACCGACTGTCCCGAGTTCCCTGATGGCACCTCCTGTCCGGTGATGCTGGGTATGGGTCCTGTTGGGGTGTGAATGCATAATGTTAGTATATGTGTGTGCCGTTTTGTTCAATGGGTGAGGTACCCTCTACTCCTGTGCTTGCATCATTGCCGTGGCCCTTGTGTGATTGGTGATTTTGGGGCATGAGTGAGTCTCTCTACTGGACATGCTTTGGTGATGGGTGTCCATGCATTGGTGTTACATGCAGGGCTTGAGTTTGGGATGTGTGGTTTGTGTTAGTGGGGTATCTGTGGGTTGCTGGTTGCTGGGGTGATGGGTGTGAGGGTGAGGGTGGGAGTATGTGATGGCATGCAGGTGGGATGGGGGAATATAGTAGTAAAGGTTTGCCTTACCAGAGTCCAGTCCTCCTGCTACTCCTGCGAGGCCCTCAGGATGCATTATTGCCAAGACTTGCTCTTCCCATGTAGTTAGTTGTGGGGGAGGAGAGGGGTCCACCGCCTGTCCTCTGTACAGCAATCTGGTATCTGGATACCACGGAACGTACCTTCCCCCATAGGTCATTCCACCTCTTCCTGATGTCATCCTGTGTTCTTGGATGCTTTCCCACTGCGTTGACCCTGTCGACAATTCTCCACCATAGCTCCATCTTCCTTGCAATGGACGTCTGCTGCACCTTTGATCCGAATAGCTGTGGCTCTACCCGGATGATTTCCTCCACCATGACCATGAGCTCCTCCTCAGAGAACCTGGGGTGTCTTTGAGGTGCCATGATGTGGTGTGGGTGTTGTGTGAGGTGCTGTCTGTTGTGATGTGTGAGGGGATGTGTTGGTGTGTGTTGTTTGAGGTGCGTGGATGTTGTATAAGTGATAGTGTTGTGTGTCTGTGGATGCTGGTGTTGTGTTAGGTAGTCTCTCTCTCTGGCCTTCTTACAGAATTCTGGTTGTAAGGGTTTGTGGGTGATCTGGGTGTGTGCTTTATTTTGGATTGGGTGTGTGGGTGTGGTGTGTGTATGTGTGTCAGGTGTGTGTATTTTGAATTGTCCAATGTGGTTGTGTTTTGTAAATGTGTGTGTATTTTGAGCATGGCGGTGTGTACCGCCAATGGATTACCGCGGTTGAAAGACCGCCACGTTGATTCGTGGGTCGTAATACTGTGGGCGTATTCCTGTTGGCGTGACGGTGTAGGTTTTGATATCGGCAGTTTATCACTGACCTTTGGTGTGGTGGACTTGTGTAGGTGTCTGTATTGTGACGGATTCCGAGCTGTGAGTCGTAATACCTGTAGCGGAATTCCGCTGCCGCAACGGTATGTTGGCGGTCTTCTGCACGGCAGAAAGTGGGATTTACTGCCAAGGTTGTAATGAGGGCCATAGTTTGAAATGTTAAACATGGGTAATTTGTGTCTGCTGGAACATTGTGTTCTACTTAGCATACTCTAAAACAGTTCAAATATAGCGCAGAACTAAACAGTGGTGTAGATTAATGAGCATTGTCAAGTGATGTAGCAAGTAACTTTGCTGTGCAGCACTGCATGACAGAGAAAGGGCAGGAATGCACTGTTTAAAAACATTATTGTGTATCCCTGCTTTTTCCCCCACGCTGGTGCCATTTTGGCTGCCTAGCTCCAACTCAGATTTCCTTAAACTATGGTGTAATGGTTCCTGTTTTGTTGCAGGAATGCTTTTGGTGCAGGAGGGGGGCCTTCAACAAAATTAAAAATCCTGATAATAATATTCCTTGAGCTACGTCTGCAGCTGAATGCAGCATACATTGAAAGACAAGAATAATTACATTTATTACTCCTGGTTACACCTCTCCTGGAAATGTGTGTCTTTCTTGCGCATTCCCAGATCCACCAGTCCTGGGTAAGATGAGAATGTGTCTAAAACCATGTGAATTGCATGGGAACACCCAAGCAACACCCATGGAATGTTTTCCCTGGGCAGAGTAAGGCAACGCTGAGGTTTGTTCTAAATTGCTTTAATCTCAATTTATGGTGTCCTCAGGACCATGCAAAGTGGCTTTACTTGGCTCCATATATCTCTTTTAGGACTTACATTGCTATTGCGCCACGTTGTGTGGTGCAACACTGATGCTACTCTGCTTGCAAGGACATGAAAAACAACAAACCACCCTACTTCAGTACCTCAACACTGCCATCTGTCACTCTGATCTGCCAATTGGGGCCACCCTAGGCCAGGAATTATAGAAATGATCGTAATGTGTTTGATTCAGCAAAACCCATGCTTCTACTGTGGATTCAGCGCATTCTCCCTTTTGTGCAGCTCTGAATCCATGCATTCCCCATGTGGCATGGGTCTGAACCTACACATCACCACCATTGTGTGGAACTAACCGTACTTCAGAGTGCTGCTGCGCAGCTCATCCATCACACAATGCCCAGTTGCACAGCAATGCGTCAGACAAATTGCTGGAAATGTCGGAAAAGTGTAGGACACACCCAGGAAATCTGCAGTGAGTGTGGCAGGCTGCATACTAGGACATGTGAAAGTTAGTTGTACTTTCTCCTACATTCTGCTGGTATGTGTTGGGTGTTGGAGGTGTTTTTGAGGGTTTTCTGGTGGTTTGGAGCAATCTTTGGTCTTGTTGGTGCCTAATCTGTACCAGTTTTGTATGAATTGTACACCTTTTCTTTCTCTTTGTATTGTAATAGTATTTGTCTTTGATTTGGTGGGTGCATGTCTATTTAGGGGTTTTATAAATTAGGGGTAGGTATAAGTTTAAGAGGTACATGTTTAGGGTGTTGGATGTCAGGGAGGGATGGGGCATGTCTGAAAGGGGTAGATGTAAGAATATTTCAGAGAGAAGTGCTGGGCTTCTATGGCTCATTGTGTACTGCCTGCCCAAGATACTGGCCTCAGGGGGTAGGGCCAGCCAGGGGTGCTCTCTAATAGCACAGGAAGGATGGATGGGAGCATATGCATTGGCACCTAAAAAGAAGTTTTGCAGTGGATCACAAAATCATTGGGCACAGGAGGCTGATCTGGTGGACCTGCATGGACTGGAGATCGGAGACCCAGTAGGTATGTATGTATGTACCATCTGCATGTAGTAATGTAGCTATAGCAGTCATGCAAAACTTAAACATTGAAACATAATTTGAAACATTGTAGATCTACATTGCATCATGCAACTTGCATTGTGTGCATTGCAATTAATAAAGTGATACGTTTGAAGCAACATACGAGCACTTTGTGAAAATTCAAAGTGGCTACAAAAAGCCAGCATAAAGCAAAGTAGAACCAATAGCTGCACTACAATGCTCTGGACAAAGGGGTTGTTCAATGGGTTGTGGGTGGTTGTATACATTAAGCACACATGCACACAATAAACATTCCCCAATTTAATATGCATGAATGAGCAAGTAATTCTCCACAAATGCCAAAGCTCCACAGTTGATGGCTAAGCAGTAAATATATGTCCAATCTCCAATTAAATTAAATGTGGACCAGTGCCATTATAACTCTGATATAGCCCTTACAGTGCCAAATACAGTGTATACCTGTCTGTTCTTATCGCAGCACTACTTTGGTCTACCTAGTGTCAATGGTCTTACCCATGGGGCATGGTGTCAGAAGGCATGACATGATGCTGACCAGCACATGCCTGAGGCATGCTTCAGCCATGTAATGCAAAAATGCCTCTGACCTTTAACATCCAGTCAGTTCAGCCCTGCAAGGTGACTAGCTGCATCCCATATTAATATGATGTATGCATATGTGTGTCAACAGTGTTGAATATATGTTAAACACTAGGATGACATAGTATTTGCTATGGTATTTGGACCATATGCAACTGCACTATTTACAATACAATGACCAAATATTTGTCTTCTAGCTGGACATCTCCCATTCAACCAGGGTTAGCTTGACAGCTTCTTGGACCCCAACGCAACCAGTATGTGTAGTAAGTACATGGATGTAGCTAATTGATGTTTGTGATTGATGTGATTTGTAACATTGTGATGTGTATTGAGAGGTGTCAATCACATGCAAACAATTTACAGCCAGTGTGCCAACACAGCAGAACTTGGCCACAGATTTATTTTGAATTGACAAGGAGGAATGACATTGTGAATTTAGTGGCATTGTAAGCAGGCCCACAGGGTACATGCATGTTGACATCTGTGGTGATGCTAACATATCTATAGTCTTGATGCATTTGGCACATTAACCATCTGGTGCATAATCTGCAGATGTTCAGCACAATCAAATTTGGTCGTACCACAAATGACACAAACATGACAAATCATGTTTCAACAGATTTAGCAGCAAAATTAAATGACCATCACTAAGCTTGTCTGGGCAGGTTTCTGTTGCATATGCCTGTAGGAGGCTGGCCTGGTTTGTAGTGGGTACCAAGGTACTTACACCTTATGCCAGGTCCAGTTATCCCTTATTAGTGAAATGTACTCAGTGTCTAGCAGCCAGGCTGTCTAGAGGTAGCTATAGCTGAGCAGCCAAGGCTTTTCTAGGAGACATGAAAAGCTCTTGCAATAATATTGTAGTCACACAGTACTCACACACATGAAAGAAAAGTGTTGCAAAAATAAAGGTACTTTATTTTAGTGACACAAATGCCAAACATACCTTAGAGACTATACTTCCTTAGAAGGTAAGTAATATACACAATATATACACTAGTATCCAAAAACAGGTAAGTAAACAGTTAGAAAACAGTGCAAATACTGAAAATCACAATAGGTTGCAATGGGCCTGGGGGAACAGAGACCATATACTAAAATAGTGGAATGCTAAAGTCAGTTTCCCACCTAGGCAAGTGTAGTGTGTAGAGGGGCATTCGGAGTGTCAGAAAACACAAAAGGTAAGTAATAGGACCCACCTCAGAGCCCAGGAAAACAGGAGTAAATCACAGTAAGTTTCCCGAAACACACAAGAAGTCGTGATAGAAGATTATGCAAGAACCAGAAGAGACTGCAAGACACCAATGATGGATTCCTGGACCTGAAGACCTGTGGAAAAAAGAGACCAAGTCCAAAAAGCACTGAGAAGTCCAGGGAGAACAGGAGCCCCTCCTAACCCGGATGAAGGTGCTAAAGAAAAACCACTGGTAAGAATACAAAGCCATTTATGCACCAAAGAAGACAGATGTGGGTTCCTGGTTGATGCGAAGATGTCCCACGCTGAATGGATGATTACAGTCTGGTTTGCACTGCTGGATTCCGCAAACAAGCCTTGGCACACACAAAACTTGTGGTTAGTAAACAATGGTGCTGCCCAGGACCAGCACGGACCTGGTGGCCTCTACCCAGGAGGGGGAGACAGAGGAGGCTCTCAGCAACTCAGAGAGCCCTTAGTAGACCAGGCAGCATGTACACAACTGCCATAGCACAGGGACAAAAAAGGTGCAAAGGGAGGCCCACGCAGCACGACACAAAGGGATCCCACGCGGCTAGAGAACCACTCAGGAAGCTGTGCATCACAGGATGGAGTGCTGGAGGCCTAAGCTGTGCTGTGCACTGCGAACTTCTTGGAAGGCCGCACACAAGCCTTGGCAACTGCATGTCACATGGTGCACATGGTTACTGTCTTGAATGGGGAGGCAAGCTCTTACCTCCACCAATGTTGGACAGCTGGACCTTGGGACTGTTGGGGTCATTGTAGTCCACCACCTGTGTTACTGTATCCATGCTCGTTGTCTGGAGAGGGGACCCATGCCACCAGTCGTTGCTACAGAGAGGTGACTGCTGAAGCAGGATAGTGACTCTGTCACTCCACTGAAGATTCCTTCAGTTCCTCTGGTGCAGGCTGAAGACAGGCAGTCCTCGGAGGATGCACAACCTGGAAACAGTTGCAGTTACTTGCAGGAGCTGAAGAGATAATGTTTCAGAAGTCATCTTTGCTTCTTTGTTGCAGTTTGTAGAGTTCCTGGAGGG
Organism: Pleurodeles waltl; assembly: GCF_031143425.1. NCBI lineage: Eukaryota > Metazoa > Chordata > Amphibia > Caudata > Salamandridae > Pleurodeles > Pleurodeles waltl. Next base: position 1,478,777,623 of record NC_090444.1, read on the forward strand.
TTCTGCTGCGATTCTGTCAGTGGAAGATGAAGTGAAGGAAGCAGAGGATTCCTGCTGGAGTATTGCAATCCAAATCTGAGGAAACACCCAGGAGAGAGACACTAAATACCCCTGAAAGGGGGATTGGTCAGCTACAAAGGTAAGCACCTATCAGGGGAGGGCTCTGACGTCACCTGCTGGCACTGGCCACTCAGATGCTCCCAAAGTGCTCCACCACCTTGGAATCCAATATGGCAAAACCCAGGGACACTCTGGGCACCACCCCAGGGGTAGTGATGGACAGGGGAGTGGCCACTCCCCTTTCATTTGTCCAGTTTTGTGCCAGAGTAGGGACTGGCAGTCCCTGAACTGGTGTAGACTGGATTATGCAAGGAGGGCACCATCTGTGCCCTTCAAAGCATTTCCAGAGGCTCTGGGAAGCTACCCTCCATGCCTGTAATACCTATTTCCAATGGGAGAGGGTGTAACACCCCTCCCCCAAAGGAAATGCTTTGTTATGCCTTCTTAGGCTTGAGTTGCTCAAGCAACAGGAGGGCGGAAACCTGTCCGTGAGGTGGCAGCAGCTGGGGCTGCCTGGAAAACTTCAGAAGGCTGGTATGGCAGTACTGGGAGTCCATTGTGGAGCCCCCAGGGTGAATAGGATTGTGCAACCAATACTAGAATCAGTATTGGGGTACACTTACCAGTTGTTACAAACCTTCCATGGCCATATTCGGAGATGCCATTGTGAAGCTGGACATAGGTATTGGCCTATGTCCAGTGCACACGTAAAATGGTGTCCCCGCACTTCTGAAGTCTGGGAAAATGGTCCTGGAGGGGTGCCCCCACACACAAGTACTTTGCACCCAGCCTTCAGGATTAGAAGGCCTGACATATAGGTGACTTATAAGTGACCTGGTGCAGTGAAAAGGGCTGTGAAAGGGTGCATGCATCATTTCACGCAGGCTACAATAGCAGTCCTGCCGAAAGCCTTTGGGTGGGCTCCCTATGGGTGGCAAAAGTAATGCTGCATCCCATAGGGATCCCCTGGAACCCCAATGCTTTGGGTACCTAAGTAGCATATACTCATAAGGCGGCACCAGTATGCCAATTTGGGATGAAATACTGGGTTAGCAGTATATGGTGACAAATATGGGAGAAGAGAGAGCATAAGCACTGGGGTCCTGGTTAGCAGGATCCCAGTGACACAGTCAAGCACACTGACAAAACAGTCAAAAATACTGACAAGCAGACCAAAAAACATAAGCACTGGGTTCCTGGCTAGCAGGATCCCAGTGAAACAGTCAAACATACTCACAAACAGGCCAAACATGGGGGTAAATATGCTAGAGGCTACTTTCATACATGCCCATATTTGTCACCAATGCTGATGATGTGCAATAATAATACACATACAGTGTTACCAAGTGTGAAGAGTAAGGTATCATGAAATCATGGTCACACAAAATGTTTGTCAATATGCCACATATATTTCTTCATCATGCAGTATACTATGCTCATACAGGCTAAATACATTTGACCTCTTCTGATACACAATTCAAGTGAGACTGACCATAGGTGTGGCTATAAATGCTTGCTGTTTAACACTTAAAATGTTTGCAGACACATACTTGTCCCTGTGTGTCAAATCAAAAGACAAAGGCCCTCATTACAACATTGGTGATAACTACTGCCTACCGCCACGGCGACGGCCACCAACATACCGCTGCCGTGGCTACCAGCTGTCTACGCGTATCATGACCGCTGCCAGTATATCGCCAGAATGCTGGCGGAACACCGCCGCCAGTCATGGCGATGGACGGCGGCAAGGCGACACTGATGACAGCAGCACCGCCACACCAGCAAAACACTACCGTCCATCTCATGACCAATGATATGACCTTGCCGTGTTTTGCTGGTGGACGCTGCTGCTGACAGCAGCGCCGCAGACAGTTTCCAGCCAGAGGACCCCCTGCAAGCAGGTAAGTTGGGTTCTCCGACAGGAGAGGGTGTGGGAGGGTGTTGTGTGTATGTGGGGTGTATGTGTGTGTACATTTTGGAATGCGTGCATGCGGGAGAGAGTCGCGTTGAATGCATGCGTGAATGAGTGATTGTGAGTGTTGTGTGTTGTAAATGCATGTGTGTGAGAAGGTGTGTTGGTGTGTGTTGCGGTATGTGGGTATGTATGTGTGCATGCACGGGTGGTGGTAGGTATGCATGTGTGAATCTGGGTATATGGGTGTGGGTGTGCACATGTGCGGGGGCAGGAGAGGGAGTGAGAGGGAGGGAGGACTCTGAGGAGGGGGCGGGTGAGACCCCTCTCAGTGCCAGGGAAGTGATTCCCTGGCACTGATAGTGCCTACTGCCATGGTTACACTGTAGGAATGGGTAAGAAGTGTATATCCCAACTTCAATGTTTTGTGAAATTCAGTAGTTTCGTAGCTCACACATTCATCTTCAGAGTCCAGAACAGTAGACACTAAGAACCGTCTCTAAAGGGGATAGTCACCATTACAAATGGAAATATGCAACATCTCAAGCTCACTCCATTTCCTCAGAAGCTAAGATGGTCATTTGCAGAGTCCCGCTAATCTTTTCATTCATTCTCCCATTAGTTGTACTTCACTCCTCTGGCAATCATCATTCAGACCTAGGGACTCTATTTATTTTCACACACTCATGACATCCATTTCATAAATTGACTCTCAGAAGACACAAACACCACCAACATTTGTTACACTATGCTATTGTCCAGCATGCCTACCTTTATGCAAGTGTATTGGGTCATACAGAACCTCACAAAAAACAATTGTGAGGGTATTCTGCAACATGTACCTACCATGGTTGCCCACACTACTGGGCCCACATCCCACACCCTCCAACCATCCATGATACCTGCCTATCATCCTGGACTCCTAGCTCACCCTGACACTTCACAGTTCTCTGTTTTACCTCCACTTGCTTTCGCATATGTTGCATATTCAGACATCTCTTCTTCTGGCACACCCTGCCAGCTGTGACTCCATTCCCCTGGCCCTACTCACATGTAGACTTTTGTACATCAATACCCTCTACCACAGCATCTCTGCACGACTGCAACACAAGTAGCAAAGTATCATACACAACAGTTCCTGCATATTATTCATCCTACCTTGCGGCACACACATCAGCCATCACCTCCTTGAGATACAATATCCCTCTGTTCAGAAACACTGGCAGATCAATACGCTTTGCCACACCTACAAGGTACTACCATACACTGGCCCCACCTAGCTCACACACCATCTATGCTTCTAAGCAACTATCATGGACCTCTGCTGTGCATCACTTGCATTTAACTCCCATCCTCAATATTCTTATGAGCAAGGTAGGAGGATGGGTGGTCTCTTATATGGCAACCAACACCTGTGAAAACCTTGCCCCGCACATCAAGACAGTTGGGTGCAATATTGTTTGGTGCTAGTGACTGTACACCTGGCTCTTCAGGTGATCCTTTTTGGAGATCCAACACATATTCACATCTGGATACACTCTAGATGAGAAACTAGCCCTCTGGCATAGCTCATTACTTTACATTACACCACAAGTCCCAGGACTAAATGGACAACCTGGACTGGACCAACAAATCACACGTAGATCAGAAACACATGGCAGGGCTTGACATAAACACATGTTACTGGGCAATTAATTCACAGGTATGTTAATCATACATTTTAGATGTGAGTCATTCTTGTCCTTTCACATGCACACTTAGCGCAACAAAGTGTGTTGCAGTGCTGCATGACAGTTTTAACCATATGGTCCCTTGTTCTCACTTACCCTGTAGTTTCTCCTGGTCCTCGACTGCAGCATTTTCCTGTCTGACAACTCCTGTCACCAGATCTGTTGGGATGAGTGACACCACCTGCTCCTCCAAGGAGTCCAACTCCTCCTGGACATCTCGTACTCCTCCCATCCTAATGGCTGCCCAGAGGTTCCTCAACAGTTTCTCTTTGGTCCTGCACTTTTAGCCTTGCAACCTCTTCTTCAACTTCAGCACTGTCTTTTTTGTTAGTCCTACACTTTTGATTTTATCCAGTATGGTTTGCCAAATAGCTTCCGTCTTCTCTAATGGCAATTTGGAGATGACAAAGGTGTTCATTTTTTGTCTCCTCAAATATTAATATTGGGTTCTCCTCCTCACTGAAATTGGTCTTCCCCTAGCCTGCTGTCTTGGTCATCTAAGCTGGTGTTGGGGTTGCTGCCCTTCTGACTGGTGAATGCATACTCTATTGTTTAGAAATTATTTTTGGTCTGCTGCTCTGTATTTTGAAGTGTGTCACTTTTTGTTTTTTTACACTTACTGCCAAGCACTTCACTCCTAAGTGGTGCAATGCTGATTTGTGGCACCTACAAGTGTTTTTTAACACACAAATCTAAGTTGCTTCACATAGGTGGCAGTTGCCTTACACTACATTGCGTCATCACAATTAAAGGGTGCTACACAGTTTCTTTGACGCAATGCTGCCACAACGCCATGTTGCATTTAAATTCATAGATATGCCCCTCAGTATATAATGTGTAATGACAGAAAGAATGGAAATAAGCCCTGCTTTGAGTGAGTTCAACAAAAAGTTATTCAGATTCGATTTAATTTGGTTTCAGCAACTTTATTCATGTAGGTAAATACTCAAACAATTGAAAATATATCACAGTGCCTCTGTCTGTGAGACCTATAAGGGAGAGTAGGTTCAACAAATTGCAACAATATATATTCAATATTACAGTGGTGAATTTATCAGTAAATTAGCACAGACTGATGCCACAATGAAATGTTACAAGCATTATTTCATGAAGTCATAATAGCAGAGAAATAGCTACAAGAAAAAGATATTGACAATAAATTCAGTCTATTAACTAACTGAACACATCTCAGCCATAAAGCAATTGTATCTGCCAATGCCCTTTCATAGCTATAAATTTAGTCAGGCGATTTTACTGCATAAGCAATTATGTATAATATGAGTATGGGCAGCTAAGCTGCTAACTTTGGATCAAGTGGATGTGGGTTTAAATCCCTACCTCAGCAGTTGACTGACAAGTGCGTTATTCTGGGTAAATAATGTAACCTCTATGTGCCTAAAATAGTGAATAAGCAAAACATAATTGTATACATTTAAGAGGAAAATCCTTCTTTGAATATACAAGTGCTCAATTGCTCTCTAGCTAGGTTCTCACTTTAAAAGTGCAAATTCATATGTGTATAAAGAAGAAAGCAATTTCTTAGGCTTTCATCACTGGAGCACTGCTGGAATTGCAAATACTTTCCTAGAAAACCATTTGTGATAAATGAAGTCCAAGCTTTTTCTTGCACTTTTAAAACAAGAAAATACTGTTATTCACTGGATAATTGTAGACCACATTCACACCACCGTTTGATACTGTGAGGATGAGTACTTCATTATTAGGTCTCCTTGGTATGTCTAAAGTCAGTTAATAAAGTTCCAATTACAAACAAATGCACAGGCCGATCCTCTCACTTAAGGGCAAAATAATCTGCCAACAGTGTGACTCAATCTGCACATGAAAACCTACTACTGGGTGATGAGTAATAGCTAGAGTGGCCTAGGTAAGTGACAGACAATTTAGTAATATCTTCAAAATGGGAGGGAAAATTCAAGAATAGACACAAAAATGGTCTAATGAACAGACATGCACAGAACCATATGTAGAGACCAACCCACAAAAGGATTGGCTCTGACAACAAAGCAGGAAGCTCCACTTGGACAAGGAAAATAACATAAATATAAGTGAATGCCACAATAATCTATACACCTGCAGCAAAGCATGTGTTAGTGCAAACTCACATACACACACAAAAAAAATCTAAATAATTTAAACAAACTTATGAGAAACAAGTCACATGAGAATACACATGTATTCCGTTACTTGTCCTATGCTGCCCATAGGTGTACTTGGGTAGCATAGGGGTTTTTGGCTCCGTTCTTTGTTAATAAGGGAGTTTACAAGTGGTCTGGCCCAAGGGGACATATTGCGTCACCATTTTGTGAGTGGTGGGCTTTCCAGTGTTTGGTGCTACAGGGTGATTGGTGGAGCAACTGTGCGAATAAAATAATGGCCGCTGCACGGATGCGCAGTGGACACGTGCAGCGTGTGCCCCCCTGGCAGACTGAAGGCGTGCCTGTGGCAAGCCTGTCTGCACCCATCCATGCCCCAGTCACTGTCAGGCTTGCTGACAGCTTGGTGTCTAACAATGGTGTGAGACAATCGTATGCGGCCCTGGATTTAAATGGAATGAAGGTGGGGGTAACTATGGCGGACTGCTGCCTGTCTTTTACTGAACTCTAGCTCCTGTCTTAAACACAGGGCCAGTTTTTCAACAATGGGCCCAATTGGAGTAATGAAGCATGGTGTGCCTGAGCAAGCGAGAAATCTTAAAGCACTTTTAATAAATGTTCACTTCTTACATAAACACGCTTTGGATGTTTTTGATCTCTTAAAAGATGAGAAAATGTATTTGATCTTTATGACGGAAACCTGGATGGATGAAACCTTTCATCCAGATTTGCATCTAGCCCTCTGAGGCATAATCATGTGTACATTTTGATCAGTCTGAAGAAAGGAAGGGAGGAGTTGCCATCATTTAAAAAATATATTAAAATGTACCAGTTTCAATTTAGAGCGGTTGCAGGGAGCAGAAGCGCTTAGCTTCAAGATTATGATTAATGGGCAATGCTCCTTCTCTGGGGCATTGGTGTATCACCTCCCACATACCCCTGGACTATCCAGGTCCTTTTGTGTCCTCCCTTGACCAAGCCTTGATGCTTAAATGTATTGCCTACACTAATTCCATCCTTTTAGGTGATTTTAATTTAGAGCTAGATAATTCGGAGAATCCATGGGGCAAACGTCTCATGAAATCTGTGACCTCTATGAATCTGTCTTATGTAACCGAGGAACTACAAATAGAGCTGGGCACACCATTAATGGGATTTTTTTCTAACATTCCTTTGAATTGGGAGGCTCCGTTGTTGGTGCCCTGGTCGGATCACTATTTACTCCCTTTTTCATGGAAGTTCAAACTTCCTAGGGAGGTGCATCCAGAGATGGTGGGGAGTGAGGAGAGGGCTTGGGGTAAGGTTTCTGTTTTGTCTCTTGAGAAGATACTGGCAAAATTTGAACTGGTGTTATCTGACTCAGTGGCAGAAACTGAGCAGGATATGAAGCGCTGGTTAGAGAAAGCAGCTGATGTGGTAACCCCTAGAAGAATGGTTAGGAAATCAGCTGCAACCTGCTCAGCCTGTTGGTTTTCAGCAGAGGTTGGTCGGGAGCGGGCGTCCTGTAAGACACTGGAACAATCCTGGCATAAGCAGTACTGGGAAGAGGTAAAAATGATGTGTCAAAAAGCATTGGGTGTTTATCATAAGAATGTCAGGAAGGCGTGGAGCACCCATTATGTCTTTTATACAAAAGCGTCTGATAATGATAGCAAAGAGATCTTTAAAATTGTAACTAGATTTGTTGATTCAAAGGCCTCTTCCCCTGCATTTGAACCCAGCCACATTCTCTATGCTCACCTTAGTGACTTATTTTAGGAGGAGGATTGCAATATGCAGGTGAATATAGCTGGCTCCCCCCAGCTTTCAGGTGTGGTGAAAGATATCTGGGGGACGGAAGATCTGGGGGTCCCAAATTGTCTAATGTTCAAGTGCCATTGGTGGCGAGGTGGTGTCTGCTTTTTTCCCAACATAAATCAGGTGCTCCCTCAGACCCGATCCCCCATCATATTCTAAAGTCAGGTGTGGGTACCATTGGCCCAGTTGTTACAGCTTCTATTCGGAAAGGGATCTTCCCGAAGGAAAGGAAACAGGCAAATGCCATCCTTTTGCTAAAAAATGCAAATGCAGCCCCGGTGTAATTGTCAAAATTTAGACTGGTCTCACTTTTACCAGTGGCAGATAAGGTCCTAGAAGGATTGGTTTATATACAGATGACCACTTTTCTAGAAGTTAATAATGTACTGCAGCCCTTTCAATCTGAGTTTAGATCTAATCACAGTACTGAGACAGCATTACTGGAGATTTCCAAGTCCATTCGATTCAATCTGGACTCTGGCATTAATGTTGCCTTGGTGCTGTTATACTTGTTGGCCCCATTTGATACGATGGACCATGATATTTTATTGTTCAGGTTGAAGCAAATAAGAGTGATTGGCATAGCTGTGCAGTGGTGAAAGGTCCTTTGTGGCTGATCGAGAACAGGTGGTATGGATGAAATCATTTGCGTCAGAAGCTATGGGCCTGAGATGGTGATTGCCGCAAGGTTCATCCCTCAGTCCGACCCTGTTTAAATTTTATATGGCCACCCCTGGCTGCAGTGGTGGAATCCTTTGGCATCAAAGTCATCTCATACGCAGTTGATACCCAGCTTTTTGTTTATATTTGAGGGGGCTTCTACTGAGGTGAGAGTTGCTTTCTCAAGCTGTATGACAGCAGTGCTGGGCTGGCTGAAAATGAATAAACTTCAGTGTCATTCAGATAAAACAGAGGTGTTATTACTTGGTCGAAGTCCATCTTGGGGATGGAAGGGAGCCTGGTCAGCGCAGGTTCCACATCCTCCTTCCCCATACATCCTCTGCCTGGGGGTCCTCTTTGATAATCAACTTTCTTTTGGGGCCCAAGTCTCTATAAGAGTGAGAGTGTGCTGGTGGACTATGCGAATGTTGAAGACATTTGTGCATTATCTCCCTCATGAAGCTCAGGTGATGGTTATGAGGGCATTAATTGTATCCAGAATGGACTATTCCAATGCCCGCTATTTGGGCATGCCTGATTATTTGACTAACTGATTACAGGTCATCCAAAATACAGCGGTCCACCTACTGTTCAAAGCTCTGAAGGGTGTTAGGGAAAACTGCACTGGCTTCCTGTGTGGCAGCACAATCTGTTTAAGGCTCTGACTCTGGCTCACCAGAGCTATTACAAGCAGGGACCTAAGTACTTATTAGTAAGAACTAATGAGAGGTTGTTGGAGTATTGTCCAGCTCGGCCTCTGCGCTTTAGAATGGCGAGCTTACTTTGAGTCCCATGTTTTAAAAACAAAAACAGCATTGTGGAGGCTCCTCTTTTTCAGTCTTGGCAGCTACAGCTTGGTACCAACTACCTATTCATCTTGGGTTGATAAGTTTGCGTAATAGTTTCAGGAAAGAATTGAAGACCTTCTTTTTTAAGCAGTTTGTGCAGTCGAGTGCAGCCATTTTGTTTTTTCCCTCAGTCTCACCTGGAGTGCCAGGACACTCTTCAAGTAGCTGTGCGCTTCATAAGTTCTTGTCATTGTTATCATACATTCATTGTGTGTTTGATGTACCAGTGGCAAAGGTATGCTCAGACTTAGATCCTGTACTCAGCCACTGGAACCCAGCTGTACCTGACTGAATAGTCCCTTTCAGAGCAAAATCAGTTGTGTAAGCCTGTGTTCTGGTTCAAGGAGGACCTAGTCTATCAGTTTGGGCTGGGCTGTTCTTTTCTTAATGGACAGGATCATGACTGATTTTCATATAGCTGGGTCCAAACTGAAGTGGCATGGTGGGCAAAAGAACAATGGGTTGGAATGCTATCACTAATATTTGCATATAGTTAGACTTAATGGAGGCAGTCCTCCTATCACCTTTTGTGTGTAAAACCTTTATAACAATAATCATGTAGCATCCCACAAAACATGCAACAGATAATTATGCATGTCCGTATTTTGTATTATCAAAAAGTCAAAACGTAACATTATAAAAGACCATGCATGGCAATCATCAAGATACTGATATACAATTACCTTCAGAAGGTGCTACAGAACCATGTCAAGAACATATTCAAACTTAACTCTTCACACCATTAATAGATCACACAAAAGACAGCAACATTAACAAGACAGCTAAAGATATCTATGCTCACTGAATATTTGGTAGTGGATTTATGTCATGTGTGGCTAAAGATGTGACTGGCATCTGTATAAATCGCTTTAGACCTATTTTTATGATCCGATCAATACACCACCCTTGTGGGTACATGTAGTTACATACATTAGGAGTACAATTCATATACATGAAAGGGTAAAGAATGTCCTTATGATAAATATGATTGTATACCATTACTGTAAAATATTTTTAGATCATGAACTGTCTCTCCTGCCTGCCACTTGTTATTAGCTCTGTTCTGAAGATACAATGCATGTCTGTATAGTGTGGTCAGAATATTTCACCAAGTGTATCCAGAAGTGAACAAAGCACAAATGGAAAAAGAGGCATTCCAGAGTCAGCCAGATGTTACAACAGAATCTCCTTCCTGCTGCTATGCCCGACTAAAGGTACCCCAAAATTTTGGGGGGGAAATTTGAGACAACATAAATCTTTATCCAGAAAAAGATAGACATCATTGGGCTGGTAGTTCTCAAAGGTATTAAAAGCTTAATGAGGTCTTGATGACCAGATGTCCATTAAAGCACACTGACAATTAGTCAAGAAAAAATCAAGCAATGCACTACAATGGGTATAACCCTCGAACGTCACAGGGAAGTAAGGAAGCACTTGGAGGATCTTTGCCAGTGGGCCAGGGTGAAGGCCTGTACATCCCTGGGATGTCCACATGACACTGAAAAAAAAACCTTGGCTCAACCTATTGTTGAGGAGGGTACTGGAGAAGGCCTGACTGGTCCTGCATTGTCAGCTGAAACCCTGAGAACAGTTTCATTATGGTGAGTACATGTTATCAATTAGAACTATGTACACATCTTGTATTGTGATGCTATTTATGTTCTGAATGCTCTATTATTTTCGAAAATGCAATATACTCAGAAGGCATACCACATTCATATCTGGAAATATGACTAGGCCCTGGACAAAAATGTATCAGGCTGGTATAATTGGCATAATATTGGTAATTTAATGAAATAACATTGATGCGTAATTTATGCTTAAGACATTATGCCACTTTGTGAATAACAAATTCGGTTCAGCAAAAAAACGTAAAGTGCAATGAAAGCATGACTTTAACTGAGACAGTCAACATACATTTCAAGCAGACCATTTGGGTACATTTTGTAGCACAAAGCTCAATTTCGGAACACAAGCGACTGCTCTTTAACACAATTGGTTAGAAATATGTTTTTTCGTTGAATTTACACCTGAACAGATTCTTTGGTTAATTTGTTTTGTAATTTTTTGAGTGTGAGACAGATTTTTCCCTTTCTGTTTAATTAGAAGAAAGTGCCATAGGGATTGAGAGGCTACTGTACATACAGTAACATTTACCTATTCCTGTCTTGTAGAATCCGTTTTGTTTTGTCAGCCCTTGGTCATTTTGGATTTTGATGTTGGAGGGAAAGCATCACTCTTCTTTAGTGTGCAAACTCTGCTACATCCATACCTATAGAATGTTTACATTTTAGGAAAGATTAATTAAGTTCTGTTTGTTATTTTGCAAAAAAGTTTGAGTTTGTTAGACAGAGTTCCTTCATTGCTTTTTTCTTTGTTTGTTGATGGGTAACCTGGACTCAGGAGTAGGGGCCCTAATGAGATTAAGGTCTTCATTATGACATTGGTGCTAAATCCCACTTAACGCCATGCTGACTGCCACCAACTTACCGTTGCAGCGACGAATATCAGTTCACCATATTATGACACACACACACCAATCAATCAGTATTCAGCCACAGACACTAATCCGCCACACCAAAGGTCAGTGATAAACTGGCGGTATCAAAACCCACACCGTTACGCCAACAGAACTACGCCCACCACATTATGACCCACAAATCACCACAGTGGACTTTCGCTGGCGGTAAACCACTGGCGGTACACACCACAGCACTCACAATGGACACCCACATACAAAACAACACCACAGCACCCACTGAGCATACCCACACCTCTGTACCCAGGACAAGTCAATCAGCAGTGTGTCCACCTCTACAGGGACCCCCAGGTACACCTCATACCCAAGACAATCATGGACCTGGAGTCAGTGGTAGTGGGCACACGGTTCAGGGAACAGAGGCACAGGCCACCAGGGACACTGGGAAGACTGCTGTGTGCCAGAGGGAGGACAGTCCCAGGGAACTGACTCTCCTGGAGGCACTTGCAGAGATCCTGGGAGCCTATCAACATTCCCAGGACACGATGGGCCAGATCCTGGACAATTCGCAGGAGAACAGGCGGCTGCAGGAGGGACAGTACCAGGGGATCAGGGAGGACTTGCAGGCCATCAACAATACCCTGATCTCCATAGCAGGGGTGCTGGCAGACATGGCCAGCATCATGAGGGAGGCAGTCACACAACAGCGGACTCCTGCCACTAGCTAGACAGCTGAACAGCCTTCACCTGCGCTGCCCCTAGTGGCCAGGAGGCCCTGCCACAAGACTCACAGGCCACCAACACCCTTTCCCCTGCAGAAGGAGAACCACCCTGCAAGCATTCCCTGCTATCCAGACGGAAGCCAGAGACACTTGCCCAGACCCCCGCCAGGAAATGAGACTCTCCTGATTGTCAGCCATCATAACCCCATCCCCTTGCACTTGCCCCTCAATATCTTAGCACTTCAATAAACACCCTTGGAAAAAAAAGAAGTTTGGAGTATGTCATGTTTTTCAATTATGTATTCATTGAAACAGGTACAAACATTGCAATTCAACTGTACAGAAAATGAGCATAGATTAATGACCTGTAGATTCATCTGCAAAATGAATTGCCAGAGGCAACGGTAAGTGGGCATAGAAGTGGGAAATATCAGCATGCCAGTGCCACAGAAGTTTAAACAAATTTCATTCAAATGTGAAGTAGTACTGTCCTACATGTGTGTTATTGGAAGTATTGTCTGATCACTGATGTTCTGTTGTCCTCATCCTCATCCTCTGCCTCCGCATCTTCACTGTCCAAAGGGTCTACTGTTGGCACACGGGCATTTCTAGCATCCTCCTGTTGCAGGAATTGGACATGGTGTCTGAGGGCCAGGTTATGCAATATGCAGCATGCCACCACTATCTGGCAGACCTTCTATGTTGAGTAGCACAGAGATCCACCTGTCATATGGAGGCACCGGAACCTGGCCTTCAGGAGGCCAAAGGTCCTTTCAATTATTCTTCAGGTTCACCATGGGCCTCATTATAATGTTCTTCTGCCCTTGTCCTGGCGTTCCTCACAGGGGTCAGCAGGCATGAGAGGTTGGGGTAATCAGAGTCACCTGCAAATATTGAGTGACAAACATTTAGCCACACACTATCCTGTATGGCCCATGCCATACCCATACACCAACATATACTGGGTGGGAACCAGGGCTCACCTATTAGCCACACCCTGTGCATCTGTAGTTGGGCCATCATATTTGAGATGCTGCTATTCCTCAGGACAAAGGCATCATGCACCGACCCAGGATACTTAGCATTGACGTGGGAGATGTACTAGTCAGCCAAGCACACCATCTGTACATTCATAAATTGGAAACTCTTCCAATTTCTGAACACCTGTTCATTCTGACAGGGGTTGAAGAACAAATGCAATATGTGTTCCATCAGTCGCCCCAATAATGTTGGGGATATGTCCCATTGCATAGAACTCGGCCTTCACTGTGGCCAAATCTTCAACCTGGGGAAAAACAATGTAGCTGCACATGTGTTTAATCAGGGCAGACAACACTCTTGTCAGCACTATTGAGAACATTGGCAGTGACATTCCTGCTTACAAGCCCACTGTCACTTGGAAAGAACCATTTGCCAGGAAATGGAGCACTGATAGAACTTGCACAACATGGGGGTCCCAGTGGGGTGATGGACAGCAGATATCAGGATAGGCTCCAATTGGGCACACAGTTCTATGATTGTGGCCATGTCAAGTCTATAGGTGAGGATAATGTGCTGGTCCTCCAGTGTTGCCCAGTCCACCAGGGGTCTGTAGACGGGGGTATGTCCCATCTCCTATTCATCCACAATGGTAGGAATCTATGGGGCAAAAGAGTGAGGAGCCAGTCACAACCTGAACATTAGAGCTACAACAGAACTTTGCATTCTGTTAACTTGTAATGGTTCAGTGTGATTTGCCCAGATGTCCTAATTTCACCAGTAATGCAGCAATTTTCCTGGGCCTACCCTCCCCCCCTGAAATGGCGTCCGCTGGTTCTGTATCGAGGGACAGGTGGAAGTGAGGTAATTCCCCCGACTTTGTGGCCTGTTGCGGGAGGAGGTCAGGAACCGCAGTGCAACTCCTCATTGGTTAACATTGGGCCCTATGGGTTACAGTGGGAAATGGTGATCTACGCCGGCGGTGACGGTATGCACTGCCGTGGATGTGACTGCCATTTTATATCAGATTACTCACTTGCTACCTAATCTTCAACAGGAGAGGACCTAAACTGCATGTGCTGCTGTGACCTGTGTCTGGAACCTACCTTGGCCCCTGCAACTGGGGAAAGGGCCCCAGCCTTCACTTTGGAGGAGTTGGAGAGACTGGTGGACGAGGTCCTACCCCAGTACAGACAGCTGTATGGGCCTCCAGACCAACAGGTGAGTACACTGTGGGCACAATGAATGTGGCAGGAATGCATGGAGTGGTTTGTGTGAAGTCCTTGTTTAAGGGGGGTGGGTGAATGTCCTCTGGGCGACGTACAGGTTGTGTGCTGGGCCATGTGTGTGTAAATGGTGATGTGAAGGGGTATGGTGGGCCATAAGTGTAACAAGCAGGACTGTTTGTCTAATTCTATTTTCCTGCGTGTAGTGCCTCTGCAGGTCAGCGCCCATCAAAAGAAGGGTATATGGCAAGCCATCACCAAGGAAGAGCGGACCCTGGCGGTCTATGGCAGGCGGAGCACCCACTGTCGCAAACGGTGGGATGACCTGAGACGTTGGGCAGGGAAGACAGTGGAGGCCCAGTTGGGGATGGAAGGGGTGCCAGAGTCCACTGATGCTGAGGGCACCAGTGGGACAGAGGGCGAGGGGAGCACCACGGCAGAGACTGGAGGGGACAGTTCTGACACAGATACCTCCTCCGATAGAAGCTCCCTGTACCAGCACCGCCCTTCCAGAAGCCCCTCATCAAATTGCCCATGCCCGCTCACCCAGGAGGGTGGGCATTTCCTTCACCCCAGGCACCTCAGACCCTGCCCCAGTGAGCCCTGCTGCCCTGAGTGAGGAGGCTATTGACCTCCTGAGATCCATCTCTGTAGGGCAGTCAACCATTGTGAATGCCATCCAGGGGCTGGCAGCCCAGATGCAACAGACTAATGCATTCCTGGAGGGCATTCTCACCGGATTGGCGGCCCAACATAGATCAATCCAGGCTCTGGCCTCCACTCTGATGGCAGCCATTGTCACTGTTTCTACCCTCCCCCCTTCAACTTCCTCTTCCCAGTCCCATTTTCCTCAACCCCAACGCATCCCAAGCACACAGCCAGACGGGCATGCACACAAGATAACACCCAAGAGTGTTACAGGCAAACACAAGTACCACACTTCATCCCACAGGCACTCACACAAACACCATCCAGATGCAGACACACCAACATCCATTATCTCCACTGTCTCCCCCTCCTCCTCCTCTATCTCCCTCCCAGTTCTGTCTACACTCACACCTGTATGCACTACATCATCATCCACTGCCAGCATCACCACACCAAGCAGAACACACACCTCACTGGCAGACACCTCCACAACAGCCATGCACACGTCCCCTGTGTCCTCTTCCACTGTGTCTGCCCACCCTAAGGTACACAAACGCAAACACTCAGACACCCAACAGCCATCCACCTCACAAAAGCATCCAGACCATGCACCTGCACCCCGAAGCAGCAGACAGACAACTACAACAACCACTCCCTCTTCCTCCACATCCATTCCTTCTCCCACTTCCCACCCCAATGACCCTAAAAAACTGTTCCTATCCACCATTGACCTCTTTCCAAGAACCCAGCCAAGCACCTCAGTCACCCAGTTCAAGGGCCCAGCCGTCACCACACCCACTCATGGTGGAAAAGGATCCAGGCAAGAAGGGAAAGGAGCTAGCCCCAGCTGCCAGAAAGAGAAAAGAGCCTGCCCCAGCAGGCAAGAATGGAAAGGAGCTAGCCCCAGCTGCCAGAAAGAGCAAGGAGCCTGCACCAGCAGGCAGGAAGACCAATGGGCCTGGGCAAGAACTGTGACAGAGCCCCCACCACCAACCATGGTTGTGCAGTCATCCAAGGTTGCAGGGGATATGCAGGAGCCTCCCCCCCAGCAGCACCACCACCACCACTGACCAGCCGTCCGAGGTTGCAGGGGATGGGCAGGAGCCCCCCACTCCAGCATCACCACCAACTCCACTGTGCAGCCGTCCAAGTTTGCAGGGGATGGGCAGGAGCCTCCTCCCACCAGAAGAAGCACCACCACTAAGCCACCATTATCACCGGTGGACGGTATGTAATCCTGCCTTCATGGGCTGCTGTGCGGCCTACCCCTGCACACCCAGTGGGTATGTTACCCACTTGAGAGACTGACCTTGCACTACCCAGGATCAAGAGCACAGGGAACGATGACCCCTCCAGAACCAGTGGGTAAGACACTCACATGGCCAACACTCCCCAGGATCAAGAGCACAGGGCACGATGCCCCATCCAGAGTGGGTGAGACACCCACATGCCCAACACTCCCCAGGATAAAGGGTAGAGGGCTTGATGCCCCCTCCAGAACCAGTGGGTAAGACACCCCCATGCCCAACACTTCCCAGGATCAAGAGCATAGGGCACAATGCCCCATCCAGACCCAGTGGGTGAGATACCCACTTGAGAGACTGTGACCTTGCACTCCCCAGGATCAAGAGCACAGGGCACAATGCCCCCTCCAGAACCAGTGAGTTAGACACTCACATGGCCAACACTCCCTAGGATCAAGAGCACAGGGCACGATGCCCCATCCAGAACCAGTGGGTAGGACACCCACATGCCCAACACTCCCCAGGATTAAGTGTAGAGGGCATGATGCCCCCTCCAGAACCACTGGTAAGACACCCACATGCCCAACACTCCCCAGGATCAAGAGCATAGGGCACGATGCCCTCTCCAGAACCAGTGGGTGAGACACCCACATTTGAGACTGTGACCTTGCCCTCCACAGGACCAAGTACAAGGCATGTTAACCCCTCCAGAACCAGTGGTCTTGTAACATCTCCCAGCTGAGGTGCCCCCGTACCCCTGAGGTGCCTGCCTATTTGCCAACTGATGCCCCTGCAGTGTTCTCTCCATGTTGAAGCAGGTGACGTGTGGCCTTGGACTTTGCCCTGTGGCTTTGTGGCCTCTAAACATTGTGGACTAGGATGTGTTCCTTTTTATGTACATATGTATATATCAATTATCTTGCTTTACTTATTTTTCATGCTGTGTTGATCTCATTACATTCACTTTTTCGAAATTGTTTTGTCCTTGCATTATTCATCCGAGTTATGGGGTAAAATAGTTTTTGTAATGCAGCTGGTTGTGTTATTGTGTTGCGGGGGTGCTGGTGTGTGTCACTCTCATTTTCCTCCCTCCCTTGTGTGCTAGGCGGATGAACTCACCGTCGTCGGCTTTGCCGGCGTTGGTGTTCGTGGTGGAGCAGAAAGAAGAAGATCATGGGGAAGACATGCAGTTCAGGCTCCATGGTGGCGTGGTTCTTCCCTGTGTCTCCAATGGTGAGTCCTTTCTCTTCTGAGCTCAGTTTCTGCCAGGCTTTTGATGTCATTGGTACCACCACGGAAAAAGTGGCGGTTTCAAGGGTCTTAATATGGTGGGTGGAACATTGACTTCCACCTGGCTGTAGGTGGCTCCCGCCATGGTGGCTGTTGTTTCCGCACTGGTGGTCGGTGTGGTACATTGGCTGTCTTTCGGAGATATCACCACCATGGTGATAATTTGGCAGTAACTAGCCTGTTGCGGGTATTACCACCACTTTATCACCAACCGCCAGGGTTGTAATGAAGTTCTACATTTTGTAAGGGATAATGCTTGCTTATTTATGGTATGGTGGAGCCTTGAGGTTATAAGTATATTATTTCCATTTTCTTGTGTGTCGCTTTTTTGTGAATTTAATTTGGTAATCATTTTACTGAGCTGTTATTTTACTATTTGAGTCATAATCTGTCCTGCTGTAGGCCTTGTATGTAATTTGTTATTTAGTTTTCACATTCTCATTCATGTTTTGATTTTAGGGGCTTGGGGCTTTAGGGGCTTTGATGATGGCCTTGACCTAAATGCAAATTGCAATATATCTTTTTGCCTATAGGTGACTATTATCAAGGAGGGTCATCTAGACTAGGCCAATGTAGCCAGCCATGTTCCTTTGCTCTCAGCTACCTTCTTCTTCATGTGCTTGCCCACCATTTTCTGTCAGTTTGTTTTATCTGTGACATGGATGATATTGGGCTCTATGCTTGTTCAGTAGCTTCTAAAAGCATGTTTTTAAATCACTGCTGTACTGGTAGTATATAAAGGGCAGCCCCATGCATGGGCCCTGTCACATTTTGGGTAAATGAAATATAGATATCTGTGTAATTCTTTTCCTGCAATGCATTGCTATTTAATTTATGAGGGGGGTCAGAGGGGAGGTGTGCTCCAGGTGAGATAGGGGAAATATTTTTTGTGCTCTATGCCCCCATCTTTTCTGACCAAGGGCAGTTGCCGTTTTGCACAGCCTGTGTGTACGGTTGGTCACCGTTTTGCTGTTGCTCTCTATACATCTTTCTTTGCTGGCCATGTGGACGACCATTATTTTGTGGAACTAGTGTATGAGAGAGAGAGAGAGAGTGTGTGTGTGTGTGCATGTGGGTGAGTTGGAGTGCATTTAGACTAGTGTCCTGCATGTTGTTCTGTCACTGCTGATGTTACTCCTGTTGTGGCCTATGCTACTAACAGGCTGTGCATTAAATAATTAAGGCACACAGCGTAGGCCATAGCTTGAAATACATTTTGGAATACAAAATGTTGTGTATGAGTGGGAAGAGAGAGAGGTGTACCTATCTGTGAGAAGGGAAAAGAGTGTGACAGGAGTGAGGATTAGGGTCATAAATGAAAAATGGAGAGATCAAATTTAATACCAGGCTTTACCATGAGATTTCATGGAACAGGCAAACCATGCAGCAGGTCAGGGTGCATGGTGGAGATAATACACTCATCTAGGATGATGAGACAGACAGGATTCAGGTCCATCTCCAGGAATATTCTTTGACAACTTTATTCTGGAGAAGTTCCCCTTTGCCTTTTTCTTCTGAACCTGTCAGTTTTTCTTGCACAATCCCATATTGGGCATCTTCAACCCAAGGCATCGGATTGAGTCTGTTAATCCTGCCTTTTTCTACTGGAGGTATGGTTTACTTTCATATACCGTTGAGAGAATATGGAGGTAAACCATATCATTCCCTGTAATGTTCAACAACACACCTAATTACAAGGTTTGTCTCCTCTTCAGTGAAATTCTTCCTCTTGCTTTTTATGGTCTGCATTTGGAAGGCAGGCTGGATATGGTTCCTGTTCACACAGTAACATAATACATGGAGACAAGGGCATAGCCTAGCCTATAGGCTGTATTAATGCATTTTGAGTGTTAATATGTGCAATGTATTTGTAATCAGGGTCAAGTGTACAGTGTTTCCATGCTCCTTTTCTTTCAGAGTTTTCTGGACACAAGCATAGTTGTCCACGCCTGAGGATGAGGTCTCTACAAACAGGCACATAGTAGAACTTCATTTGTAAAGTTATGCCATGGGTGGAAATTTCCATGTACATAAATGTCTGCATGAAGATTCCCCTTTGTGAATAGGCCCCTTAACGCACAATTATTAACTGAAAAGCCTCTTGCAAGAGCAATTACATGCAGAGCAGAGGCTAGATGACTACACAACACTTGAGACACTAGGCCTGCCCTTCATAATACAGTGATGACCATCTGCAGTGCTCTCCTTACTCCTTCCAGCCCACTCCGCCTGGAACGGAACGTTTCGTGCCAGACATTGAGATGGTAACTTTTTCAGCAAAGCTCACCTGGTCCATGTAACGAGCCCAGGCTATAATGTGGCTGACTAGCACAACCAGTGGCGCTTTTAGACACAATATCTACCTATAATTTAGAAAAGAATATCTCTTGTTCTTCTGATTAGTGTTTTATCATTCTGCTAACATCTTATTAATTAAAATGTACTCTATTTTGCTACATTATTTTGGAATTTTTCTTATGTTGTGTATTCGCTTTATATTTGTGTGCTGCATAAATACTTTACACAATGGCTCTAAGTTAAGCCGATTCCCTTGTGCCAAAATAGTAGATTGTTAAGCACATGTTAATTTAGTGACTCTTTGTTGTTCACACTGACAAGGATTGTGGTTGTTCCTTGAGTTGGGCTTCTGCCCCTCTCAACCAGTAACCACTCTGGATAACCTGGGATCAAAGCGAGCAGGTTGAATCTTCCTTCTTTAGATAGCAAGGCAGTCCTTCAAAAAGTAGGGCAGTCCTTCCGGCAGCAGGGAAGTCTTTCTTCTGAATCTCCCTAAGGTCTGGGAGTGTTCTGATGAGTGATTTTGAGTGTCCCATTTTTATTCCTGGTGCCAGTGTTTATGTGAGGGGAATTTCCTGACCTACTCCAAAAATGTGTTCTTGCCAGTCCTGTCCCTTTAACAGAACATGGCTCCAAACTGTCTAGGGTGACAAAGGCAAGGTCAGACTCTGCATCAGGTTTGTGTGTGCTATCAACAAGGTCCTTTGAAACTAAATCAGAGCAGTGTACAGATCCTCTCCAGCCATACCACAAAGAAGACCCTATACCATCCCTACACCCAGTTCCCATTGTTCACTATCTGGAAACAATGCACATTCTTGATGTGGTGACCATTAACAGGCCCAGCCTACTGAAAATTCATAGAAAGCCCTTATAAACCCAGGTAGGAAAATGGCAACTTTCTAAAAGTGGTATTTATGAAATTATGGTCTAAAATTTAAATTTACCAATAAAGAGGATTTTAAACTACAATTTCTTTAAGTGTAAACATCATTGTCCTGTCTGCTTCCAATCTGAAATTAGGACTTAATAATGTTATCCCTCTCCTGAGAGCTTTTCAGTCTCAGGACATGTAAAACCTAAACACATATCCTACATTTTAAATACCATACACCTGGCCTTATCTACTAGGGACTTAGATGTAAATTAAATGTGTGATTTAAGTGTAATCAATTTTACCAACTTTTAAGGAGAAAGCACAAATACTTTGGCACTGATTATCAAGAGTAACATGCACAGAGTTATAAGTCCTACAAAATCTGCTTCAGCAAAGTAAGGGAGTGACTGCAAAATGTTTGGGAGAATACCACACTAATGATGTCAAGTCTAACATGTAGTGATAGCAATATAGGGAAATAAGGCCAGTTCAAATTCTGTCTCAACATCATATTTATTTTTTGGTTCATTTAGTTAAAAACAAAATCAATTATTTCATTGCAACATAACTTACATTGCAATTGTTTCTTTAAAATTAATTAGCTGAGTAATGATTTGTTTAAAAAAACCTTCTTTTATATAGACATCTACCAATCATGCATATCTTGTCACTGACCTCTCCATTCCCAATTCCCGTAATCTTTTTTACTTCTTACAAGTCATGTATTGCCCCACTGTAACTATTTATGCCATTTTTGATTGCTTTTCACAACATTTGATTAAAAAAATAAAATACATGTGTTTAAAAAGTTCCTATTCCCTTTTTCATACATAGCTATTGCTATGCTCAAAATGATAAATACTAACTGCCATTCCTTTCCCAAAAACATTTTCTGAGTATTGGATCCATAGTGTTTGATGACCCACAAAGTAGCCTGGATATATATAACAGTTCTGTCAAATATAAATAATGACGTACTGGAAGATAAAAATTAATAGAGTAGGAAAGAAGATGGTGACCTAATGACACATTTTACTTCTAAGGGTCTCATTTTCAGGTTTCCCTTAAACGCTGTGGTAATAATACCATGTGATTGTGTTGTAAGTATTTACCACTAATAGGACAGTGAATACTTGGGCAGCATTAAAAAAAATGGCCTCCCAAATCTACTTTGCTCGATGTGGTAGCCTGATGAAGGAATCATATATGGCCTACTAGCTTGAAGGTGAAGATGTGCAGATGGGAACACGTTATGGTGCAACGTAAATATCTTAGTCGCAATAAAAATGGAATGTACAAGTGGAGTTAGTACAAAAGAACAGCACTTTGGTGATAGCGCAAAATATTAAAATATATAATATATAAGTATTGTAAAAGTCAAACTCAAACAATGTTGTTGGGACAGAAAGGTCCATCACATGGTGATGGGCGTGAACTCTTGCCATGAGGGCCCCAGCTGCAAACTAGCAGGAACCCTACTGCTGATTTATGGTCATGGGTAAACACTGCTCATGCTTGTGCAACATGACATAGGCCTGTCTCAAGGAATGTGGTCTTCTTTGACCAAGAGAGGTGCCCAAAGTGCTAGCTTAATGGCTTCTGACTTCACCAGGAGTTAAGTAGCACAAGTGCGGTGGTGGCAGCATTCTGTTTAGTGATCATTGAAGTAAACATGCCTTTTTTACTTTGGCACTGGAGTGAGGCCTACCAGCTCACTCATGTAAAATTCCATTGCTTTGTGCTTAACTAACCTTTAGCCTACATCAGGTTATTATGTGGTACTGTGCATCATGAATATGCTTGCATATGTATGTTCTCTGTATGTGTGCTTGTGAATGGTACACTACATATAAGTCTCTGGGTTCTATTTTGGGTGATGCAGGGCTGACTGGAGGAGCATGAGGAGATGGAGGAATCCCCACAGACAGATTTGTGTCAGAGTTCTAGTTAAAAGTGCAGTTCAATTCAGTCTTACACCAGTCTTCCAATTCACTCAGTTCAATGTGTCTTTCATCCTTGATTTATGAAATCAGTCCACATAGGAGGTAATTTAAAATAAAACACATTGAAAAGACACTTCCATCCCCTTCTTTCCAAATACATGGTTCACATACACATATTTGAATATCTTTTTAAATTTCAAGCAACTCCTCCAAAGGGTATGTTGATGCATTTCAGCCCTTATCAAATGGGGGCCTCCTTAGGACCATGGAAAAAAGAGGTACCTAATAAACAAATAACGTCTACACGTATAATACACTGAGATTAAAAAGCAAGTTGCTTAAGGATAGCACCTTGTGACTAAGAAGAATATCAGGTATCAAGATATCCCAGGCCAAACAGAATAACAAATCAAAAAAATAATGAGAGCCAGCTTACGTTTAAAAGGGCCTATCTTGCGTCATCTGCACCATAGTGACTATGACTATAAAATGTCAAAAGGCAGAAACCGTGTGCTGACAAGACCAGCAAGTGGGTACAACAGCAAGTAGTGACTAACCCAAGTGAATTCAGTGGAAGGTGCATCATGACTTGGAACATGCCAAAGATATCTAATTCACACATTACCTAAGTGAAAACAAGGTTGAACGTGCATAACATTTAACAGGCATAATCGTCTTTGAATTTAATTATTCATGAGGCGGCTGCATGGGCCTGTGTCTGCTCCTGTAGTGGTCTAGCCCAATTAGGCTACCAAGTGCGAAACGTACTATTGGCAACCCACAGAAGACACAGCTATATGTAACTAAACCAGACATAGCCAGGTCTGAGAAAACCAACTTCACGTAGTAAATAGAAAATGACAAACCTTCAGCCTGGGTACTCACTGAGTGGCAGAAAAAATGTCCTGCGCTCAAAAGGTGTCTCCCTGGTATCCACGTATTCTGAAAATAACTCCTGTGTCTTGCTCGCACTGAATACGGAAGTAGAAGTGCAAGTTATGAAGCATGCTTGTACCATCACATGTCCCATGAAAAGGTGGCTGTGGGTCAGGAAATAACATGGCGATCTTGGAAGGTGTTTTTGTAGATTGATAGTATACCATTCTGGTATTAAGCTGTCTATATATGTCATGTCCCCTTGTGAGATTAAACATCAGGAGCAGCCATATCACTCATTGGAATGGTTCCACTTAAAGGAAATGGTGTAAACGCAATAACTGCCTCATAAATAAGGAGAAGGTTTAAAAGTTGCTCGGCTTGTCATAGGACCCTTACAAAAGATGCTAAATATTGGGAGAGAGCATCTGCCATTTTAGAATATTTACCCAGAAATGGGTAATGCACGTGAGAGCACTAGAAAAACATTAGTATAACCATTTATTAAACGAAGTAAACCATGGGTGAAAAAGGCAGGGACAATGAATACTTTGTGCGAACTGTCTATAACCCAAACAGGCTGTCAGGAGGCCACAGTTGAGTCATCGGATGGCACAGAAGGAAGACGCGCTCTGAGGAGCCAGTTGTGCTGTTGCCAGATCGAGGGGAGAGAATTGGCATCACGAGATCCGGCAGAAACCTGCGCCGTGTGTAGCCCGGCTGTCCACTGAGTGTGAAATAAGAAGCGGACACGGAGGCAGAGGCAGTGGTCCGAGCGATTCGGAGTTTGTGAATACTCAAGGGCTGTCAATAGTTGAGGCGCCAGTGGTATGCTCCGGGAGTTCCAGAGTTAACCCCCTACAGGGGCTTGGCTTAAGCTGTGATAGAGCGGTCCGTACTAATAATTTACCTGTATTCGGACGCTCTTTAGGCCGATGAATCTTTTGACTAAGTGGGAACTCTCCGTACTCTTATATCGATCAATTTCATTAAATTAATAATCAATAACGAACATAAGCAATACCTTGATCAACATAACACTTAACAATTAATCCAGAATACATTCCGGCGAACCCTGACCTTTCAGTCAGGAATAACCACATCAGTTTATTCAAAGTTAGTGAATTTATTTCCCTATATTAACAAAGCTAGCACAATATAGATGTGTCTCAACCCCAAATGATAAACATAAATGAACATTAATAGCTGTCCATAACCACGAAACAAGTGCAATCTGTGCAGCATTTGAATAACAAGGCATTCGATAATAGCAATGCAAATCACTAAAACTATAATCTGTAATGAACTAATTGCATACATTTAGTCAGCATAACAAGGTCTCAAATTGCATCGTGCAACAAAAGGAATCCTCATCTAACCTCAAATTAGCATCGGCATGTGGGACTTCATGCAAAAACAATTTAGCAACATTAATTTAGAAAAACTCCTAACTAGGGATCTTGTCAAAAATCAGCAGTTGGTTACCTAAAAGAAACACAATGCAATTTTACAATTTTCCTTTCATATTTACCAATTACGATCAGCATACAAGGAAGTCTTCGTCTCACAGGTACCGTTTCTCGATCAGCATGGGTACCGTTTCGATCGGCATGGGACGGGGCAAAGGGCAGGGGTGGACGGGGCAATTGCCTCACGGCGGCAAGGTAAAACTATTACTTCATGCAAAGGGATCAAAGTTAAAGTCTCTAGGGCAAGAATCATTTAAAGTCTCTTTCTCTCGATTAGAGAAAGCATCAAAGTCTCTTTCAAAATGGCGTCGCAGCAAAGTGGGCCATAATAGCTACGAAGTCTGCAAAATGGCGGGAAGTCCAATAATGGCCGTAATGATCTAATTTCTCCTCGTGCACCTGGTTTTTATAGACAACAGTTCAAATCCAGTAGGGTCTTCCATTGGAGGGTTCATAGGTTAGCTTCAAATTGTCCAATCAAAAACGACAGTTCTCAAGCTTTTACTTAAGCATACATTATCCTTGGAGATGGGTACGCAAGTTGCAACATTTTATACCAATTAGCTCACTTTCAGAGCTTCCATTGTCCGCACCTGCAGATCGACCTTGGAGTAAAGAGAAAAATATGCCAGGCTGGCACGAAACCTTAAGATAAGCATGTGAACGATCTCAGTGGAAAAGTACAGCTTCAAGCAAAAATACACGTTTAATAGCACATTGGAAAAATACGAGCATCTAAACCGTGAGACCAGGCAACTAGGCCAAAGCCTCCACTAAAGTTATGCTAAGCTAAAACCTTTCAAACAAGCAAATCGTAGCACACGTTTATGATTATGTCGGATTAGTGCAATTCTAATACATCACGTTATATAAAGCACGCTTATAAATGTTGGCAAACTACTCTAAGGGCACATTTTGTCCCCGTACAATCTTTAGTAGTTCGGTTAGAGTCACACATGATTATTTCAACACTACGTTTAAGCGCTATTAAATGTAAAACCTTCATTTCTGCTTCATCAGCTGCACGGGGAAAGGGGCCTATGTTTGCATTTTTTTAAAGGAGTTGGGAGCCAAATTTAAATTGAGCTGATCTCAGGGGGAAAAGGAGCTCCCCTCCGACAATGCCCTAAGACTTTCTCACGCCTCAAAAAAAAAAAGTCGAACTTTGACTAAATCCTTTAGTGGGGTGCCATTCGACACCAGCCATATACTGCCATATACTGGAATACCAAGTGTTTCAAGGATGATATTCAGCATAACACAATTTCTAAAGAACTATAAGGGTGTTTAACGACCTATAACCAACGCCAGACCTCCCGGTAACATTGCCAGAACACTTCTGGGTAGCCATGGAAGTGGACTGTGCAGCTACGGGTGTGGCTTGTGGTCCTAAGGTATTTTGACTAACACGGAAAGGGGCATACGGCACAAGGCGCAGGGGGCAGCACTTAGTCAACACTACGGCGATCCCCTTGAGATCTGGAAAGTAAGCGCTGTTTTACATCGAGAACTGCTAAGCCATCTCAGAACACCAAGGGTTAGCGCATCAACACTCTCTGACAAAGTGGCAAATATGGAATTAAGCGATCTCTCTTATTTTTTGTGTGTCATTATGCTGGGTAATCGAGTGCTTGCAGAACAACCTCATAATGCAAAATAATCAGGGTGGTGACTTTCACGGGGATGATGGAATTGTTCACGCAAAACACAGCGCAACACATTAGCACTTTCTATTAATTCCCTCTGTTGTTCCCGGTGATCAGGGTACCATGTCAAAGTGCCTGACTGGGGGAGAGGAAGAGAGAGGGAAAGGGGGCGGGGGATGGTCCTGGATTGCCCAGATGGTAAGGCCCCAGGTGTTGGCCACTGAAGGGTGGGGAGGTGGGTAAGGGGATGGTGGGTAGCGGGAGAAGGAAGAGGAATGAGATCTTATCACAGAATAAAATAATTCAACTTTGGAGAAGCAGGCAAGCAGGATATATAATTCCTATGAAAGAACAAGGTGTAGGGAAGGGCCATAGCTTCCAGAAGGTCTAGACCATGTATATCTTTTTCAGTATACTAAAATAATGGTGGGGCTAAACCCTTCATTAAGAATCGTTTCTTGGAATGTCAATGGGCTAAATAATAGGAGGAAGAAGGGCGCAATTGAAGAATTGGTTAAAACATGAAATCCCTCTGTAATCTTATTACAAGAAACCCATATTCCAGCAAAAAAAAATTGGAGCTTTGTTATGTTTAAAAACTGGGTAGACTATAAGGGGGTTGGCGCGTCCCAAGCCGCTCATAGAGGTACTGCTGTCTGGGGCTCGGGTCCTTGATTTTTTTAGTGATAAAAAGGGATGGTGGTGTTGGGTGCACTGTAAACTGTTGATGGAAAGATTCACCTTTGTGAGCTTCTATGCCCCTTTGACAGATTATCCCGGTCTGTATGAGGAGCTTTTTCAATCTCTTTTACAACTCTCAGGTAAAATCATTGTTGGTGGGGACTTCAATTTTTTTCGAAGACTCATATATTGATTCCTCAGTGAAAGGGAAAAAGCAATATAAGCCTGAGGTAGCTAAGGTTTTCAGGGACTATGTAAGAGTATTGATGTTATGTGACCTTTGGAGATCGAATGAGCTAAATAAAGGATAATACATGTGTCTCCAGCCGAGTTAAAAGTGTGTCCTGTATCGATTTTTTTTTTTTTTACATCTAAAACATTGCACTTTAAAAATCTGCGTGTATTATACTCAGGTCTCTCGGACCATGACACTCTTATTTTGGTAGTATTGTTATCACCAGAACGAGATTCCCTGCATCCCAAAAAGATGGGTTTTTAACCAGCAGCTTCTCCAACAGGAAGGGTGGGTGGAGGCTTGCAGAGTTGAAGTCAGGGATTTTTAAAAAAACAATCAGGACTCCGCTGCTCCGTGCATGGTCTGGGACACATCTAAGGCTTATTTCAGGGGCATTGTAATTGCAAAGGAGGCTGCAGTTAGACTCTATGAGAAACAACAAAGTCGGCCACTGGAAGAAGCAGTTCAGAGGAGGTTAGATAACTATCTTCGGTCCCCCATGGAAGGTAATGCAAAATTATTTGATCTGACCAAGCAGGCACTGTTGGATCGGTGTGTGGATAAGGCTGATAAAGGGTACTAGTCCGACAGGCAGAAAGTGTATAAGGAAAGTAATTTCACGGGTAGATTCTTAGCCTGGCAAACACAGGATCAAGTGGCTAGTAATATGATACATGCCTTGAGATACCCAACTACGGGACAAAGATATACTGAGTCTAGAACAGTGGGAGAAGTTATTTTAGAACACTACAGGCAAAGATATAGCCAAGCCCAGGATATTGATTCCGAGGCTACTAGGGGTTTTCTGGAAACAATTAAACATTCCCACTCTGTCAAGGGAAGATGGGGATGCTCTCTCTCTGCCATTTACCAAGTCAGAACTAGTGGACGTGGTTAAAAATCTCTCTAATGGGAAAGCCTGCACCACAGATGGTCTCCCAGCAGAATTTTACAAACACTTCATTGATGTATTGGCAGACGACTTTTTGAATTTAATTAATAATATGTTAAAGGGATGGATGGCCCCAAACTATTGTCATATGGGAAATGTTGTTAGTTTTCCCCAAAAAATAAGGATAAAGAAGACCCAAACTCATATTGTCTAATCACACTTTTAAATACACATTCTAAAATCTTTATGAAACTCCTGGCCAATCGATTCAATACAGTTGTCACCACTTTGGTGCATCCAGGCCAAAATGGGTTTATCGCCGGGCAGCAACTCGCAACGAACACACATTTTTTGGCCTAGGCTCTGGATTGTTTCACCTCTAATAAAATCCCTGCCATTATCCTCTTATTGGATGCAGAAGAAAGCCTTTGATTTAGTGGTATGGGATATGCTGTTTGAGATAATATCTAGATTTGGGGTGCCCCCCCCCTTGGTCTCAGAGCTGATACAAAGGATGTATCAAAATACTGAAGCCAATATGATAATTAATTATGTAAATGTAGGTAATTCACAAATTCAGCGGGGCACCCATCAGGGGTGTCCCCTTTCACCTACTCTGTTTGCCCTTTTTATTGAACCTTTAGCTATTGCAATTAGACAAAATAAGTGGATCCATCCTCCACTCACATCGATGGGGAAGATTAAACTGTATGCAGAAGATATTATCATGTTCCTTGATGATGATCAAAGCTCCCAGGAGGAGGTTTTTAAAGTTTTTGCTGAATTTGAGCAAACTGGGGGGTATAAGGTTAATAGGAATAAAACTGAAATCATACTTTGTGGCTGCACTCCCAATAGATTAACTTTTGAATTGGCACCCTGTGTTATCTTGAAGCCTGAGCGATATCTCAGGATTAGATTTGCGTCCGATACAGGAGATCTATATGATCTTAATTACGCTCCTTAAAACCCAGGTGCTGCTGGCACGGTGTGATTCGTTTCCCCCATTTATTATATGTCGAGTTGTGCTGATTAAAATGTCAATTTTGCCACTGTTTAAGTTCTTGTTCTCAGCCATTCCTTGTGTGCTAATGTCCGCATTCTTTAAGAAACTGGACTCAATGTTCAGTTCATTTATTTGGCACAATAAAAATGCACGTATTGCACTAAGCACATAATTTGTAGATAGAGAAAAGGGAGGGCTGGCACTATCTAACCTAAAAGATTATTTTTTCACATTCTTTGCACAATATATGACTAATTTCAAAGGTACTCTGTCCACAGATAGCCTTTTTACTCAGGACTTTCGTGAATGAATTTGCAGGGAACATGATATAAGGGATCATGCATTATTAGTGAAATCCCCCATAAAAGTTTGTTATAAGATTTTTAAGTGGTACTTCAAAAAGAGGTAGGTTTCTATCAAAGCAATTCCATATTTGAACTTCTTTACCCCACTGTTGCAGTTTACAATGTGGTCTGGCTCTGAGCTTAATTCAAAGGCAGTTAGGAATTGGGAACATGCTGGCTTTAGGAAAATTGGAGATTTTTTAGCTGGTGACAGATGGGAAACACTCTCAAACATTGGGGTAGCGGTTCAAAATGATTTTCTGCTGCTGGGATCATACAGACATTTGCTTCACAGCTTTACTGATGTAGATACTGATCTAATTTTCGACACTCAGAAAATAGTGAAAGAGCTGGCAGACCCTTTGGGGAATAGACCAGCGAGCGAATGGAGAAGGTTGCTCATGGAATGGAAAAAAAAACGACATCTGGGTTAAAGCTGCGAGGAAATGGGATCAGGAAGAGGGACTGAAACTGTCTATGGATAGTTGGGAGAAAGTGAATTGATTACATTTCAGGGCACTTAGAGAAGCAAATTGGCATCAAATGATATTTTTAAATAAATGGCTGCTTTATCGTACCCAGCAAGCCTTGTCCCGGATTAACCCTAGTTGCCCTGACCTTTGCTTCTGCTGCCAAGTGAAGGGCACAGCAAATTAGATGCATGTGATT
The DNA here is from genome assembly GCF_031143425.1 of Pleurodeles waltl. Lineage (NCBI taxonomy): Eukaryota > Metazoa > Chordata > Amphibia > Caudata > Salamandridae > Pleurodeles > Pleurodeles waltl. Next base: position 1,478,808,267 of record NC_090444.1, read on the forward strand.
GGCATGTGACGACTTATTCAACAATAGTGGGACAGGTTGTTTAAGCTTTTGACAACAGCTCTGCAGATTTGCATAGATCCCAGTATCTGGTTGTTGGTCTCGGGCTATGACCCGGGGGCAAAACTCCCACTTAGGTGGGTAAAATTAGTTTTTTATCGCCACAGCAGTTGCTAGGATTTTTATTGAAAAATCGACGCTCCACGCAGATCCCAACCACTGCAGAATGATTTAATAGAATGGCTCTGGTAAGAAAACTGGAATTGAAGTACACAATGAGATCAGGCAGGATTAAGAGGTTCTCCCAAATCTGGGGCAGATTTGTTAGATGATCGATAGCAACTATACCTAGGTATGGGTATAAACTATTTGGTGGTCCTTAAAGTTGAATGCACTAAGTGGTTGTGATGACTATAGAAATGTGTTGTAACCATTTTGCTGCACCTATATTGGGCAAGCTGTGTATTTGAACTAGGCCATGTTATCATGCTATAAAAAAACCAAATATCTCATATGTTTGTATTTCTGGTGATGGGCAACCCACTATTCTAAAATGTTGTTAAAAAACTAGAGCTTGCATATCACTAGCCCAAAACTTAGTAAAGAAACCAGAGATTGCCTAGTGGGTGGAACAATCGTGGAGGCTTGCAGGATACTATAAGAGAAAGCAGAGTTTCTAGATAGTCAAAAGGGAACATAGTTGCAGAACAACCAAGAGATGGCTAAAGCTGGTCAAGAGAAATGAAGCACAGAGACAAAATCAAATCATCATAAGCTCAAACAAAATATGTACATATATAAACAATAACTATACACATAATTGTGCATTAAAGTTATTCAGACGGTAGTCCGAGGTTCAGTCTTGTGTACCTATAAAATGCCATATGAATGAGATAAGCATTGAAAAAAGAACACACTATATGGGTTTTGTGAAATTCATATCAGTGTACACAGAAAAAGTAAAGCTTTATTTCAGAACAGACAATGTCGTCTTACATCAAGAATCACATTTTATCCACATCATTAAGCCCGTGGCCGGCAGTCCCGTACCTTTCAATCAGCCGAGCCTCCATTTTGTCTAAAAGTATAGCGGTGGATGGTCCTCTGACATTTGTCTGTATTAAAAAAAGAACTGACCACAATATATCATCTGCTGAGTGGGTAGGATCCATAAAATGTTCTACAAGAGGAGCACCATGCACTGCACCCCGGACCCTGATCTATGTTGGAGTACATGTGATTTCACATGAGCATCCAACAGTACACAACATTTGTGGCATTCCAGTTTGAAATGTGTCATTGTATTTGGCCATTAACCCCTTCGCTGCCAGGCCTTTTCCCCCTCCTGTGCCAGGCCTTTTTTTGCCTATTTGGAATAGTTCTCGCTTAGTCCCTCATAACGTTTTGTCCACATAAGCTAACCATGCCAAATTTGCGTCCTTGTTTTCCAACATCCTAGGGATTCTAGAGGTACCCAGGCTTTGTGGGTTCCCCTGAAGGAGGCCAAACAATTTGCCAAAATACAGTGAAAATTTCGTTTTTTCAAAGAAATTGGAAAAAGGGGCTGCAGATTCCCAGATTTCAGGAACAGGCAGACTTGAATCAGAAAATCAAATTTTTCAACACAATTTTGTCATTTTACTGGGACATACCCCATTTTTATGATTTTTTGTGCTTTCAGCCTCCTTCCAGTCAGTGACAGAAATGGGTGTGTAGCCAATGCTGGATCCCAGACACCTAAACATTTCTGAAAAGTAGACAAAATTCTGAATTCAGCAATGGGTAATTTGTGTAGATCCTACAAGGGTTTCCTACAGAAAATAACAACTGAAAAAAATAATATTGAAATTGAGGTAAAAAAGCATCAATTTTTCTCTACGTTTTACTCTATAACTTTTTCCTGCAATGTCAGATTTTTGAAAGCAATATACCGTTACGTCTGCTGGTCTCTTCTGGTTGTGTGGATATATAGGGCATGTAGGTTCATCAAGAACCCTCGGTACGCAGAGCCAATAAATGAGCTGCACCCTGCAGTGGGTTTTCATTCTACACCGGGTATACAGCAGTTCATTTGCTGAAATATAAAGAGTGAAAAATAGCTATTAAGAAAACCTTTGTAGTTCCAAAATGGGCACAAGATAAGGTGTTGAGGAGCAGTGGTTATTTGCACATCTCTGAATTCCCGGGTGCCCATACTAGCATGTGAATTACAGGGCATTTCTCAAATCGACGTCTTTTTTACACACTCTCTTATATTTGGAAGGAAAAAATGTAGAGAAAGACGAGGGGCAATAACAATAGTTTTGCTATTCTATGTTCCCCCAAGTCTCCCGATAAAAATGATACCTCACTTGTGTGGGTAGGCCTAGTGCCCGCGACAGGAGATGCCCCAAAACACAACGTGGACACATCCCATTTTTTGACAGAAAACAGAAGTGTTTTTTGCAAAGTGCCTACCTGTAGATTTTGGCCTCTAGCTCAGCCAGCTCCTAGGGAAACCTACCAAACCTGTACATTTTTGAAAACTAGAGACCTTGGGGAATCCAAGATGGGGTGACTTGTGGGCCCTCAGAGCAGGTTCTGTTACCCAGAATCCTTTGCAAACCTCAAAATTTGGCTAAAAAAACACGTTTTCTTCACATTTCGGTGACAGAAAGTTCTGGAATCTGAGAGGAGCCACACATTTCCTTCCACCCAGCGTTCCCCCAAGTCTCCAGATAAAAATGATACCTCACTTGTGTGGGTAGGCCTAGCGCCCGCAACAGGAAATGCCCCAAAACACAACATGGACACATCCCATTTTTTGACAGAAAATAGAGGTGTTTTTTGCAAAGTGCCTACCTGTAGATTTTGGCCTCTAGCTCAGCCAGCACCTAGGGAAACCTACCAAACCTGTGCATTTTTGAAAACTAGAGACCTAGGGGAATCCAAGATGGGGTGACTTGTGGGGCTCAGACCAGGTTCTGTTACCCAGAATCCTTTGCAAACCTCAAAATGTGGCTAAAAAAACAGGTTTTCCTCACATTTCAGTGACAGAAAGTTCTGGAATCTGAGAGGAGCCACAAATTTCCTTCCACCCAGCGTTCCCCCAAGTCTCCCAATAAAAATGATACCTCACTTGTGTGGGTGGGCCAGGTGCCTGCAATAGAAAAAGGCCACAAACTTGTAGAGATTATGGGGAAAGCACAGCGAGTTGATAAGCACATATTCTTCTTTTATACATCTTTAGGCTGACTCTGCTTTGGGGACCCACACAAGTGAGATGTTATTTTACTTGGGAGACTGAGGGGAACGCTGCGGAGTAGGAATTTTGTGCTGGAGCGGTGATCATACAAACAAAAGTCAGAAAAATATGCTTTTTTAAGCAGATTTTGAGGTTTGCAGAGGAGTCTGGGTAAGAAAATGTTGGGGGATCCACGCAAGCCACATCTCTCTGGACTCCTTGTGGTGTCTAGTTTTAAAAAATGTCTGGGTTTGGTAGGTTTCCCTAGATGAAGGCCGCACCCAGGACCAAAAACATAGGCGCCCCTCCCCCCCAAACACAGGTAGTTTTGTAAGATATCATTTTGATGTGTCCACATACATCTGTGATGTGCCAAACACTAAAATTGTGAAAAGAAACACAATTAGGTTATTTGAAAAAGACCCCTCACCCACCAACCAAGTTGGTGGCATGCTTCATCATCGGGGTCCCACCGAGACACCTAGCGTGTCACAAGTGTGCTGCGACGCCTGATTACAGCAGAGCAGGTTTTGTCATTTGTACCACACATACTGGTTGGATTTGGCACAAGGGTGAGTGATGGTTCAGTAGATCAAATTTTATTCACAAAAGTGAAATCCACTGGTAATAACTGAAAGGCCAAAAAACTGAACCAATGACTCACAGCTTGTGAGCGGTAAAGCCACGGCAAGGCACCAACCGCTTTACAGTCCATTCACACACCTTTCATACATGACATGCACAACACCATTCACGTCGCCAGCCACGGGCCCAGCACATTACAACACTCGCATCAACAGACAGCGCCAGTCAAGGGCCCATCACTTTCATACGCCCACATGCTTGATACAGCAATCACACCAGCTGATGAGTGTGTGGACTGGCGTTTGGCTGGCACCGCCAGCTAAGCGCCACCCCACCCATACCGCCAGCCAAGCGCCACCCCAAGCACACCGCCAGCCAAGCGCCATCCAACCCATACCGCTAGCCAAGCGCCACTCCACGCACACCGCCAACCAAGCGCCACCCCAAGCACACCGCCAGCCAAGCGCCACCCCACCCATACCGCCAGCCAAGGGCTACCCCAAGCACACCACCAGCCAAGCGCCACCCCAAGCACACCGCCAGCCAAGCGCCACCCCACCCATACTGCCAGCCAAGCGCCACCCCACGCACACCGCCAACCAAGCGCCACCCCACCCATACCGCCAGCCAAGCGCCACCCCAAGCACACCGCCAGCCAAGCGCCACCCCACCCATACTGCCAGCCAAGCGCCACCCCATGCACACCGTCAGCCAAGCGCCACCCCACGCTCACCACCATCACTTTTTTTGTTTAAAAAACAACAAAGAAACCACTAATTAATTATAAAATAAGTACAAAACTACAAACACAAAAGCTCTAACTAAATACATGACAGTAATGCCAACTGTGAAACTGAACATATGAAAATATAGAACAGGCAGTTTACGCTCACGGTATTTCCCAAATTTTTTACTTGTGGTAACTTCTAAAACAGCCGGGCACACACAGCCCAGGCTTTGAAGGGCATTCGGGGCAGTACATCCGGCTCTCCCTCCGGATTGATCTCCGGGCACATACTCTACATTTCTTTGTGGGCAAGTCTTTTTTGGGAGTGGGAGGAATGTGATCTGGAAAGTGGCGATCTTTCAATCTAGCCACTTCCTCCACCACTTCTACTCTAGGAACTCTTGTCCGTTCCATCACAATAAGGCTCTCTATCACTGACTCCTGAAATTTAACAAATGTCATCCTTGACTCAGGTGAACAATCCTTGAACACAATAAAAGCATTAAAAGTTGCCAAATGAAATAAATGTAGGGCCAACGTTTTATACCACACGTAAGACTTACGAAGAGCAGTGTAAGGTTCCAACCTCTGATCTACTCTATCAACACCACCCATGTGCCTATTGTAGTCCAAAATGCACACAGGTTTGCGCACTTCCGCAACCTGACTCCAAACAGTCACAGGGTAAGTACTCTCATCATGGATGGTAGATAGCATGTACACATCCCTCCTGTCTGAAAATTTCAGAGCAAGCAGCTCATTATTCCGCAAGGCACTGCACTGTCCCCTCTCAAGTTTTTTACAGACAAGCTCCCTTGGATAGCATTTCCGGTTAGAACGGATTGTGCCACAAGCAACAGTGTCCACTCTAAACAACTCCTTGAACAACTGCACTCCAGTGTAGAAATTATCTATTTACAAATGGTGACCTTTGTTAAACAGTCGTCTACCAAGTTCCCACACAATTTTTTCGCTAACTCCAAAAGTGGCCGGACAACCAGGAGGGTCAATACTGGAATCCCTACCAGTGTAGACCCGGAAATTATACACATATCCTGTACTGCTTTCTGACAGCATATACAATTTAATCCCATACCATGCCCTCTTACTAGGAATGTAGGGCCAGATGTAGCAAACGTTTGCGACTCGCAAACGGGCCGATTCGCAATTTGCGACAGTGCAAAATCGGAAATGGGATGCAAAAAGCCCATTTCCGACTCGCAAAAAGCGATGGGACCCGTTTGCGAGTCGCATCCGTTGCGACCCCATTTTGCGACTCGCAACCAATATGCAATTGCAAGTCGCAAATTGCGACTAGTCGCAAAAAGCCCAGTTTGCATGTCGCATTTACCACTAACTCAGAGCAGGTGGTAACCATTTCCAAAGTATAAAAGGAGACCCAGAAGGCATCTGGGTTACTCAAGATGGCGGACATATACCTGATAGCAGTGAGGAGGAGAGTCTACGCAGCCCAGCAGAGGAGGAGGAGGGGCCACAGACAGGAGAAGATATATAGAACCAGGCAGACCCTTTTCCAGCAAACTGAAGAGCAGATCTATGATAAATACCGCCTTAGCAGCGCAGCCATTCTCGAATTAATAGATTTACTAAAACCACAGCTAGAACACAAGACTCTGCGTGGCTGCGCCATCCCTACGCATATGCAAGTACTATGCGCACTGCACCTCTTGGCCTCAGGGAGCTATCAGGGGGTCATTGCCGTGGCAGGTGGGGTATCCCAAAGTGCAGTGTCAAGGTTCCTCAGGGCCTTCCTAGATGCCTTAGTCACGCACAGGTCTCACTTCATATACTTACCAAGGAATGAGGCAGAAATTAACAGCACCAAGCTGGACTTTTACCGCATTGCCCACTTCCCCCATGTCATTGGATATGTAGATGGGACACACATTCAAATATGCCCCCCTGCTAATCTGGAACATATTTTCCGCAACAGAAAGTGTACCCACTCACTCAACATACAGGTTGTTTGTGATGCCCATTACGTCATCACGGACATCGTTGCTAAGTTTCCAGGCAGTACCCATGACTCATACATTTTTAGGTATAGTGGGATACATCAACGCATGGAACGTGGGGAATTTGGAGACGGATACCTCCTAGGTAGAGCCACAGACACTTGCAGACATACACACAGGTCACTGTGCACGACTATCTGGACTTACTAACAGTGTACTTTTGTGCCCAACAGGTGACAGTGCATATGCTCTCAGGCCTTGGATCATGACTCCGTTTTTAACACCAAGTAATGAACCTGACAGGCAATACAACAGTGCGCATAAGAGGACCAGGTACCTGATAGAGCGGACCTTCGGACTCCTGAAGGCAAGATTCAGATGCCTCCACCGCAGTGGAGGCGCCCTCCAATACACCCCCATTACCGCATTCAAAATTGTGGTTGCATGCGCCATCCTCCACAACATAGCCACCCGCCCGACGTGGGCTACCTCTCACCCCTGCAGAGCCAGATCCTGATGAGGAAGAGCAAGAACAACCACATCGCCATCATGGGGATAGGAGTCTAGCTAATCAAGGCAGACTGAGACGGGAACACATTGCAACGCAATATTTTGGACGGTACGTGTCAACTCCCACCATACTCACCCATTAACCAAACACTCCTTTAGTTAAGTGGAAGAAAAATAACTGTTTTAATAATGTAATGAATGAACTATATGCAAGATGAATTTGTCCATGGGCATGGAAATGCCAACCAGTCATGTGGCACATTAACGCCATGTGCCACATTTATTTCTCCGGGCTGTTCTCTAGCTTCTCCTGCCCCTCCTGCAAGCCTGGCTGGTCCCTGCTGCGTCCATGGTGCTCTGCCTTCCACTCCTTAGCACCCTACTGTCAGTAGCAGATACACTGCTCACTGTGGAGCCCTCCTCACTATCTTGGGGTGTTTCCCCGGTGGCCCTCGACATCTCCCGTGTCTCCATTAGTTCTATTATATGTGTGAGACGTCCCAGGCCCCTGGCAACATCCCCAGCAAAATGGCCCATCTCTATTTGCAGGCCAACTGTCCTCCTCGACAGGCCTGTTGTATTGATGGCTAGCCTGCCGATCGATGTGGCCATCCTGTCCAGTCTTAGCATAATCTGGCGATCTCTGTGCCGCCCAGCCTCTGCCTGGCCCAGCAGTCCGGCCGCCAGTTCCCTGATGGCAGAGGCAATGTCCCCAGTGTTCTGGCACATCAGGTCCATGCGTCTGTTGAGGTGCTGCATGCTTGCATGGTTGTGTCTTACAAAGCGGTGCAGCACCCCACTAATCCTGCCCAATATTGTGTTCTGCAGGCGCTGACCCCGCAGCAGATGTGCCTCACTGCTGGTTGGAGGAAGTATCCGGGATCCAGACGCTCTTGCCCTGCGACGCCTGCGCTGTGGTGGCTGCCCTGTGCTCCCACCTGTATCCTCCCTGGCTGTTGCTGGGGCAGCTCCTGGCGTTGTTGTTGCAGCAGGCGTTACCACTGCAGGAATGCTGCTGACTGTGAATGTGGGGGTGCTGGCGTATCCTGGGGTGTCCTCCTGGGCATGGGTGCTTGGGGTGTAGGGGGTGTCTTGCTGGAGACCTGTGGGACATGGGGAACACACTGTCAGTGTCTAGTATCTATTGCACAATTCCTAATAAACATTTGCCTATGAACTGCCTATTGGACTACATTTCCCATAATGCATCATTCTGGCTTTTTCTACCCTGAAATAGAGCTATTTTGGTTGTGCATGCACCTGTGTACATGGTGGGTGGGGTATGACATTGATAGGGGTACAGGCATGTCACATGGTACTCACCGGTTGATGTGCTGGGCTCTGAGGTGTCCAGGTCCCCAAATCCACACACTGCCTCCGGCTCAAAGGTTTCCTCAATCATGTCTTCAAGGGGTGTGGGTGGTGGCACAGATGATGGTCCCCCTCCAGTGCCTCTCATCTCCCGGAGCCTTTCTGCCACCCTCTCCTTGGTCCGGGAGCGGAGGTCATACCACCTCTTCCTTATGTCCTCAATTGTCCTGTGGCTCACACCCAGAGAATTAATTTTCTCTTGCATTTCCTGCCAGATTTTCTTTTTGGTGGCCTTAGGAACAGTGTGGGCTGCTCTCCCAAAGAGCTCATCATGGTGCTGACAACATTCTTCGGTCAGCACCTCAAGCTCCCTCTCAGAGAATTTCATTTTCTTTTTTCGGGGGGTTCCCTCCATGGCTGCTGCTGCTTGTTCAGTGTGAAGACTGGCAGTTATAAAAGGGTGTGGTCCTGCCTCCTCCCAGGTGTATTTGTTAACTTCCTGGTTGTGATGTCATCATCACGTGCCAGGAAGTGTTTCCAGAGTGTTCTGGTGTGCTTTCTGGAGTGTTCTGCTGCACCTGCAAGCAATTTTGAGGGTACTCGCAATTTGCGACACCCACTCGCTAATTGCGAGTTTGTTTTTTGCACACTCGCAAACAGCGACCTCGCAATCTGCGGACTCGCACACAGCGTTGCGAGTCCGGCTGCGAGTCGCTAAATCGGACCGGTTATTTTCCTGGCATACCAAATTGCGAGTCGCATTTTGCGAGTCGCATTGACTCGCAAAATGCGACTCGCAATTTTTATTTTTCCTACATCTGGCCCGTACTGCTTAAAAACTAAACGCCCCTTGAAAAGTACCAAAGACTCGTCCACACTTATTTCTTTGCCTGGAACATAGACCTCTGAAAACCGATCTACAAAATAATCAAGGACAGACCTAATCTTAAAAAGACGGTCACAATCAGGGTGATCTCGTGGCAAGGCTAAAGCATTGTCTACAAAATGCAGCATACGAAGAAGAAGCAAATAGCAATTACGTGTCATAGTTGCAGGAAATATAGCCGTTGACATCAAGGGACTAGTAGACCAATAAGAAGCCAGTGACGGCTTCCTGCTCAACCCCATCAAAAAAGTCAAACCTAAAAACTTTTTCATCTCTTCCAGATATGTGGGAACCCACTGAGTAGCTCTGGACTGAGGCCTAAGTCTGGCAGCGTTGTCCCTCAAATATTGCTCTGCATACAAATTAGTTTGCTCCACAATCTCTTCCAAAAATACATCGTCCATAAACAAGTGAAAGAAATGGACAAGCAAAATGTTTTCTGTATTGACTCTACACCCTGGGAGACCAGTAAATGCAGGTAACTGTGGCTGCTCCATGTTTGGGGGAATCCAGGTGTCAGGTCTTCTAATGGGAAACCCTTCAGCCCCAGGCTGCTGCACACTTGGCACATCAATGTCCTCCTTTAAAACAGGCCCTTCATCTGCACTGAGAGTAGCTTCCTCATCAGAAGAATACTCTCAGACAGAAAACTCACTGCCAGAATCTCTCACTTTCTCCTCTGCCTCAGATGCAGAGTCAGTCTCGTAATCATGGTCTGAAGACGACTCAAAGAGTATGCCAACACCCTGCTGAGCGGTCACTCTGCGGCTAGCCATGACCCTCACTAACAACAAATGGATTGCCAACAACAACTAGCACTAAAATAAGTAATACACAAAGTGTAGCTTTATCACAAAGAGTTATGTACTAAAAAACTATACCACTCACTTGCCTGAAAAAGGTACTCACCAGCAACTACTCTGCACAGACACAGCAATCACCAATGATATCCCACTAAAAAGAAAAAAGAAAAAAGCAAATTAGACATATGATAACACACATATCATTGTGCCCTTGCCAAAGGGGGCGAATGGGGGTGCCCCAGCACAAAACAAAACAAAGGGAACCAAAAAAATAAATCTCTGACATCTTGGTGCCTTCTGCCCCCCTTGGGGGCAGATGGGCCTAACAAAAATAGGCTCCAAGGTGGGCAGAAATGGCCATCACTAATGTGCTCCCTTTAGGGGGGTGACCCTTGCCAAAGGTGCCGCCCCCCCCCCACACACACAAAACACACTCGATCCCTGGTGCCTAAGTGAATTCTGCCCCCCTTGGTGGCAGATGGGCGTAAAAAAAATTGGCCGATCTGCCCCCAAGGGGGGCAGAAATGGGCAACAGCTCTGTGCCCCCTTTAGGGGGCGACCCTTGCCAAAACAACAGCACAAAACAAAAAAAGGGGGAAAAAAAAAATCCCATGCGTATTGGTGGTTTCTGCCCTCCTTGGGGGCAGATGGGCCTACAAAAATAGGCAGAGATAGCCAATACGATATTTCCCCACTTTGGGAGGGCGACCCTTGCCCAAGGGGTGCCCCCAAACACACAAAACACACACACCACACAATCCCTGGCGCCTAGTGTGTTTCGACCCTCCCGGGGGCCAGATCGTCCAATAACATGGCTGATCTGCCCTTAGGGGGGGCCGAAATAGGGGAAAAAAATAGCCCCCCAATGGGAGCGACCCTTGCCCAAGGGGTCGCTCCCAAAATACATATGAAAAAACGAAATCCCTGGTGTCTAGTGGTTTTCGACCCCCAGGGGGTAGATCGGTGTAAAATCAGCTGATCTGCCAACAGGGGGGGCCAAAATAGGATTAAAAAAATAGCCCCCATGGGAGCAACCCTTGCCCAAGGGGTCGCTCCCAAAATACATATGTAAAACTAAATCCCTGGTGTCTAGTGGTTTTTGCCCCCCCCCCCCCCCCCAGGGGCAGATCGGCCAAAAAATCGGCTAATCTGCCCCAGGAGGGGGGGCGAAATAGGATAAAAAAATAGCCCCCCATGGGAGTGACCCCTGCCCAAGGGGTTGCTCCCAAAATAATTGTGGATAACTAAATCCCTGGTGTCTAGTGGTTTTTGTCCCCCCGGGGCCAGATCGTCCAAAAACATGGCCGATCTGCCCTCGGGGGGGGCGAAATAGGGGGAAAAAAAAGCCCCCAATGGAGCGACCCTTGCCCAAGAGGTCGCTCCCAAAATACATATGAAAAAACGAAATCCCTGGTGTCTAGTGGTTTTCGACCCCCAGGGGGTAGATCGGTCGAAAAATTGGCTGATCTGCCCCCAGGGGGGCCGAAATAGGATTAAAAAAATAGCCCCCCCATGGGAGCGACCCTTGCCCAAGGGGTCGCTCCCAAAATACATATGTAAAACTAAATCCCTGGTGTCTAGTGGTTTTCGAACCCCAGGGGGCAGATCGGCCAAAACATCGGCTGATCTGCCCCCAGGGGGGTGAAGTAGGATAAAAATATAGCCCCCCAATGGAGCGACCCTTGCCCAAGGGGTCGCTCCCAAAATAATTGTGGATAACTAAATCCCTGGTGTCTAGTGGCTTTCGCCCCCCCGGGGGCAGATCGGCCGAAAAATCGCCTGATCTGCCCCGGGGGGGCGAAATAGGATAAAAAAAATAGCCCCCCGTGGGAGCGACCCTTGCCCAAGGGGTCACTCCCAAAATGATCGTGAAAATCTAAATCCCTGGTGTTGTCTAGTGGTTTTCGCCCCCCCCCGGGGGCAAAATATGAAATAAAATAGCCCCCCCATGGGAGCGAACCTTGCCCAAGGGGTCGCTCCCAAAATGATTGTGAAAATCTAAATCCCTGGTGTCTAGTGGTTTTCGCCCCCCCTCCCCCGGGGGCAGATCGGAATCCCTGGTGGCTATTGGGGATTCCTGCTCCACGATTGCGAGCCCTGCCCGCGATCGTGGAGCAGGAATCCAGTGAAAACAGGCACAGGGGGAAAGGAAAAACCCTTTCCTTTCCCCGTGTCTGTTTTCCCCCCCAAACCCCTTAAAAGGGAAGGACTTACCTGAAGGAAGTCCTCTTCCGTCGACGCGCTGGGAGCAAATGGCTTCCAGCGCGTCCCGGCATACTTGATGACGTCGGCGCGCTGATGTCATCAGATTGCCGGGGGGTCGGGGTGGAAGAGGAAGGGACTCCCCTTCCATCCACGACCGGGGGGTGTGGGTGGGGGGCCCAGGGGGGAGCGCTAACGCTCCCCCCGGTTCCCGGGTGTAGGACTAGGTGATCTCGTCCAAGGGACCCGGGAACTGGTGCCTTGGACGAGATCACCTCGTCCAAGGCACCCTACGGGTTAAGAGTGATCTCTTTGGTTTCACTGGTAAATTGACATGTTGAACATTTATTGCATTTATAATGTCCACTTAGTAGGGGCACTTCAAGCATTTCTCTCAGGCCTCACTTCCTTTCAGTAGGAAAGGCTACTTTAACTAATTAGTTCCGCAAATTGCAACCTTTCCTGAATGAAAACAAAGGTTTCTCATAGGCCTGCCTCAACAAGAAAGGTGCCCAAAGCGCCACCCTAATAGAAGTAAATGGCTACTGACTTTGCCAGGTGTTAAGTAGCGCGTGTGCAGTGGTAAACATGCCTTTTTAACTTTGTCAGTGGAGTAAGTCCTACCGGCTCACTCCTGTAAAGTTCCAACTTTGTGCTTAACTCACCCTTGGCCTACATCAGGTTAGTAGGTAGTGCTGTGAACCATGAGTGTGGTTGAATATATGTGTTCCCTGTATGTCTGCTTGACTGGTACACTACATAGAAGACTTGGGGTTCCATTTTGGGAGATACCGGGCTAACTAGAAGAGCATGAGGAGATGGAGGAATTCTCCACAGACAGATTTCTGGGCTACTACATTCCTGAGAGGGGGGTGAAACAGACACTAGAAGAAGGACAGCCAGGCTCCTCAGTACACTACAAAGGGTGAAGTTTGATTCAGGGAGAGGTCACCAGAAAGGAGCTTGGGCATAACTGAGGAAGGAAATAGGGCTGATAAGAGAATCATAAAGGCTAGGCCTGGGCCCTGAGGTAATCTTTTGATGCACATATCCCTGTGGCTGACAATCAGGTGTGAGCCTCTAGTCACTCCCATGGTCTGCGTGGGAATCACTCCTGCTGTGATAGACTACTTTCTGGAGGGAGGGCCGGACAGAGGAGCAGGCACCTCAAAAGAAAGCAGACCACTTATACAAACTTTGAGGGAGAGAATGCTGTGGTGACCTGTAAGTGCCTGAGTACTGACTGAGGATTGGAACCCAAGTGGTCGACCCCCCTTGCCCATATGAAGGATCAGAGTAACATACCATCTTACTAAAGGAAAGACTGTGGATGCCAAGCCCCTGCCCCTCCAAAACTGCAAATTCTACTTACTGTCAACAGCCACTGCAGCTCTCCATGACGCCCAAGAGTAAAACACTCCAGAGACTCCAGCAACACAGCTCCTGAAGGAGCTGGTAAGACTTATCGATGAGCCATAAGGCCCCAGAGGAACTTATTAGGCTCCATAGTGCTTTGAGTGCTAGAACACTTTTGTCTACTATTGGGGCTTAACATGAATGTCACATATAGTGAATCAAGAGTAATCCCTATCATTAGCATAAGGAAAGTGGGACTCAGGAATGTGTTTATTGAACACTAGAGCCTTGACCTCAGGGGACTGTGTATGTGTTTTTTTATGACATCTTTTGCTTTGTGTTGATATATAAATACATTCTCATTTTTTCATAAAAGCAAGGATTTGACTAGACAATAATTTATTGCTGATATTGAATAGCACCCTGCATCTATTCCCCCTCGAGAGAAGCATTGGACTGCTTGACACATGCCATGAGTGAAGTGCTAAAGGGCTACTTTGTGTAGGTGCTTAGGGTCTTTAATAAGTCAGGCCCCAGGACAAAAGGAGTAATAGGCCTCAACCCTCACAGTTGGACCCAGTAGCACCTGGCTGCCCTTTGGCCTTCTGAAAGGGATGTTGACCAATATAAATCAAGAATGAGATTCAGACCTCACTAGGTGCCCATGCTACCCACAATAAATTCTGTCTGTAATCATTAACCAATGACAAATACTATTTTGTTCATCAACACATAGAATTGTAATTCACTTGCTAATGTGTTGACTTTTAAATCACTTATAAATGGCTAAGATCAGAAATCTCAGTACAACACGTACTATCAATTTTGCAACCTTGAGAAAAAGAAACATTTTTTATACAGTAGAATCAAGTGATTCATAATTCACAGTGGTCTTCATTTTTAGGGTAGGATTTATCATTATTTAGAAAAGTGGATATCAGCAACTCTGAGATAACTCTGATCTAACTGCTTCATATTCAAGGGCAGAGACCTAGATACTGAAGCCAGGCAGACAACAGCCTCGCTGACAGTGTTTACTGAGGTTAATGTCCACAGACAGCAGGACATACACTAGAACTATGCAGAACATCTTTGAGGTACTTACATCCATATAGCTACCTATCATGAACACCATCCACAAAAATAAACCCTGCAGGTCAATTGAGTGAAAGATTACTGCAGTACTTAACAAGGTCAAAGGACTTCTGAGTGTGGCTGAGGGGCACTTCTTACTGTACCCAGGCCAAATAGGTTAATAGTTAACTATGCAGGTGGTGGCTAGTGGTATCCTTAAAATGGAAAAAGGAGGGTGCTCCACGAGTACTAACAAAGAATGAATCATCAAACCATGGCCCAGTGAGGTGGTGTGATCCCCAGCTAGAGCAGCCACTGAAGTCTTTAATACCTGTATTACAAACAAAGCAATCCACCATAAAACACTTGAATGTCTCACAGAGAAAATGTGTGACTCTAGAAGAAAGACTAATAACTGATATTCTGAAATTTAGACAATCGATTGAAATGGTCTTTCTCAGGTAATGTTCCGAGGAATGGGAACACTCTTCCAACTCATATCAGAAATACTCATTTGATCTCCTTAATGATGCTACTAACGTACACATCTTTAATCAACCTTCAAAGGCCCACTCAGATCCTCCTTAGACTTACTAATACAGAACAATAGCCCCATAAGCTCACTTGAATTTTACTGCTTAATGCTGAATTCATGTTGACTGAGCTGCATGGCAAAATTTCAATGCAGTGACAGGGTCCCCTGTGATGGTGATATCAATGCTGGAAATGTCTTCTGGGATGACATACATTTCTAGATTTGGCCATCTGCACCTCTATCAGGGCAGCAGAGGAATTTACTCTGTCATCCTGATAGATAACAGCTGACCAGCAGGATCTGAATGAGGACCTCAGAATTTGCAAACAATGACTAACCCCAAAAGCTATTTTTATCATCAAAAACTAAAGTCAGAATAAAGTAATAAATCTGCTATACTTATTTATTGTAATGCTATTTAAAAATTACATTCAGTGGTAAAGATTTTTAATTAATATTTAGGAAAAGTGACTTTTCAAAACCAGGGATCTAGTTTTGCATTTGGTGAACAATGTTAGTCCCATCACCATGGCGGAGGACTTTGCTCCCATCATTGCAAGGGTGCACCACCCACCAAATTTAGAGAGGTCCACCTTCACAGTGGTTCCTGTAAATACATTTAAAGTGTACTGTGCCGGTCCATCAACATGACAGCACCAAACGGCACACTTTCACAAGGGATTTTGTTTTTGAAAATAAAAAAAACAAAAATCCCATCATCTGGGGAGTTTTTTCCCTAGAGGTGATTGAACAGTTTTTACTTTTACATAATGCCTCTTTTTATATGACTTTTGGTAAAAGTGAAAACTGTCTTTGTGTCTTCCCATTCTAAACCATGCAGGTGGACATATGGCTAAGTCTCTGGCTGCTCTAAACCTGTCGGGATGTCAAAGGGATATGTAGGTGGTAGAGACAGAGTATTCTCGGCCATCTACATACTGAAGGTCTGCCAGTCTGTAAATCAGATGGGCACACCTTCAGCTTGGCAGACTTCTGCAAACTCTAAATCGGGACGTTAGGCTTTGTCTGACTGGACTTCCAGTAAGCTTATTAACATTAGCCTGCCAACAGCTGGCCTCAACTAGTGCTCCTCCCTGATGAGGTGTGAAAACTGCTCACAGAGAAAAACCAATTGATTCAGCATTTTGGCAGGAGGATGACCTAGGTGTGAGATATGTGACTGCTATCAGCTCAAGAAGGGTAGGAGGCTCCAGATAGTCCAGGCACTTAATTGACTTGAAAAGACAATTGTTTGGCCTGCTCATTCATAGGTAAGGGTAATCAAAGCCCTGTTGAAGAGAATCCTTTTTTACCTAGGCCATCTATAGCTAGCCACACCAATGGGAGCTGGTTACCATATTTTTTTTGTTGTAGTTGAGGGGACTGCTCATTTCCCTAAACACACCCTGGCTGTCACAGTCACATCCTCCAAGAGCAGAAAGGTATTGTTATCTTGGACTTGCCTCAGAATAGTGCACTGTGGTATAGTTTGCAGTAAGGCAAAACGGGTGCGCTGAAAAGGTGACAGGGTTTGTCCTTGGGAAGCATTTTTCTCATTGGTTAGGAAGATAGGAAATACCTGATTTGGTCATTTTATAATTACAACCTTTGCACCTATGCTTTGTAGGAACATGAAGATTAATCTGTCTACCATCAAGAGCCTTTGAATCACAGAGCCAAGAAGGGCTTAAGTTGAGCAAAGAGTCCAAGGGGGAGGATTTGCATGCTGCCTTCAGGGACTGGGAAAAGGCCCACTATCCTTAGACCACCCCACTGGAGAATGAGGGATTGATGAAGTCCGAAATCAAGAGGTGGCAGAGGACAACCTATGACAGGAAGGACTCTAATGAAGCTGAGAGTGGTACCAGCTCCCTTAGCCTGAGTCCTTCCAAGCTAACAGTCTGCCAGATGCAAAACAGTGACAGTCAGTCAGAGGAAGCTTCAGTCCAAGCTAGCTACTATAGCCCTAGAGGAAATTAAACTGGCACTGAATAAAAAATAATTTGTCATTGGACTAAAAGAAAGCCAGACTGGGACGTGTGTAGTTCAATGAAAATGATGGAAGCAGAGGTAAAGTGCCTTCACGGGGAGAAGGGATCACACACCAGTCAATTGCATAAAGATGTGGTGCCTAGCTTTGCGGTGGGGAGTGACACTTATAAAGCTGATTCAAAGACCATTTGAAAGATACACTAGTGCATACATTTGATCCAATATTTGAACAGTATCATAAGAAGTTCAGAGATGCATACAAAAACTCAAAATAATCTTGGGGTGACTTTGTAGACACATCTTTAAAAGCAATGGAGAGTCAAGTGGAGGGCTGTAAAGTGAATACTTTTTATGGGCATACAATATGTTATGAGGAAACACATTTTGAGTAATTGTTGAGTAATTGTTGAGTAAGAGTATCAACAGCATCTAGTGAAGCCCAAACTGACTGACACCAGACAACTTGGCAAGGCAGCTGATGTGGTGAATATGTACTAGGGTATCTAAGAAATCCCAGGGGGTTGATCTGAATAAGGAGGGGAGTCAGGCCTCAACATAAAATGTAGGGGAGCAACAATAATTTAAAAAAAAAATGTTTATTTCAAGGGCCCCAAAAGTCTAAGAAAGTGGGCTACATCCAAGAACTAACAACATGTGAGGTTGGTATTAGTGGAAAACTCGTTGTTCCCCTAAATATCAGGGAGTAGTTGGACTGCCATCAGCCAAGGAACATTAGGGGGGACACTGCATGTTTTATTAATCCTCCCTCCACTCCCCCTACTGTTGGGCAGTCACAAGGGATTAAGAGCATAGGAATTGAGGAGGACGTTGGCCCAGGGGAACCCAAGGGATGACTGAAGCCTCATTATTAGTCTATATAGCTGGAGTGGATGTTGAAGCCATATCCAATTTACCTCCCAGAATGATTAAGCGTAGGTAGTGGCCAACTATTAACAGGGCCAGAGTAGAAGCTCAGGGGGACAGAGGAACCAGCATGATTATGGCAATGGAAAAACTCATGTCCCAGAGCAGAGCATCTCAAATGTTTTTCATAGGGTAGCCAACCCTGAAAATGAGGTTAAGATACACCCTATGGCTGATGCTCTCCTTATATTAGGGTGGTTCACTGGCCCAAAGAGGATAGCTGTAAGCCCTGCCATATCAGTGGTGTGTCGGTTGGGCAACAATCTTTAATATGCTACTTGGGGAGAGGGGAGTAAAGAGTCCATGCTGAAATGTTAGGTCAGCCTCAGTTGATGTGTGTCTGAACCTCTGGTTCACTTAAAAGTCTTAGCTAGACAGGATCTGTGCATTCCAATGCTTCCCCTTATAGAGGTATGAACACTACTCACAGACTAGAAACCATGGTTTGGGCCTTTTGCCAGATGATGTGTGTGTGAGGTATGTGACTCTTATCAGCTCTGGAAGCTCAGTTGGGGAAAGTTCAAGAACTTCATTACTTGAAATAGACCAGGGAGGGACCTGTCCATTTGCTGGTCTTACCCTAACAAGTTTGTGACCTCATTTCTTATGATGGGCTGACACCACACCCTTTCATACAGTGGATATGTATTGAAGGATTCTCTAATAAAAAAAAAGATTGTCTTTTCAACTTTCTCTATCTCCTTCTGCTTTGTTTTGCAACATAAATCATTAAATATTTTGAATTTCCCTTTATATAAATCCCTATAAATACTGTTTTTATCCATTTTTGTCAGATAAAGAGGTGAAAATTGCACTATATTGTTGGAAAATGGGTTATTGGTAAGGGCAGGTAGGTACCTACACTTAGCAATAGGCCACTAACCTCCACTTAGGTCCAGTTAGGTCTCAGTAAATTAAGCCCAGCTCAACCCTTGGTAGCTTGGCAACGAGCGACAAGGCTTCACTTAGGAGACAGAGTGTAAAGCATTCAAATATCACAAAACAGTAATTAAATAAAACACAGGAAACTGTTTACAAATCCAAAAACAATTTACAAAAATAGATTATATTTTTATCTTTAAAATGACACAACAACGAAAAAAAACGGATAATGGGAACAGGAGATATTAATTTTTAAAGAATTATTGTTTTATTAGCGCCTAGAAACAAAAAGCGCCAATAAGGTCATCTGGGTGCACCTCGACCGGGGCAAAGTAAAAGTTTCAGGCCAACCGCGATGGAGCCCGGCTCGGCTACAGGCCGCGGGAGGCCTCGGGCAAATGGTTACCTCCACACTTAGTCGTTTTTCTGAAGATTTTCTTCAGCGGGACGAACCTGCCAGTCCAATCCGACCTCCTGGAGCCCTTCTCCGGATACGCGTCGCGGGAATCCTCGGTGGAGATTTTTGCTTTCGAACTTAGTCGTTTTTTCAAGGTGAAAATCCTTCGACCAGGGTAAACCTGGAACTTGATCCGACGTCCCTGGAGCCCTCCAAGGATACGTTTGCTGGGAGGTCTCGGTCAACTTTTTACCTTCAGACTTAGTCTCTTTTTTGGAGGTTTTTCTTCACCGGGACGAACCTGCAAATCAGGCCGGGTTGCGGTTGAGGCAAGCCGGCTAGAGTTGCCATGGCGGGTCAGTCCCTCTATGGAGCTTTTTTTCAAAAGTTCTCAAAACTTCTCCAAACTTCTGGGGCTTTTCCCAGATGTTCTTTTAATGTTCTTTTGGGGTCCATGGCTCACCTCAAGGGTCCAGAAGCTCTGAGATGATCCTTGGGGGTGCAGACTACAACTCCAAGAATGCACCTGGTGCAAACTCCTTTTTGACCAATGAGCAGTGGTCAGCTGGTTGATTTCTTCAGGAGTTGGTGCAGGGGACTCTGGTTAGTAACTTTTCACCTGTAGCAAACAGGGAGTCCCTCCTTGAACCAGTTGAAGCCAGGCAAAGTCCTTCTTGTGGTGAAGCCTAAGTGTGCAGCTGGTGCAGTCCTTCTGAGTGCAGGTTCCAGGTGCAGGCCAGGGGTCCAGCAGGGCAGTCCTTCTTCTCCTTTGGTTCTTTCTTATTGGAATCTGATGGGAATCTGAGGTGTGAGTACAGGTCTGCCAGTTTTATCCTTGCTCCTGGGTGAAAAACAGGGGGGTCCTGATTCTCCAAGCAGGTGCAGGGTCCTTCCCCCTGTGATGACCACTTCCTGTGAAGTGTGGCAAAAATCAATCCCAGGAGGCAACATTCTTCAAAAATCCATCATGGCTGAATCTGATTTTTGGAGGTTACATGTGGCTGAGCCCACCCACTGGTGTGGCTAAAAATCATAAACACACCCCTCTCCTGCCCTCTCCAAATCTAATCAAGGGAGCACCTAGTTGTCTGGGGTTGTAGGATGTGGGGGTGTTTCTGGGTTGTTCCAAATGTCCTTCCCTGCCTTTGAAGACCAGTTTGGCAGCCCTCCCCCTTCCTGCCTCACCATCTGCTGAGGGGAAATTTCTTCCCACAGGCACATCTCTTTGTGTGAAGCCAGGCCACTTCACACCTCATCAAGGCAGCCTGGCCAGGCTGCCAGAGGCTGGCCAATCAGGGCACAGCAGCAAAAACAATGCAGGGGTGAAATTGGCAACTTTTCAGGTAAAGTTTAAAACTCTTTACCTGAACAAGTTATATTAAATCCAAAAACTGGAAGTTGTGGGATTGATTACAATAATTAATTTGATACCAAACTCTTGGTATCCATTACTTAAGGGGACTTTTAAAATTAAAATAAAGTCTCCCCATTCTAGCCTATGGAGGCCATTCACTACAATGAGGGAAAAACAAATTTGGCTGTTTTTACCTCACCAGGGCTTATACAACTATTTTTATAGGGTCCCTGCTTATAGTTACATGGCACCCAGCCCTAGGGGTACATAGGGCACACCTTAGGGGTGACTTGTATGTAGAAATAAGGTAGTTTAAGACTTTGGGACTACTTTTAATTCCAAAGTCGAATTTGCATATAACTTTCATTTAAAAGCAGCCAGCAAGGCAGGCGTGCCTTTAAAATGACACTGGGCACCTCAGCAGTGCACCTATGGGTGCACTACCTATGTTGTGTTCCCTAAACCTACATGCCCTACCATATACTAGGGACTTATAGGTAGGTTAACTTAGCCAATTATAATTAGCCTAATTTGCATATCCACTTTACACAGAGCACTGGCCCTGGGATTGGTAAGCAGTACCCAGGGCACAGCCAAGAGTCAGTAACCACCAGGACCAGTCCAAAAAGTGTGGGGGTGCCCAGGGCAAAAAGGAGGACTTTCCTACACTGCCCCCCCCCCCCAGATGAAAGGTGATGGGTACTAACCTACACCCTGGTAGTCCTCATCAGCTAATTGGAAAAACCTGGAAAGGCCATCTGCATTGGCATGGGCAGTCCCAGGTCTGTGCTCCACTGTGAAGTCCATCCCCTGTAGGGAAATGGACCACCTTAACAGTTTTGGGTTCTCCCCCTCATTTGCATCAGCCAACTGAGAGGTCTGTGGTCAGTTTGTACAATGAAGTGAGTGCCAAACAAGTATGGCCTCAGCTTCTTCAGGGACCAGACCACAGCAAAGGCATCCCTCTCAATGGCACTCCATCTTTTCTCTCTGGGGAGTAGTCACCTACTGATGAAGGCAGCTGGTTGATCTTGGTCCTCTTCATTAACGTGTCCTAACACTACTCCAATCCCTTCCTCTGAAGCATCTGTTTGCACTATAAACTCCTTGCTATAGTCAGGGGCCAATAACACTGGTGCTGAACACATATCCTGTTTTAGGGTTTCAAAAGTTTTCTGACACTCTGGGATCCAAATGACCTTCTTGGGTTGTTTCTTGGAGGTAAGCTCAGTCAGAGGGGCCACTATGGTCCCATCATTCTGAACAATCCTCCTGTAGTACCAAGTCAGGGCAAGAAAGGTCCTGACCTGAGTCTGGGTTTTAGGAGCCTCCCAATCCAGGATAGTCTGGATCTTGGGCTGGAGAGGTTGTACATGGCCTCCACCAACAAGGTGGCCCAGGTACACAACTGAGCTTTGCCCTTTCTGGCACTTGCTTGCCTTGATAGTCAGGCCTGCTTGAAGCAGGGCCTGCAGAACTTCCTTCAGGTGGACCAGGTGGTCCTCCCAGGTGGAACTAAATATAGCTATATCATCCAGATAAACTGCACTGAGAGATTCCAACCCAGACAGGACTCTATTCACCAACCGTTGGAAGGTGGCAGGAGCATTTTTCAGGCCAAAGGACATCACCTTGAACTGAAAGTGGCCCTCTGGTGTGGAAAATGCTGACCTCTCCTTAGCTCCTGGACTTAAGGCAATCTGCCAGTATCCTGAGGTCAGATCAAACGTGCTCAGGAAGCTGGCAGCCCCCAACCTATCAATGAGATCATCAGCTCTAGGTATGGGGTGAGCATCAGTCCTAGTTACTGCTTTTAGACCTATGTAGTCCACACAGAATCTCAATTCCTTCTTCCCACCTTGGGGATTAGGTTTTTGCACCAGTACCACTGGACTGGACCAAGGACTGTCAGAGGACTCAATCACCTTGAGCTCCAACATCTTAGCCACTTCACCTTTGATGTTGGCCTTGACCTGGTCAGACAGCATGTACAGCTTGTTCTTGACAGGTAAGCTGTCACCAGTGTCATTGTCATGGACACACCAATTGGTGAGTCCAGGGGTCAGGGAGAACAGACTAGCAAACTGCTCCATAACTTGTCTGCAGTCTTTCTGTTGCTGGTCTGTCAACTTGGAAGAGAGTACCACTCCCTCCACTGACCCATCTTGCTCATTTGAGGACAGGAGGTCTGGCAGAGGTTCACCCTCCTCCTCCTTCCCTTCATCAGTGACCATCAGCATGGTGATGTCTGCCCTGTCCTGGTGGGGTTTCAACCTGTTAACATGCAGGATCCTATGAGGATTCCTGGGGGTGCCAGGGTCCACCAAGTAGGTGATCTCACCCTTTTTCACCACAATTGGATAGGGCCCAGTCCATTTGGCCTGAAGTGCCCTAGGAGCCATGGGCTCCAAAACTCACACCAGCTGTCCTGGGTGATACTCAGGCATGTAGCCTTCCGATCATGCCAGAGCTTCTTGAGCTCTTGGCTGGCCTCCAGGTTTCTGCTTGCCTTCTTCATGTACTCAGATATGCGTGACTGCAGGCCCAGCACATAATCTAGCACATTCTCCTTGGACTCTTTGAGAGGCTTCTTCCAAGACTCTCTCGCCAAGCACAATGGGCCTCCTACAGGGTGCCCAAACAGTAACTCAAAGGGGCTAAATCCAAGCCCCTACTGTGGCACCTCCCTGTAGGCAAACAGCAGGCATGGGAGGAGAACATCCCATCTCCTCCTGAGTTTGTCAGACAAACCCATGATCATACCCTTCAGGGTCTTGTTAAATCTTTCCACCAGACCATTGGTCTGTGGATGATAGGGGGTGGTGAACTTATAAGCAACACCACACTCATCCCACATGGCTTTCAGATAGGCAGACATACAATTTGTGCCCCTATCTGAGACCACCTCCTTTGGGAACCCCACTCTGGTGAACACACCAAGTAGGGCCCTAGCCACTGTGGGAGCAGTGACTGTCTGGAGGGGTATTGCCTCAGGGTACTTGGTGGCATGGTCCACAACCACCAAAATGTACCTGTTACCTGAGGCAGTTGGTGGGTCTAGGGGACCAACAATGTCAATCCCCACCATCTCAAAGGGAGTCCCAACCACTGGCAGTGGTATAAAGGGAGCCTTTGGCTTGCCCCCTGCCTTGCCACTGGCTTGGCAGGTGACACAGGAGCTGCAAAACTCCTTGACTTTTTCTGACATTTGGGGCCAATAAAAATGGTTGATGAGCGTGTTCCAGGTCTTGGTCTGTCCAAATGTCCAGCTAAGGGAATATCATGGCTTAGAGTAAGGAGGAATTCTCTAAACTTCTGGGGGACCACTACTCTCCTGGTTGCCCCTGGTTTGGGGTCCCTTGCCTCGGTGTAGAGAACTCCATCCTCCCAATAAACCTTGTGGGTCCCACTTGTGTCCCCTTGTTCTTGCCTGGCAGCAGTCTGCCTTAGGCTCTCAAGAGTGGGACACTCTCTTTGTCCCTGGCACAACTCTTCACTGGTGGGCCCACCTGCCCCTTGAAGTTCTGCCAAGTCGGGCAGGGCTTGCAGGGGAAGTGGCCCTCCCTCAGAGGTCAGATCCTCCCCCCCCCCCCCAGGGCTGGATTCCTCCTGATCCTCTGTACTTGTAGGGGCTGGCAAGTCAGACTCAGTGCCCTTTCTCTTCTTCTTGGAGGCTTGGCCCATTGTATCAGGGCCCAAGTGTCCATCACTTCCCTGTTGTGCTGCCTGTGACCTGGTCACAGCTCACACCCATTCAGGGAGGTCCAGCATCTGTGCATGGACTCTTCTCTCCACCTCTGACCATACATATGCTTCAAGATAATTTCCCAACAGACACTCTACTGAGAGGGCAGGAGCTACAGTTACCTTCTTAGGGCCAGTCACACCTCCTCATTCCAGGCTCACCATGGCCATGGGATGGAGTTGGGTTCTGCTATCTGCATATGTTACTTGGTGGACGACACCAGGTAGGACCTGTTCTGGAGAAACCAGCTTCTCTGTGACCATTGTCACACTGGCTCCTGTATCTCTTGGTGCTTCCACCTCAGTCCCATTGACTTTAGGCCTCTGCCTATACCTCTCCATGCTGGGAGGTAAGGTGGCCATAGTTGCAATGTCCACCCCACCCACGGATACTAAGGTGACCTCTATGTACCCTGATCCCAGCCCTGGGCCAACTTCCATCCCCAACCTTACACTAGCAATCCCCTGGGATTGCCCACCAGTAGGGGGCTTCTTGGAGCAGATAGCATCTCCTCTTTTGTGTCCAGGTTGATGACACTCAAAACACTTGCCAGCCTTAGCAAGCTCCTGAAACTTTCCTGCTTTAACAGGATCATAATTCTTCCCCTGATACCCTTTCCCTTTAGAAGTGGAATGGCTCCTCTACCCTGAGAAGTTTTTGGGGACTCTTGTGAGCACTCCTTGGGATTTGTATCCTCTTTCCCTTGGTTCTTCCCCTGAGAAGAACCATGTCCTCCCTTTTTCTGATCACCCCCTGGGGGTTTCTGGTTAACCCTAGTTCTTAACCAGTCATCTGCTGCCTCCCCCAGCCCTCTGGGGTTGGTCAACTTAGAGTCAACTAGATACTGGCGAAGCTTCTCTTAGACACAATTGATTAGAAGGTGCTCACTCATAATCAAATTGTACAGCCCCTCAAAGGTACTTACCCTATTGCCCTGTATCCAGCCCTCTAGTGCTTTAACTGAGATGTCCACAAAGTCCACCCAGGACTGGGTGCTTGTCTTTTGGGTGTCCCTAAACTTGAGCCTGTACTGCTCTGGGGTCAGACCAAACTTTTTAGTCAAGCATCTTTTCACACTGGGGTATGAATCTGCCTCTTTCCCCCTCAAGGTTAGGAGCCTATCCCTCCCAGAGTTGGGGACCAACTCCCAAAGAAGTGAACGCCAGTACTGAGGCTTGACTCTCCTCATCTCCAGCCACTTATCTATGTCATCCCCCTCTACATAGGCAGGCACCACCCCCTTGGGTAATCGGGGCAAACCCCCCCACCCATGGGCAACTCAGCTTCTTTGTCGCTGCCACCATCTCTTTTCTCTTCCCTTGCCCACTTTTTCTCTTCTAGGGCCAGCTTCTTGGCTTCCAAAGCTGTACATGATAGCTGGGCCTCCAGCTCTCTTTCCCCAAGGGACAGGTTCTCTCCTCCTGAAGGGACTCCCTTCCCCCAACTAGCTTTGGGTCTGCCCCTAGTGACTGTATGTAATGAGGACCGGTCTTCCTCATCCTTACTTTGGCTCAGATGCCCTCCCTCCCCTGAGTGGTTGGAGCAAGCATCCTCCACTACCTCTTCCTCCTCTGGAGCTTCCTCTGAGTCTACCTCTTGGGCCTCAGCCCATGCTGTCAGGGATTTGATCAGGACATGCTTCCTGAGGTCAGTGGTTGCAGGCAACCCTCTTTCAGTACACAACCCCCTAAGCTGGACTATTGTCAGTGTGGGTAGGCTAGCCAGATCAAGCTCCATGGTTCCCTAGTTTGTGTCAACAAAAACTTTTGCAAAAATTGGAAACAAGAATTTAGAAAAATCACAAAAATTCAATAATTAAAATTAATCCAAATAAAAAATTAAGAACAATTTTTGCACTAGGACAATTTAAAGGATTTTGTTTTGTTTTACTTAACCCCTTCGCTGCCAGGCCTTTTCCCCCTCCTGTGGCAGGCCTTTTTTTGCCTATTTGGAATAGTTCTCGCTTAGGCTCTAGAGATTAGGGATTCTAGAGGTACCCATACTTTGTGGGTTCCCCTGAAGGAGGCCAAGAAATTAGCCAAAATACAGTGAAAATGTTGTTTTTTTTCAAAAAAATGGGAAAAAGGGGTTGCAGAAGAAGGCTTGTGGTTTTTCCCCTGTAAATGGCATCAACAAAGGGTTTGCAGTGCTAAAATCACCAGCTTCCCAGCTTTCAGGAACAAGCAGACTTGAATCAGAAAACCCAATTTTTCAACACAATTGTGGCATTTTACTGGGACAGACCCCATTTTTACGATTTTTTGTGCTTTCAGCCTCCTTCCAGTCAGTGACAGAAATGGGCGTGAAACCAATGCTGGATCCCAGAAACCGAACCATTTCTGAAAAGTAGACAAAATTCTGAATTCTGCAAGGGGTAATTTGGGGTTTCCTACAGAAAATAACAACTGAAAACAAAAATATTGAAATTGAGGTGAAAACAAATAGCAATTTTTCTCTACATTTTACTCTGTAACTTTTTCCTGCAATGTCAGATTTTTTAAAGCAATATACCGTTATGTTTGCTGGACTCTTCTGGTTGCGGGATATATAGGGCTTGTAGGTTCATCAAGAACCCTAGCTACCCAGAGCCAATAAATTAGCTGCACCCTGCAGTGGGTTTTCTTTCTATACCGGGTATACAGCTATTCATTTGCTGAAATATAAAGAGTGAAAAATAGCTATCAAGAAAACCTTTGTATTTCCAAAATGGGCACAAGATAAGGTGTTGAGGAGCAGTGGTTATTTGCACAACTCTGAATTCCGTGGTGCCCATACTAGCATGTGAATTACAGGGCATTATTCAAATAGACGTCTTTTTTACACACTCTCTTATATTTGGAAGGGAAAAATGTAAAGAAAGACAAGGGGCAATAACACTTGTTTTGCTATTCTATGTTCCCCCAAGTCTCCCGATAAAAATGATACCTCACTTGTGTGGGTAGGCCTAGCGCCCGTGACAGGAATTGCCCCAAAACAAAACGTGGACACATGCCATTTTTTGACAGAAAACAAAGGTGTTTTTTGCAAAGTGCCTACCTGTAGATTTTGGCCTCTAGCTCAGCCGGCACCTAGGGAAACCTACCACACCTGTGCATTTTTGAAAACTAGAGACCATGGGGAATCCAAGATGGGGTGACTTGTGGGGCTCTGACCAGGTTCTGTTACCCAGAATCCTTTGCAAACCTCAACATTTGGCTAAAAAAACAAATTTTCTTCAAATTTCGGTGACAGAAAGTTCTGGAATCTGAGAGGAGCCAAAAATTCACTTCCACCCAGCGTTCCCCCAAGTCACCCGATAAAAATGATACCTCACTTGTGTGGGTAGGCCTAGCGCCTGCAACAGGATATGCCCCAAAACACAGCGTGGACACATCCCATTTTTTGACAGAAAACAGAGGTGTTTTTTGCAAAGTGCCTACCTGTAGATTTTGGCCTCTAGCTCAGCCGGCACCTAGGGAAACCTACCAAACCTATGCATTTCTGAAAACTAGAGACCTATGTAAATCCAAGATGGGGTGACTTGTGGGGCTCTCACCAGGTTCTGTTACCCAGAATCCTTTGCAAACCTCAAAATTTGGCTAAAAAAACACGTTTTCCTCACATTTCCGTGACAGAAAGTTCTGGAATATGAGAGGATCCACAAATTTCCTTCCACCCAGCGTTCCCCCTAGTCTCCCGATAAAAATGATACCTCACTGGCATGGGTTGGCCAGGTGCCTGCAACAGAAAAAGCCCACAAACTTGTAGAGATAATTGGGATAGCACAGCGAGTTGAGAAGCACATATTCTTATTTTATACATCTTTAGGCTGACTCTGCTTTGGGGACCCACACAAGTGAGGTGTCATTTTACTTGGGAGAACGCTGGGGAGTAGGAATTTTGTGCTGGAGCGGTGATCGTACAAACGAAAGTCAGGAAAATATGCTTTTTTAAGCAGATTTTGAGGTTTGCAGAGGAGTCTGGGTAAGACAATTTTAGGGGATCCACGCAAGCCACACCTCCCTGGACTCCTTGGGGTGTCTAGTTTAAAAAAATGTCTGGGTTTGGTAGGTTTCCCTAGGTGAAGGCCGCACCCAGGACCAAAAACATAGGTGCCCACTCCTCCCCAAACACAGGTAGTTTTGTAATATATCATTTTGATGTGTCCACATACATCTGTGATGTGCCAAACACTACAATTGTGAAAAGAAACGCACTTGGGTTATGTGAAAAGACCCCTCATCCACCAACCAAGTTGGTGGCATGCTTCATCTCCGGGGTCCCACCTGAGACACCTAGCGTGTCACAAGTGTGCTGCGACACCTGATTATAGCAGAGCAGTTTTTTTTTATTTTTACCACACATACTAGTTGGATTTTGCACGAGGGTGAGTGATGGTTCAGTACATCAAATTTTGTTAACAAGAGATTTCACAAAAGTGAAATGCACTGGTAATAACTGAAAGGCCAAAAAACTGAACCAATGACTCACAGCTCGTGAGCTGTAAAGCCACGGCAAGGCACCAACCGCTTTACAGTCCATTCACACACCTTTCATACATGACATGCACAAGACCATTCACGCCACCAGCCACGGGCCCAGCACATTACAAAACTCGCATTGACAGACAGCGCCAGTCAAGGGCCCATCACTTTCATACACCCACATGCCTGATACAGCAATCACACATGCTGATGAGTGTGTGGACTGGCGTTTGGCTGGCACCGCTAGCCAAGCACCAACCCACCCATACTACCAGCCAAGCACCACCCCACGCACACCGCCAGCCAAGCGCCACCCCACGCACACTGCCAGCCAAGCACCACCCCAAGCACACTGCCAGGCAAGCGGCACACCACCTATACCGCCAGCCAAGTGCCGTCCCACACACACTGCCAGCCAAGCGCCACCCCAAGCACACTACCAGCCAAGCACCACACCACCCATACAGCCAGCCAAGCGCCACCCCACGCACACCGCCAGCCAAGCGCCACCCCATGAACACCAGCAGCCAAGCGCCACCCCAAGCCCACCACCAGCCAAGCACCACCCCACGCACACTGCCAGCCAAGCGCCACCCCACGCACACACCATCACATTTGTTTTGTTTATAACCAACAAAGAAACCACTAACTAATTATAAAACAAGTACAAAACTACAAACACAAAAGTTCTAACTAAATACATGACAGCAATGCCAACCGTTAAACTGAACATATGAAAATATAAAACAGGCAGTTTACGCTCACGGTATTTCCCAAATTTTTTCCTAGTGTGGTAACTTCTAAAACAGCCAGGCACACACAGCCCAGGCTTTGAAGGGCATTCGGGGCAGTACATCCGGCTCTCCCTCCGGATTAATCTCTGAGCACATACTCTACATTTCTTTGTGGGCAAGTCTTTTTTTGGGAGTGGAAGGAATGTGATCTGGAAAGTGGCGATCTTTCAATCTAGCCACTTCCTCCACCACTTCTACTCTAGGAACTCTTGCCTGTTCCACCACAATAAAGCTCTCTATCACTGACTCCTGAAATGAAACAAATGTCATCCTTGACTCAGGTGAACAATCCTTGAACACAATAAAAGCATTAAAAGTTGCCAAATGAAATAAATGAAGGGCCAACTTTTTATACCACACGTAAGACTTACGAAGAGCAGTGTAAGGTTCCAACCTCTGATCTACTCTATCAACACCATCCATGTGCCTATTGTAGTCCAAAATGCACGCAGGTTTGCGCACTTCCGCAACCTGACCCCAAACAGTCACAGGGGAAGTACTCTCATCATGGATGGTAGATAGCATGTACACATCTGTCCTGTCTGAAAATTTCAGAGCTAGAAGCTCATTATTCCGCAAGGCACTGCACTGTCCCCTCTCATGTTTTTTACAGACAAGCTCCCTTGGATAGCCTTTCCGGTTAGAACGGATTGTGCCACAAGCAACAGTGTCCACTCTAAACAACTCCTTGAACAACTGCACTCCAGTGTAGCAATTGTCTACGTACAAATGGTGACCTTTGTTAAACAGTCGTCTACCAAGTTCCCACACAATTTTTTCGCTAACTCCAAAAGTGGCCGGACAACCAGAAGGGGCAATAAAGGAATCCCTACCAGTGTAGACCCGGAAATTATACACATATCCTGTACTGCCTTCTGACAGCATATACAATTTAATCCCATATCGTGCCCTCTTACTAGGAATGTACTGCTTAAAAACTAAACGCCCCTTGAAAAGGACCAAAGACTTGTCCACACTTATCTCTTTGCCTGGAACATAGACCTCTGAAAACCGATCTACAAAATTATCAAGGACAGGCGTAATCTTAAAAAGACAGTCACAATCAGGGTGATCTTGTGGCAAGGCTAAAGCATTGTCTACAAAATGCAGCATAAGAAGAAGAAGCAAATAGCGATTACGTATCATAGTTGCAGGAAATATAGCCGTTGCCATCAAGGGACTAGTAGACCACTAAGAAGCCAGTGACGGCTTCCTGATCAACCCCATCAAAAAAGTCAAACCTAAAAACTTTTTTATCTCTTCCAGATATGTGGGAACCCACTGAGTAGCTCTAGACTGAGGCCTAAGTCTGGCAGCGTTGCCCCTCAAATATTGCTCTGCATACAAATTAGTCTGCTCCACAATCTCTTCCAAAAATAAATCGTCCATAAACAAGTGAAAGAAACGGACAGGCAAAAAGTTTTCTGTATTGACTCTACACCCTGGGAGACCAGTAAATGCAGGTAACTGTGGCTGCTCCATGTTTGGGGCAATCTAGGTGTCAGGTCTTCTAATGGGAAACCCTTCAGCCCCAGGCTGCTGCACTCTTGGCACATCAATGTCCTCCTCTAAATAGGCCCTTCATTTGCACTGAAAGTAGCTTCCTCATCAGAAGAATACTCTCAGACAGAAAACTCACTGCCAGAATCTCTCACTTCCTCCTCTGCATCAGATGCAGAGTCAGTCTTGTAATCATGGTCTGAAGATGACTCAAAGGGCATGCCAACAACCTGCTGAGCGGTCACTCTGCGGCTAGCCATGATCCTCGCTAACAACAAATTGATTGCCAACAACAACTAACAATAAAAGAAGTAATAAACAAAGTGTAGCTTTATCACAAAGAGTTATGTACTAAAAAACTATACTACTCACTTGCCTGAACAAGCTACTCACCAGCAACTACTCTGCACAGACACAGCAATCACCAATGATATCCCACTAAAAAGAAAAAGGAAAAAAGAAAAATGCAATTTGGACATATGACAACACAAATATCATTGTGCTCAAATCTAAGGGCAATTTCACACACAATACTGCATTTAGTACACCACCTACAAACATGTCATTCATGCATGTCAACAGTACTCCTTTGGAGTAAATTGCTTTCACTTACATAAAACATGCAACTATACAACCCGCAGGACAACTACTGCCAAAACCGCAAGGATCCACAGCAAAGGAAGCAAAAGCTTTGAACTAGAACAAAAAGAAGAAATAAACTGTTATAATCGCAAATACAAATACTTCATTAGTTGACAAACACCCCGCCACCAAGAACTTAGAAATTGTTCCTGGTGCGTAAGTGGCTTCTGCCCCACTAGGAGGCAGATGGGCCTAAAAAAATAGGCTGATCTGCCTCCAAGGTGGGCAGAAATGGCTATCACGAACGTGCCCCCTTTGGGCGGCGACCCTTGCCAAATGTGCCGCCCCCCCCACACAAAACACACACACACACACACACACAGGATCCCTGGTGCCTAAGTGGATTCTGCCCCCATTGGGGGCAGATGGGTGTAAAAAATTGGTCAATCTGCCCCCAAGGAGGGCAGAAATAGCCAACAGCTCTGTGCCCCCTTTAGGGGGAGACCCTTGCCCAAGGGGGCACACGGGGGGGGGACCCCCAGCACTAAACAAAAAAAGGGAAACCAAAAAAATAAATCCCTGCTGTATTGGTGGATTCTGCCCTTCTTGGGGGCAGATGGGCCAACAAAAATAGGCCCATCTGCCCTGAAGGGGGGCAGAGATGGCCAATACACAATTTCCCACCTTTGGGGGGTGACCCTTGCCCAAGGGGTGCCCCCAAGCACACACACACATAACAATCCCTGGCGCCTAGCGGGTTTCGACCACCCCGGGAGCCAGATCGGCCAAAAACATGGCCTATCTAGCCCCAGGGGGGGCTGAAACATATAAAAAAATTATAATTATTATAATTTCCCTGGTGTCTAGTGGTTTTCGGCTCCCTCTGGGGGCAAATCGGCCAAAAAATCAGCTGATCTGCCCCCAGGGGGGCCGAAACAAGAGAAAAATGTAGCCCCCAATGGGAGCAACCCTTGCCCAAGGGGTCGCTCCCTGAAATACATGCCCAACATAATGTCCCTGATGTCTAGTGGATTTCGGCCTCCCCGGGGGCAGAAATATGGAAAAATTAGCCCCCAATGGGAGCGACCCTTGCCCAAGGGGTCGCTCCCAAAATACATGCCAAAAATGATTTCCATGGTGTCCAGTGGTTTTTCGGCCCCCCTTGGGAGCAGATCGGCCAAAAAATTGGCCGATCTGCCCCCAGGGTGGGCCAAAATAGGAAAATAATAGCCCCCAATGGGAGCGACCCTTGCCCAAGGGGTCGCGCCCAAAGCTAACACCAAAAAGAAATCCCTGGTGACTAGTTGAGATTCCTGCTACACGATCGCGGGCCCCGCCCGTGATCATGGAACAGGAATCCACTGAAAACAGGCACGAGGAAAGGAAAAACCCTTTCCTTTCCCCCGTGTCTGTTTCTCCCCCAACCCCCTAAGAGGGAAGGACTTACCCGAAAGTCCTTTCTTCCCGACGCGCTGAAAGCAAATGGCTTTCAGCACGTCCGTCGGCAATATTTGATGACGTCGGTGGGCTGTGAGGGCACTGACGTCATCGGATTGGCGAGGAGGGGTTTGGGGGTGGAAGAGATTCCCCTTCCATCCACGACCGGGGGATGTGGGTGGGTGGCCCATGGGGGGAGCGCTAGCTAGTTAAACTGAAATGTGATACTGAACACAAGTACAGGATCCCACCACTGCGCACCAAAAATATTGGAAAATGGGTTATTGGTAAGGGCATATAGGTACTTACACTTCGCAATAGGCCACTAACCTCCACTTAGGTCCAGTTAGATCTCAGTAAAATAAACCCAGCTCAACCCTCGGTAGCTTGGCAACGAGCGACAAGGCTTAACTTAGTAGACAGAGTGTAAAGCATTCAAATATCACAAAACAGTAATTAAATAAAACACAGGAAACAGTTTAAAAATCCAAAACCAATTTATGAAAATAGATTATATTTTTATCTTTAAAATGACACAAAAACAAATAAAATCAGATAAGGGGAACCGGAGATATGAGTTTTTAAAGAATTATTGTTTTTTTAGCGCCTAGAAACAAAAAGTGCCAATCGGGTCATCTGGGTGCACCTCGACCAGGGCAAAGTCAAAGTTTCAAGCTGACCGCGATGGAGCCCGGCTCGGCTACAGGCCGCGGAAGGCCTCTGTCAAAAGTTTACCTGCACACTTAGTCATTTTTCTGAAGATTTTCTTCAGCAGGACGAACCTGCCAGTCTAATCCAACCTCCTGGAGCCCTTCTCCAGATACGCGTCGCGGGAATCCTCGGTGGAGATTTTTACTTTAGGACTTAGTCGTTTTTTCGAGGTGAAAATCCTTCGACCGCGGTAAACCTGGATCTTGATCCGACGTCCCTGGAGCCCTCCTCAGATACGCTGGCTGGGAGGTCCCGGTCAACTTTCTACCTTCGGACTTAGTCTCTTTTTTGGAGGTTTTTCTTCACTGGGAAGAACCTGCAAATCAGGCCTGGTCGCGGTTGAGGCAAGCCGGCTAGAGTTGCTGCGGCGGGTCGGTCCCTCTATGGAGCTTTTTTCAAAAGTTCTCAAAACTTCTGGGGCTTCTCCCAGATGTTCTTTTAATGCTCTTTTGGGGTCCACGGCTCACCCCAAGGGTCCTGAAGCTCTGAGATGATCATTGGGGGTGCGGACTACAGCTCCCAGGATGCACCTGGCGCAAACTTCTTTGTGCCCACTGGTCAGTGGTCAGCTGGTTGACTTCCTTAGGAGTTGGTGCAGGGGACTCTGGTTAGCAATTTTTCACCTGTAGCAAACAGGGAGTCCCTCCTTGAACCAGTTGAAGCCAGGGAAAGTCCTTCTAGTGGTGAAGCCCAAGTGTGGAGCTGGTGCAGTCCTTCTGAGTGCAGGTTCCAGGTGCAGGCCAGGGGTCCAACAGGGCAGTCCTTCTTCTCCTTTGGTTCTTCCTTGTTGGGATCTGATGGGGATCTGAGGTGTGGGTGCAGGTCTGCCAGTTTTATCCTTGCTCCTGGGGTCCTTCCCCTTGTGACGACCACTTCCTGGGAAGTGTGGCAAAAATCTATCCCAGGAGGCAACATTCTTCAAAAATCCATCATGGTTGAATCTGATTTTGGAGGTTACAGGTGGCTGAGCCCACCCACTGATGTGGCTAAAAATCATAAACACACCCCTCTCCTGCCCTCTCCTAATCTAATGAAGGGGGCACCTAGTTGTCTGGGGTTGCAGGATGTGGGGGTGTTGCTGGGTTGTTCCAAATGTCCTTCTCTGCCTTTGAAGACCAGTTTGGCAGCCCTCCCCCTTCCTGCCTCACCATCTGCTGAGGGGAAATTCCCTCCCACAGGCACATCTCTTTGTGTGAAGCCAGGCCACTTCACACCTCATCAAGGCAGCCTGGCCAGGCCAATCAGGGCACAGCAGCAAAAACAATGCAGGGCTGAAACTTTTCAGGTAAAGTTTAAAACTCTTTACCTGAACAAGTTATATTAAATCCAACAACTGGAAGTTGTGGGATTTATTATAACAATTAATTTGATACCAAACCCTTGGTATCCATTACTTAAGGGGACTTTTAAAATTAAAATAAAGTCTCCCCATTCTAGCCTGTGGAGGCCATTCACTACAATGAGGGAAAAACGAATGTGGCTGTTTTTACCTCACCATGGCTTATACAACTATTTTTATAAGGTCCCTGCTTACAGTTACATGGCACCCAGCCCTAGGGGCACATAGGGCACACCTTAGGGGTGACTTATATGTAAAAATAAGGTAGTTTAAGACTTTGGAACTACTTTTAATTCCAAAGTCGAATTTGCATATAACTTTAATTTAAAAGCAGCCAGCAAGGCAGGCCTGCCTTTAAAATTACACTGGGCACCTCAGCAGTGCACCTATGGATGCACTACCCATGCTGTGGTCCCTAAACCTACATGCCCTACCATATACTAGAGGCTTATAGGTAGGTTAACTTAGCCAATTATAATCAGCCTAATTTGCATATCCACTTTACACAGAGCACTGGCCCTGGGACTGGTAAGCAGTACCCAGGGTACAGCCAAGAGTCAGTAACCACCAGTACCTGTCCAAAACGTGTGGGGGTGACCAGGGCAAAAAGGAGGACTTTCCTGCATACATAAACCATTTTTTTAATGGCCTTGGTGGAAGAACCTCTCCCAGATTCCCCAGAAGAGTGGACCTTACTTGCTTCGCTAGCTCATGTGTATAAGTTTGTTAATAGGAATTATGCCCACTACTTTCAAATTCCACCAGCTTCCACTGGATTTGACAATGGCTTCTTCCTCTCAGCCTGTCTGTTTGAACAAAAGAGCAGCTCCTTTCTCTTATAATTACTATTTGCTCTTCAAAGGCAGCTTCCCCTTTGAAGCTCACCTTTCGGGCTTACATCAATAATGACGATTCTGCCAGGTTAATTTCACACCTCTACTCTTGGCAGTTCCCTTGTTCATCTTCCTGTGTGTTGGCTACACCTCTCTCCAGGAGGGAAAAAGGCTGCCTCCAGGACAACAACATGTGTGCAACCATGAACGGCTACTGGAAACTTCGTGCAACAAAGAGGCAACTTTTTCAAGTTGATATTTGTGCATAAAATACATTAAATTCGACATACCAAGAAGTCTGTTTTAATGCAATGATTCATTTGATACCTTAAAGTTAAGAATTCCCATTTGGAGGTAAGCACTGCTGATGGGTAAGCATGTAGTTCCATGCTCACCAATGGAGCTACTAGCCCTTTCACAATAAAGGGAAGAATACATTTTTATTTATTGTCAGGGCATGCAAATGTTAATAAAACACATTGATCTTCTTTTAAAATAATACACCCTGCTTAAGTGGACCTGCCTTAGGGGTGACTTATAAACAATACAAAAATGAAAGGTTTTGGGCTCTGCCATTGATTTAAATAGCAAAGCCATGTTGGCTCTGCCAGCCTGCAATGACGGGACATGGAGTCATAATTCACTGTGTCACAATTGTGGTGGCACAATGGCTGCTGCAGCCCACAAGAGACAGAGTTTACTTACAAGTCCTAAGTAACCTTGGCACCATATACTAGAGATGAATAAGTAAGCTAATTTGTGCCAATAAAGGTTTACCTAATCAGACATACATGTTTTAAGGGTCAGAGCACTGGCACTGAGGCCTGTTTGGCAGAACTCAGTGTACCACCAGCGTTGAAAAACAAGCAGCATTGGTCCAAAAAGTTAGGGATGATCATGCAACAAGCGGTATTTTTTTACAATAGATTTTTAACGAAGTTAACTCATCCCACTTGGTAAAATAGGTGTTAACAACTAACACATACCATTTTCCACCACCTGAGAAGTCAATTGCAAACTCTTTCCATTACAGTTAGGAAATGTAACCTTTTCAGACTGACACTTGTACATTATAAGAAGCTTGTCTGAGTTCTTTAAAGAAACACATCTTTTCACAAATTCAACAATTGTGTTGGCCATAAAATGCCAGTAATAATGAAATCTATTTTTTTCATACAAGTTTGTCCCAAGATGCCTTTGAGTGTTTTCCTAAAAATAATTTCTGCTTCAGGCTATACAAATCTATCATCTCAGCATAGATTGCAGAGCTCCCCCAGGCACCAGTTGATGGCATTGCTATGATACCACAATGAACAAGGAGGGAGATCTCTGCTGCAGTCATGCCCATAATGCCCACACAACAGCCTACCTCTGGGAAGAGAAGTTCCATGGCTGCAATTAAGGAGCTGGAACCTAAAGGCAAAAGAATAGTCTTAATTCTCTGTGACCCACCAATTCTATTTTGGCATTAATTATGTGATGGTCCCAGCTGTAGTCGTTGACAAAGTGACACGGTCCCGAATCCTCCCCAGAGGCTTATCAGACCATGCACCAGTGAAAATGCATATAGGACATGGCACCAGGCTGGCTCAAAGTACCTGGAGACTAAATGCATAGTAGTTCATGAACACTGATTTCATGCAACACCTGCCTAGGGAGAGAGCAATATATATTGAACTGAATGAGGGTTCTGACACATCTTCTGGTGCAATAGAGGAGGTATACATAAAAGACATTCTGGGAAAAGCACTGACCTGTCTAAATAAAATAGAACATAATTCAGAAATTCCTGGTGACACTAAAAACTGGACTGAGCTGATTAGAAAAGGGATTCTGTGTCTCACATCTGGCACACTCCTTAAGTATTTAGAAGCCACCCATATAATCCTTACACAGATACTCCAAGACTCAGAAAGACCAACATGCCTTGCTTCCGTTAGCCCTGTGCATGAATTTGGAGATAAAGTAGGAAAACATTCAGTGGTTGGCAACAAAGGCCAAAAATGTATCGTAATTCCTGCACAGTCTATGTCAGAGGAGGAAAAGATCTCCAACCTACAAGCTATTGCCAGAACATTTGCCAATTGTTATTAGAATTTATACAAGGCTAGAACCCCAAAGCTTAAAATGCTTAGGAAGACATGTTAGATGAGAAAACGGTTGTGTGCCTTTCACAGGAGCTTTTGAATGGACCTGGAGCAGCACCTGACAGCAGAGGAGCTGGGGGAGGCCTTAACTGCTATGATAAATGCTGGGTCCTAATGGTGGCTCATAGTGTTAAAAGAAAAAAAGGCTTCAACACTTGAACAGAGCTATAGTCCATAGTGGGACCCTAGTTGAAGACCTGGGCATGACGACTATTTATAGTCATTCTGAAGCCGGGTCACCTACCAGAGAGATGTAGTTTATATCATACATCTCCCCACTAAGATTGCAACTCACATAATAGCTGCTTAACTAATCAAAGTAATACTCTCTTTAATACATTGAAATTAAGAATGTTTTGCTTCCTACAAGTTCGATGAGGCACAACTTGAAAATGTTACTCCTGGCCATGGCGAGAGTAGGCCTGCAGTGATAATGCCAATAGACTTCAAGAGGGCTTTGATCTCTTCACATTGGAAGTATTTTCTTCTTAATATTAGAGTGCACCTGTCCTGGGTCTGAGCTTCCTAAAATATCTCTTTACACAAGCAAAATAGCACAAGTTCAGTTAAATGGTGAAGTGTACCCTCTATTACCAATAGAGAGGGGCAGTTAGCAGGCCTTGCCCCTCGGCCCCGTTGATCCCATTGGGGATATTGCCCATTGCAACATGGATTCAAATAAATGGATTTGTGCAGAGTATTAACTATGTCTCACTATACACAGATGACTTGCTCCTTTATGTTAGATATCCCAGATGGGCTGGCCAGAGGCTGATGGATATTCTTGAAACATTTGGGTAGGTGTCTAGTGTTGGACCTGGCCCGTTTTGCAGGGCTATCCCCATACTTTCCCCCCTTTTTCTTCCATATTATTTCAGATCCATTTTCTTGCCGTTAGGACTCTGGGCACTTTATCACTGCTAATCAGTGCTAAAGTGCATATGGTCTGTGCCTAAAATGTATTGGTGATTGGTGTCTCCACAATTGGCATATTAAATTTACTAGCAAGTCCCTAGTGCAAGGTGTGTGCCCAGGGCATGTAAATCAAATTCTACTAGTGGGCCTGCAGCACTAATTGTGCCACCCACATGAGTAGCCCTGTAAATATGTCTCAGGCCTGCCACTGCACTGTCCGTATGTGCAAGTTTAAAGTGCCATTTTGACCTGGCAAGTACACCCACTTGCCAGGCCCAAACCTTCCCTTTTATGACCTGTAAGTTACCCCTAAGGAAGGCCCAAGGTAGCCCCATGAGCATGATACAGGGCATTTGAAAGGTAGGACATGTAATTGTGTGTTTTACATGTCTTGATAGTAAAATACTGCTACATGTGTGTTTCACTATTGCAAGGACTATCTCTCCTATAGGGTTACACGGGGATTAACTTCAAATATGTTGTAAGTGCAGTTTCCCATTGGAAGCAGACAGAGAGATGGAGTTTGGGGTATCTGAATTCAAAATTTAAAAATACATCTTTTGGTGAAGTTGGTTTTTGAATTGTGAGTTTGGAAATGCCACTTTTAACAAGTGTTAAAAAAATGCAAGTACTGACCTTAAGAAGTTGAAAATTGACAACTGTGTGCACACCATTTAATGAAGGTGGTTGCTATTTATTTACTCTTTTGTGCACATTGTATAAATTTAAAAAATAGTCATACAAAAGAGGAAATCAAACATTTACCTTAACCATTCTAATTGTGGATAACCCATTATGCATACCTTATGACACAACTTTACATCACATGGAAACACAAAATTACATCCCATAGAAACAAAAAGTTGAAATAAATACAAAGCAGTGACATGTCCCACTTCTGAAGTTAAACTCCCATGGAGGGGGCTTATCTCTTCAATAGTGATTGGTAGCCCCTATCAAATGGGCCGTGACCAAAGGGTACCAATGAATTGTTCCGATAGGTGGCAAACAGGGAAGTATCCTATTTCACATGTCACTGTCAACTTTCTTGTATGCCAAGAATGTGTTTGGTGGCACTCCCTGGATTATAACACTGGCAACGAGTTTCTAACCCAAAACTTGATTCTGGGTTCTCCTCAAGACACAGAAATGATGGACACTGCATAGAAAAACACAAAGGGACACTATCAGTGCTGTACAATAATTATCAGTGTGCTTGAGATTTTCTTCCAACGCTATGCACTCTTCAACTTACATACATTGCATTTACACACTGGAATGTCTTAACCATTTAAGCATCAATGGTGGTAAGCCACTGTTATCTTGGGTAAGTCTGAAAAAAAGAAGAGGAATAGACACATTGGCAGGAAATGTTTCCAGCATTTTTCAAAAGTGGGGAAAAAATCCTGTTATAGAACAATCACTTGGTTATAGAAACCACAGTGTAGACAGCACTTTTGAAGGAAGCTGAATCTTTCGAGTGGCTTAGGTGTGATTACAGAAGCGTGTTGACCCTATGAAACAAGAGCAGGAAACTTAAGCTAAAGGGTATCAAGTGTTAAGTGAAAATCTAAAAAAACAATCAACATCTACAATTTGTAGAAACAATGGGGGAGGCCTTGTTTATATGAACGCGGAGCCGTGAGTTCGACTGAGTTTGAAACAAGCTTATGTAGGTAGTCAATAAACACGTCCGACCGTCCAGAAAGTGAAAAGGAGGGGAAAAGGCTGCGACTTTGTAACGCTCATAAATACTCGAATGAATGAGATGGCCGCTCTGATGTAATAGACGAGCGTGCGCCAAGTGGTGATTAAAGCAAAGTGAGTAGATTAAACTCAGACACATAACACAAGGACAAGCTGGAAAGATGAATAACTGATCAATAAACTCTTGTAAACTACGTATAGAAAACAGCTGAGGGGAAACCCATTCTAAAATCCAAAAATGAAAAAAAAAAAAACAGTTGACAAAATTAACTCGAAGTAGCTGCATTCGACGATGATTTGGAACAACGCAGAAGCCGTACAAACATGCTTGAAAAAAATGTGTGACCTAAATGGTTTCCACACGTGAAAAGACAAAATGACATTTTGAACTTTGAGCAGTTGCAGTGATGAAAGTGCCAGTTAGTTGCAGAAACGTTGGAGCGCCATCAGCTAAGGAAAAACTAAGTGCGCCTTACAGCCTGGGTTTTAAATAAATGTCAGCCAATAAAAACGAGGTTGTGACAGAAGAACCAGGCTCGCTAAAAGCATTCTGGGAGTTGTAGTCAAACCCATCTCCTATGCATGAATGTATCAATTCCGGCCGATTTAAAATGAAATGTTCGGACAGAGCCGAAAACAAGAAGCCTAAACTTAATAGTGGAACAAGTAATTGTGCATAATTGGATAAATGATTGTGTGGTGTACACAAACAGCTCGAGGAGCTAAAAAAATCGTACAGCAAACTGTCATATGAAGAACTGGGTGATGGGTTCATATGGGCATGGAAGATGATGTCCAGCAAACAGTATGGGCTCTATTATTGGATTGCGTCACAAATTTTGAATTTCTGTCACCTCATTTAAACCCTCAACTGATGTGTTGAAACAAAGGAAGATGTGTGCTTCTTTTTTCATCAACATCCTGTCAAGGTCCCGTCTGCTGCAGTCTGATTTTATTTTATGACTAGCAGAACAGTCCAAAACAAATCATTTTCTGAGTGGTGTTTCTCCATAAAATGACTGACTAATGGGGCTGAGATCCCTCCGCGCCGAAATTCGTGATTTGTGTTGTATGATTCTTTGCCTTATCTTTTGGTTAGACTTTCCTCTATAAAGTTTGTTGCACGGGCAGGTAACTCAAGTAGACAAAGTTTTTCTTAAAGTGGTTGCACGGGCAGGTAACTCCAAAGACAACGATTTTCTTCAAGTGGTTGATTTGTGGATAAAAGGTTGTAGCACAGAATAACAGTTCTGAAGATATTTTCTTCTTTTTAACCAAAAGTGATTCTCTGGGATGGAACTATGCCCTATTTAAAGAGTTTTTTTTAACTACTTCTTTGGAAAACGTTGTTCTTTGAATTTAGCAACCAACAACTGTGCATGGCAGAAAAAGTTATTTTTATTGTTAAAATTACGATTAATGCTCAATAATTGCCCATAAGGCAAATTGTCTTGGAGGCTGCAGGGGAATTATCTGGAATAGTGAAGAGCTGTGTTGTGAACAATAGGTTTAGTATGGAGTGTTGCTTTCAGTTTGCCCTCATTCACAACGACTTCAACATCCAAAAATGGAATGGTTTTGTTACCGCTGTTCAAATAAAATGTAATATCTGGAGATCCGTTACTCAACCAGTAGAAAAACTGGTGTAAGGAATCTTCTGTCCCTGTCTAACTGCAAACAATGTTGTCAATGTATCTCAACCACTTAGAGATCGTATGCCGAAACAGGTCACTGTGGTAAATTAATCTTTCTTCAAATTGTGCCATGTACACATTTTCTGACACTTCATCCTTCACAAGTGACTCTAACCTATGTGAAGGGAACGCCAATCAGACCTCACAGGCAAGTAATCAGTAGTTTTTTAGGGAGAGGCCAGAAGAGGCAGAGGAAGTAACAGATTCAACAACCTAGCATGAGAAATGACAACTGGTCGACAGCATTACAAAAATCAACAAAATCCTATTTTCAATCTTTTCAAAAGACCCCTCACAGAGGTGGAAGAAAGTGTCTCCTTAACAAAGATTTGGCTTTTATCCCTGCGAGACCCACAGACTTCATCCAATTGAAAACTGAAATGCTTGAGTTTTGCAGAAAACTATGCCCTACAGTGTTTTTCCTTGAGCATAATCCACCACAGACTCATGAAGTATCCGGACTGAGGGAAAAATATTATTTTTGCCCTGACCCATTACTATTCCCTAAGGAGGTCCTTACTTTGGAGCAGACAGATTTAGCAGCTATAACTGATCTTGAAAAGATAAAGGAGTTTGTCAAAAACAATATCACGAAGGCTAAAACGACTGGCCTTGTCAATCTACAGAAGGATAATTTG
Source organism: Pleurodeles waltl (assembly GCF_031143425.1). NCBI lineage: Eukaryota > Metazoa > Chordata > Amphibia > Caudata > Salamandridae > Pleurodeles > Pleurodeles waltl. The sequence goes on from NC_090444.1 coordinate 1,478,851,506, forward strand.
ATTAAACAGGTAGACAAGGGAAGGGCAATATTGACTAGGGCAGCTGAGGATTTACAAAAAGAAGGGAAAAGACAAATTCTTAACCAACAGTTTTACTGCAAGATCAAAGTGGACTCAACCAAACAGATTCAGGGTGAAATTGCCTTCATTCTCAAAGACACATTGGATGAAGGATTGATTGGCCATAAAGAATGCTATTTCTTTCAGGATACAACCCTCAGATAGCTGTTTTGAATTTACTTCTAAAAATACACAAAAATGAGGCACTTCATCCAGGGAGACCTATTGTGCTGGGCCGCGAGTAAACTTCTGATGCATTAAGTTCCATCCTATTTTAGAGACATAATGGATCACATTATAATTAAAATAAGTGATATCAACTTCAGTTCCAATACACAAAGCTTGGTGACCCTTAATGTCGTATCACTTTACACCCATGTCCCTCAGGAAGATGGGTTAGAGGCAATAGAGGTATTCCTGGAACAGAGACCCAGATTACTTCAGATTACCACTAAATTCAGCAGTGAGTTGGTCCATTTTGACCTTAAGAAGAATTATTTTAAATTTGGTGAGCAGTTTTTTATTCAAGTTAAAGGGATAGCTTTGGGTTGACTCTTTGCTCTAAAGTTAGCGTTTTGTACATGAAACAATTTGAAGAAAGATTCCTCTAGCACAGCAACCAGTTTTTGCCCCAGATCTCTAAATGTTTGAGATACATTGACAAAATCTTTTGCATTTGGTCATGGACAGAAGACTCTGCAAACGCACCTGGTCCTTAATAAGTAAACTTACAAGGGGACACGTATAGGCCCATAGACCTTTTGGATCACATGGAGTATCCTAATCACGTAGTGACCAGTGACAGCAATAATCAATGTAATCAATCAGTAACCACTAAGAGAATCATTAGTCAATAAACAAATATAAAAAGAATTCTTGAATAACCACAACTCGATGAAGCATTCAACAATTTTCATTTCCCTATTAATTACAATTCTAATGCATTTGGTTATCTCAAACTTTATTCAATCAGCTTAGAATTAGTTTATTAGCGACCACCAATAACATAATCTAATCAGAACCTGGGAAAATATGTGCTCAAAAGCTTCAGCATAAGCCAACAAAGATGAATATATCGACATTAATAGCAGAGTTTAGCAATCAGTCAGTCAATAATTTGTCACTGTCTACATCACCCAGAAAGAAACCTGCCTAACCCAGATTAGCATCAGCATGTGGGATTTCATGCGAATACAATTTAGGAATCATGAATTTGGAAACACATCTAGCTAGAAGAAAACTATGAAACAGCGCAGTTGGTACCTAGAAGAAAAGGCACATTGTCATAGCTACCTATCCACAGAATGGATCAGCAGCAAAGTCAGTCTTCATCTTCAGGTCATCAATAGATCAGCAACGCATCAGGCTCTCAAGAGCATGAGCCCAATGACAGAATCTCGAACCGCATATTCTGATGTCATCAGCATTCTCCCTTCGCATCTCGAATTTGCCCTTGCATCTGAAGTTTTAACCCCTTGTCATGACTTTTTATTAGAGTTTTTCAGTCCATCTCCCTAATTCCTAATTGGTTAATTAGTCTTTCCTATATGACGTTACCTAATACTTTTTATTCTACATATCTACGAGTTCTAGGATTTTGTCTTTCTCCGTTCATGGATTGGTTCACTGTACGATGTCTTCATCATCCAGACTCTTCAGGTATCGAAAATGATGCATGTTCCTCTTCAGTCAGCGCTCTCATTGTTCAAGTCCTGCGAAGGTACATTAAGCCTTCTCTTCACATAATTGTATCAAATTGACTTCATCAATTCCATCCGTCGGTACAGTGCAGAAAATTCTAGCTACACGACTTTAACATGGGGTGGTTCAGGGTCAAGTTAGAATCGATGCTTTCTTCCAGCATGTTCTAAAAGTTCAGCTACTGTATGAGGCCTGGAAAACTAGACCACAGCTTTGGCTAAGTTAATTCTAGAAATTAATGCAAAACATAGGTTACACATCTCACTAGGACATATTACTACATTATTATTATATATTTTCATTATTTCACACATTTTTTGTTATTTTAGTACAACTTTCGTATTAGTATCTGCCATTCTCTGTGGGCACATTTTCAAATGTGCACACTATTGTCCCTACGATTAATTTCTCTATAAATGTTTTGCTAATCAAAACATAAATATTCATTGATAGTTTTTAATTAGCATATCTGCGTCAACAGCTCCTTACACCAGTTTTTTGACTGGTTAAACAACAGAACTCTAGATGTTACATTTTGTTTGAGCAGCTGTGACAAAAACCATCACATTTTTAGATGTTGATGTTGTGAATGAGGGAAGCTGAAAACAACAATCCATAATATACCCACTGATCGCAACAAAGCTCTTCATTATTAGAGCCATCATCCCCCTAGTTTCCAAGACAATTTGCCTTGTAGGCCATTTTTGAGGTTCAGGCATAATTGTTCCAATACAAGGTATGTTTGCTCTTATGCACAGATGTTAGTTGATAAACTCAAAGAACAAGGTTATCCAAAGGAGTTGTTAAAACACTCTATGAAGTGGGCATGGTTCCCTCCCACAGAATCACTTTTGGTTAAAAAGGAGAACCTATCTTCAGAACGGTTAGTCTGTGTTACAACCGTTTTTTCACAAGCCAGTCACTAAGAAAATTATTTTACAGAATTTGCTCTTGCTTTCCAAACTGGATAAATCATTGCAGTGACCTCTGTTCACTCTAATGAAGGACCGAAGTGTAGAAACCAAATTGTTCAGGCTTAAACTCCTCCACCTACCATGAAAAGCAACTTGAAACAATTGTTGAATTTGACACCATTGAAGAACCACCATAAATGTGTTACATCCGTTTGCTGCAACCAAACGATTGAGGGTATGGAGTTTTCACACAGAAGTATCAAATGGAAACACAATGTATTTTCAAATTGTAAAGCCAAAAACGTTGCCTATGAATTACTTGCCCGTGCAACAATCTTCATTTAAGAAACCAAGAGATCAGGCAAAGAATCACATACTAATCACAAATTTGGTGCAACGTGATCTCAGCCCTAGCATAAGTCCAGAGTGTCATATCACCAATATCCGTGACACCCAACTCCGCTGCAGCACCTGTGGCCCCATAGCATGATCGCAACACTGCGAAATCGATGCCTTGCATCTTCACCTGCTGGTTTCATCAACCCTGTCTTGTCGTAGGGAACCGATGCCTCACTGCCAACCCTACATCACCTTCCCTGCAACTGTAAGGAAACAATGCCTTACCTCTCCTTCCTAGCAATAGGGAACCAACACCTCACCTCCCCAGTAAGAAATCAACACTGCATGGGCTCTAGCCACACCTCACCTCCCCACCACTGTGCAACATCTTTGTTTCCAGCCCGCACTCTCTTGTGGTTGGCATCGGACTGTTGGAAGTGACTCCGTCAAGCCATTTGGATAGCACCAGCTGGAGCTATTGAGTTTCTAAGCAGTATACTACATTTAATTCTTGAAAATCAGTATCTTTACTTGTGTATGCTGGATCTTAGTTGTTTTGGTCTTGTTTTACTCCGATAAATATTGGCTATGTTTCTAAACTGGTGTAGAGTCCTTTTGTAGTGTTTTCACTTAATTACTGTGTGTGGGTACAAATACTTTACACATTGCCTCTTTACACATTGCCTCTGAGATAAGCCTAACTGCTTGAGATAAGCTACCAAGGGGTGAGCAGGAGTTATCTTAGCAGTGTGACTCCCTCACCCTGACTAGACTGAGGCCCCCTACATGGACAGTGTGCAAACCACTGCCAACTAGAAACCCCATTTCTAACATCAGGACTATTAGTCATCTGATGCAAATTAGTTTTAGACCCATTACTAGGAGTGACTGATAAAACAACCTAGCCACTGTACCAGATAGCTTCAAATGTCTGAGCATGTATAGATATTATCAAAGATCCACAGCTGGCATGGGCCCCACACGTGACATCTCTGCTGAAATCCACTGGAACAAATTTCCCACTTCTGTTGCCATATGAGCTGCCCCATTTAAGATGACTTATTTGGCCAGGATACTGTACATGCTAAAGATATGGGGGTTATTCTAACTTTGGAGGAGGTGTTAATCCGTCCCAAAAGTGACGGAAAAGTGACGGATTTACCACCAGCCGTATTACGAGTCCATTATATCCTATGGAACTCGTAATACGGCTGGTGGTATATCCGTCACTTTACCGTCACTTTTGGGACGGATTAACACTCCTCCAAAGTTAGAATAACCCCCATAGTCCTTCAATATTCCAGAGGGCCTCTACTGGAAAATGCACAGGAACAGATCATTTCTTTCATACATTTCAAAATACCTAGAACTGTGTTTGACATATTCTTACAGTTATGGAATGATGGGGAACCAGCAATGACAGATATTCAGTTATATTATTGGGCACCCTGATTATGGATACTACCTGATTGGCTTTTTGGAAGGAAGGATGACCAAACCACAGGTAAAATTGGCAGTTCTAACAGATCACCCCTGTTCCTAGCACTGTACAGGAAAAAGATGTGTCAGTCCTTGGCACCAGCCACTAAATGGCATTCTACAGTAGGCGTAAGTCCCTGAAAGTAAATTGACGGAATGAGGGGTTAACTTGTTAGATAATGCTCTGGCAGGGTTTTGGTTTAAACATGCAGACTTGTATTTGGTTCTCATAATGAGACAGTTAGCATTTCATGAGCAGGTGTCATATGGAACAGCAATCACATGAAATCATTTTCAGAACTATCAGAGGTGTTCAAATTATATAAATATATTCAGTAAAGAAATGCCCTGACCTTTCATGCAAAGATGCTAGGGACCATCCCTTATTATATACCCCTGCAAGTAAAGCTAACTTTGGGCTCCATTAAAAGCAGGAACCACATCTTACATATCAGTAGTACACTTGTCAACATAATGGTAGATAGCGTGGCTGAGATCAACACATCCTGAGAGGCAGATGTGGGACCACTGGATAAGGACGATTGGCAGTAAATCAAAATGGCTGGCTCGAGCTTTTAAACTCCAACTCATTCAGTTGAAATACATTACATACTTTATATCAGAAAGGAACTGCAGGATGGATAGATGACCCTCACCACAATGCCTGAGATCCTAAACTGGTAGGGAAGAGTTATTTTAATACAACAATGGTCTATGCAGTAGTCTTCATATACTGGGCATCTACAGCACTGGGTCTGGGTTAAGTTACAATCCCACTGGACTCATCACTGAAGCTAAATTTACTAAAAATAATGAAAGAGGAGTGATGCATATGACATACATCAAAACTATGATAGGATCCTATTAGCCAAGTGAGATATCGCTAAGTACTGGACATTCTTGATGGGTTGTATGATGGAACCACGCATGCGGCAACCATGCATGACGGAACAACGCAGTCAGAACAACAACCGCGTTGTTTCCATACATGCCTTTACTACACATGCCTACACAGTACCTTTTGCTATTGTGCAAATACCAATGTTGTAGGTGCTCCAAAGTTAGGCCAGGAAGTCACCAGGGTCCAGGGTCTTCTCAGGGCCCTTATTCAATGAGAAGGCCTTCCAAGATATCAGCCAGTGAGGTGTCACTGGGTAAACCATCAGTACTCTCCACATATTGGCCTGACAAGGATTCCATCTGCATTTCAATGACAACCTGCTCGACAAAATGTATCTGGAGGAGAGGCAATAAAATCTGAATGGCAATATACAGTGTAACATTCAGTGCTTAAGGTCTCTGCAGTGAGTTCCTCAGCCCCATAAGATCTTTTCCATGTACCAGACCCATTCATATAATGAGTTGCTCCACCAATATTAAACGCAATATTTGAGGAGGGGTGACTGTGACCAGCCCGAGGCAAAGAGAAGAGGCTGACTGGGGAAGGCGTGCAAAGAAGGAAAGTTGCTCCTGTAGAGACAGATACCTTACCTGTGGGTGCACACGGGCTCCCAACACTGATCCCAGGCAGTGTCAGACTCCACATCCAGGCTTTCTATCTGCTGTGCTTCTTCTCCAAGTGAAGGGGGTAGCGGGTGACAGACAAACGTAGTCACACAGGATTTGTTGCGAGGGGGTATTAAAAGATGCTGCAGCTGGCTCCCGGGGCAATTCTTCCCCGAGAGTCAGGTTGGGTTCTGCCAGGCCTTACTGCTGAATGCTGAGCATGCAGAGGAAGCCACCTGTTGGATGTCAGTGCAACGAGTCCAGCCTCATCTGCTCTGCATTTATGCAACACGCCTATCTCCTCTTTCCCATGAACCATCACTCTGATACTATAATCCAGTAACCATTTGTAGGAAGTTGGCTCTGTATGTGCTATTTCAAAGTAAGGAATAGCATGCACAGAGTCCAAGGGTTCCCCTTAGAGGTAAGATAGTGGCAAAAAGAGATAATACTAATGCTCTATTTTGTGGTAGTGTGGTCGAGCAGTAGGCTTATCCAAGGAGTAGTGTTAAGCATTTGTTGTACATACACATAGACAATAAATGAGGTACACACACTCAGAGACAAATCCAGCCAATAGGTTTTTGTATAGAAAAATATCTTTTCTTAGTTTATTTTAAGAACCACAGGTTCAAATTCTACATGTAATATCTCATTCGAAAGGTATTGCAGGTAAGTACTTTAGGAACTTCAAATCATCAAAATTGCATGTATACTTTTCAAGTTATTCACAAATAGCTGTTTTAAAAGTGGACACAGTGCAATTTTCACAGTTCCTAGGGGAGGTAAGTATTTGTTAGGTTAACCAGGTAAGTAAGACACTTACAGGGCTTAGTTCTTGGTCCAAGGTAGCCCACCGTTGGGGGTTCAGAGCAACCCCAAAGTCACCACACCAGCAGCTCAGGGCCGGTCAGGTGCAGAGTTCAAAGTGGTGCCCAAAACACATAGGCTAGAATGGAGAGAAGGGGGTGCCCCGGTTCCGGTCTGCTTGCAGGTAAGTACCCGCGTCTTCGGAGGGCAGACCAGGGGGGTTTTGTAGGGCACCGGGGGGGACACAAGCCCACACAGAAATTTCACCCTCAGCAGCGCGGGGGCGGCCGGGTGCAGTGTAGAAACAGGCGTCGGGTTCGCAATGTTAGTCTATGAGAGATCTCGGGATCTCTTCAGCGCTGCAGGCAGGCAAGGGGGGGATTCCTCGGGGAAACCTCCACTTGGGCAAGGGAGAGGGACTCCTGGGGGTCACTTCTCCAGTGAAAGTCCGGTCCTTCAGGTCCTGGGGGCTGCGGGTGCAGGGTCTCTCCCAGGCGTCGGGACTTTGGATTCAAAGAGTCGCGGTCAGGGGAAGCCTCGGGATTCCCTCTGCAGGCGGCGCTGTGGGGGCTCAGGGGGGACAGGTTTTGGTACTCACAGTATCAGAGTAGTCCTGGGGTCCCTCCTGAGGTGTTGGATCTCCACCAGCCGAGTCGGGGTCGCCGGGTGCAGTGTTGCAAGTCTCACGCTTCTTGCGGGGAGCTTGCAGGGTTCTTTAAAGCTGCTGGAAACAAAGTTGCAGCTTTTCTTGGAGCAGGTCCGCTGTCCTCAGGAGTTTCTTGTCTTTTCGAAGCAGGGGCAGTCCTCAGAGGATGTCGAGGTCGCTGGTCCCTTTGGAAGGCGTCGCTGGAGCAGGATCTTTGGAAGGCAGGAGACAGGCCGGTGAGTTTCTGGAGCCAAGGCAGTTGTCGTCTTCTGGTCTTCCTCTGCAGGGGTTTTTCAGCTAGGCAGTCCTTCTTCTTGTAGTTGCAGGAATCTAATTTTCTAGGGTTCAGGGTAGCCCTTAAATACTAAATTTAAGGGCGTGTTTAGGTCTGGGGGGTTAGTAGCCAATGGCTACTAGCCCTGAGGGTGGGTACACCCTCTTTGTGCCTCCTCCCAAGGGGAGGGGGTCACAATCCTAACCCTATTGGGGGAATCCTCCATCTGCAAGATGGAGGATTTCTAAAAGTTAGAGTCACTTCAGCTCAGGACACCTTAGGGGCTGTCCTGACTGGCCAGTGACTCCTCCTTGTTGCTTTCTTTGTTCCCTCCAGCCTTGCCGCCAAAAGTGGGGGCCGTGGCCGGAGGGGGCGGGCAACTCCACTAAGCTGGAGTGCCCTGCTGGGCTGTGACAAAGGGGTGAGCCTTTGAGGCTCACCGCCAGGTGTCACAGTTCCTGCCTGGGGGAGGTGTTAGCATCTCCACCCAGTGCAGGCTTTGTTACTGGCCTCAGAGTGACAAAGGCACTCTCCCCATGGGGCCAGCAACATGTCACTGGTGTGGCAGGCTGCTGGAACTAGTCAGCCTACACAGACAGTCGGTTAAGTTTCAGGGGGCACCTCTAAGGTGCCCTCTGTGGTGTATTTTACAATAAAATGTACACTGGCATCAGTGTGCATTTATTGTGCTGAGAAGTTTGATACCAAACTTCCCAGTTTTCAGTGTAGCCATTATGGTGCTGTGGAGTTCGTGTTTGACAGACTCCCAGACCATATACTCTTATGGCTACCCTGCACTTACAATGTCTAAGGTTTTGTTTAGACACTGTAGGGGTACCATGCTCATGCACTGGTACCCTCACCTATGGTATAGTGCACCCTGCCTTAGGGCTGTAAGGCCTGCTAGAGGGGTGTCTTACCTATACTGCATAGGCAGTGAGAGGCTGGCATGGCACCCTGAGGGGAGTGCCATGTCGACTTACTCGTTTTGTCCTCCCTAGCACACACAAGCTGGCAAGCAGTGTGTCTGTGCTGAGTGAGAGGTCTCCAGGGTGGCATAAGACATGCTGCAGCCCTTAGAGACCTTCCTTGGCATCAGGGCCCTTGGTACTAGAAGTACCAGTTACAAGGGACTTATCTGAATGCCAGGGTGTGCCAATTGTGGATACAATGGTACATTTTAGGTGAAGGAACACTGGTGCTGGGGCCTGGTTAGCAGGGTCCCAGCACACTTCTCAGTCAAGTCAGCATCAGTATCAGGCAAAAAGTGGGGGGTAACTGCAACAGGGAGCCATTTCTTTACACCATTATTCCCCCAACAAATGCAGTGAGTGGTGTCTTCTGTATGTTTTTTCGGTTTGTCACAGTTTTAATGAAACAAATTTCCTTTCATGCCTGCTGGGAGCTCAGTATGGCATTTCACATTGTTCCAGGCCATATGGAATCATGAATGTCCTTAACATGCTCTTACTGCTGATTAATTTCACCAGCAGAGTGAAGGGGAGGAATTTATAACTTTAAAGAGTTGGATTAATGTATGGTAATTAAATATTAAATAAAATAATAAAATAATTGATACAACAAAATTAAAAACATCAATGAATATTATAAAATTCATCTGATGATCATCATGATTTTTAACTTTATCTATCTTTCTTTGTCCTCTTGAAGGTGGGGATGTCCTTGATCTCTTAAGTGCATTAACTCTTCTTATTGGTAAGAGAGCTATGATATAACTAAGCACTGAAGTGCAAATATCAATAGAAGCCAAGTTCTGCAGATAAGTTTTCTCCTACTTATAAGATGAGAAATGTTTGGTCTTCAAAACGGTTCACGGGAATCTCATTCTAGGAGAGACATAGAGTGTGCAGAATAGCATAAGGTGTGAGGTGCTTGTGTTGTCAGCCCATTGCATTAACAAGGCAGTAGAGATGTGTGCCAGGAACCCCATAATGGGAAGTCCACCAAATGATGGATTGTGTTAAGCCTTAACCTGGTTCGATAAAATCTATATGCTGGTTTGACTATCCATGTCAAATATGGCACTAAGCTTGGAAGATGTACTAATTTAAATGTACCACGTAACTGTAGGTTTATCTAGGATACCAATCAATCCTGATTCCCCTTTAGCCGAATCATAAAGCTCAATTAATTTCTTTTTAGAGTGAGCAGCAATGTTCCCCGGGTTGTCAAAGAGGTGCATGCAACCTAAATGATGCAAAGTGTCTTTTATATATGCCTGCCATGAGAAAAGTTCCATATTATCCAATCTCGAGCAATCATCCAATATCTTCCTGGAGATTTGCGCTTGAGGATTGCTCCAGATCTTCATCCATTGAAGTAGGGAGGGCGGCTTGATACAATCATCTATGTATCCTACCCCTAATTCAGTGTGTACAATGAACTTTATAGTGGCTCTTGGGATGGCAATGAGCCAACACAAAAAAACTGTTTTTAGTAGGTTGGAGTTTACCTCCTACTGAATAACCTCATATTCTAGCTCAGGGTTCTGCAAAGTCGGTCCTGGAGCGCCGGGTCCATGCCAGATTTTTAGCATATCCACATTTAGAAACAAGATGTTTTAGAAATCTACATTTTTCTAAATGTGGATATGCTAGAAATCTGGCATGGACCCGGCTCTCCAGGACCAATTTTGCAGAGCCCTGCTCTAGCTCCATAGGTTCCCACTGCTACACATTTGCTCTTGTAGAGCTGAACTGACTCCTACACCAGCTTCTGACACAGTCTCTTTAAAAATCTAAAATAAATTCTCCTACTGCCCCCATTTTTATTGCTCTTTGAGATACTAACCTGTCCCATTTCCCATTTAAATCAAATAATATATCTTAAATAATTAAAAGTTGTTGTTTTTGCATTTGGTCTGTCCACTAGTTGAATGCCTTGGATTTGAGGTTTTTAGGGCCACATGGCATTACAAAAGAATTCTGGTGGTGTACCTTGATTTTCAGACCCATGATAAAAGTAATAAAACCATTAGGGAGTTTTGGCAAGCCGTTTGCAAAACCTACACTAACTGGTTACCAATTTTGAGCATGTCCTTAGTGTACCCAACTGTGCTGTGTCTAGAGAGTTGATGTAAAATAAAAATCAGAAGGGGCAAATATACAAACCTGACTTACTCCCTGACTACTCTAATTGGGGCTATGCAGTCACCATCTCTCGAATAAATCACTCTGGTGGTGGTTTCCTGATGGAGCCCCTTTATAAGATCAAATAAGGGGGTATCTATGTCTGCTTGCTTCATCAGAACTCACAATATCCCTCTGTTCTTCATATTGGAGGCATAAAAGAGGGGCATAAAGGCCATATACAAGGCCCCTCCATTAGCCATCACATATTTACCTAGGATAATTGTATGGTTCAGTGCTTGCTCTACAGTTCCCAGGTTGGATCGAAAACCATATTGGATTGGACTGAAAAATTAGGTATTCTCTGTCCAGACTAATTTCTCCAGAATTACTCTGCTCAAAATCTTCATCATTGAATCAATCAATGAAAGTGGGCGATAACATGCAGGCGAATTCCAATCATTTTTCTCATAAATGGGGACTATAATTGATTCCTTCCAAGAGGGAGGCAGACCATTTTATACTGTCGCTCTCAACATGTTTGTGATCACTGGGCCCCAAAAGTCAATGTTAGCTTTAAGCAGAGTGACTGGAACCCCATCTGGGAAGGGGCTTTACCAGCAATTGCACTCTTTAAAACATTAGTAACAGTGGGTAGGTCTACAAAATCTACAACGCATCCTTCCTCACATTCATACCCTTTTTCTTCACCCTTTGTTCTTTCCTTATTTCCAGGCTAAAAACTACAGAAAATGGTTGAATCAGTCCTTTATCCTTGATATGGCATATGATCTCATCAGATGGACTGTCTAAAAACAGGACGATTAATTATACTCCAAAATAGCTTAGGACCTTTTGATTGGGCTGCCTTCTGTAAGTCTTCCCATGCCCTTGCTCTAACGTTATACCTCTGTTTAAGAGCTTGGATGTATTTGGCTCTTGCCATTCTGCTGTACTCACTGTTCTGTGGGATGCTGTTAGTGGCCAATTTAAGTGCCCAAAGAGCGACGAAAAGCGACTGTGAATTTGTGAGAAAACCACAAGTTAATTGGATGAACCTTGAGAGGTCTTTTGACAATTAGCCCACCTGATATGGCTTTACAGAGTCCTTCAAAGTTTCCTAAGAGATTGGCCGGGTCATCTAACACTGAGAGGTATCCCAGAGCCTCCTTATGGTTATTAGAGATCACATTTTCAAAGAAACCTCTGGGATCAATAGAGCCATATTGCAAATGAACCCCTCTGTTTACTGTGTGAATAACTGGGGCAGTTAATGATCACTGAAAGGCAAAGGTAAGACCTCATAACCCACAGAGTACTGGACCAGATCTCTTGATAGTAGGACAAAAACAATTGTAAAGCCCCTACCTTTAAATGTTGGGGGTCTTGATTACCCTGCTCGTGGACATCTGATGAAAACATTAAAATTTATGATGAAATCAGATGATTAAGGGCTTCACACAAACTGTATGAATGAAGTGACTATTTTCACCATCTATGTAATTTATGAATCCACATATGCATTCCCCATCATCGGAATATTTACTAATATTAAAGTTGCCTGCCCAGATACATTGAGCTAGAAACATTCCCCCTGTCAATACAATCTATAATTATCTTCAATGATGTGGATAGGGTATGACGTGAAGGAATTAAATTAAAAAAAATATCAAAAGAATGTCACCCTTGCTGGGTGAATAAAGGTTTTAAAAATATGGAAACAGGGGCTTGATTCAAGTAGCTTAGTCTCCAAGGGCCAGATGTACAAAGCTTTTTGCACGTCGCAAACAGCGAATTTCACTGTTTGCGACATGCAAAAAACACTTTGCAATGCACAAACCTTGTTTTGTGATTTGAAAACCTGGTTACTGAATCGCAAAACAGGTTTGCGAGTCTCAATTAGGAAGGGGTGTTCCCTTCATAATTGCGAGTCGCAGTGCAATGCAGGGTTGCTTTGTGACTGCGAACTCTGTCGCAAACCAATCGCAGTTTGTACCCTTTTGGAATGGGTTGTAACCCATTCGCAAAAGTGAAGGGGTCCCCATGGGACCCCTTCCCCGTTGAGAATGGCACTGCAACCATTTTCCTATGGACCACTGCCTGCTCTGAAAAAATGAAACAAAAACGTTTAATTTTTCGTTTTTGTAATGCATCTAATTTTTCTTTAAGGAAAATGGGCTGCATTACAAAAAAAGAAATAAAACTGCTTTATTAAAAAGCAGTCACAGACATGGTGGTCTGCTGTCCGCAGAAGGCCACCATCCCTGTGACGGCCGCCATTCGCAAGGGGGTCGCAAAATGTGACCCACCTCATGAATATTCATGAGGTGGGCCTTTGCGACCCCCTTGCGATTCGCAGATGGTGTCAGGGACACCATCCAACATTCTGAATTGCGACTCGCAAATTGCAAGTCGCTCTGACTCGCAATTTGCAGGTCGCAACTCGGAATGATCCTACATCTGGCCCCAAGTTCCTAACAAAGTTTGTCACAAAAATAGCAAATACCCCCTTCCCTCTGCCCGCTGCCACGTGGATCACATTAGTACAATAAGATTTGAAATCATTTATAACAATGCTTTCAGGTGCCCATGTTTCCTGGCAGCAAATCACACCATAGCTCCCAATAAGAGACAACCAATTCTCATTTTGCAACTTTTTACAATCCCCTGTAATATTCCAGGACAATAAATGTACACCTTTGCCATTACAAGTTGGTTTAAATAGATCTATGTTATCTCCAGGGAAATGTTGGGGAAAAACCTGTTGACCATGGGTATTCCTATCGTTATCTGGCAAACTCGATGTATCAGAAATTTCCTCTCGACAGAGTCAGTCATTTGCCTCTAGGTTGCTCAATGCGGAGAAGCAGTTGGAAGTAAAGGATTGAAATGACTACTGGACTGAGTATGATCTGAGCTCCTTGCTCTGCTTGTCTGTTGAATGGCTGAATATAAATGTCAATAAAAGCACCCTAAAGGTAAAATCATCAAAGAAGTAGGCCTTATTGTACCACGTCTTACTTGAAACAAAATATCCCCCGCCATCCCTGGCTTGCAAAAGTTCATAACTACTGTGTCATCGATATAACTTCTCTCCAAAGGGCCAATACCACCCATTCTCCTTGCAAATGAAACCTAATTTGCAAGGTTCCCAGTGATGCTCACCACACGTCTTAGCCAGAACACAACCTTATTCTTAAGAGATTCTGCTGTTTCCCAGGAACCTGGAGTTAGCCGAGATACCTTTGCCAATATGATGACGTAAGGGCAAGAAGCTGGGGGAACATCTATTACAGGCAGATGGTTCGAAACAACAGAATTACTATCTCTCTAAGGTCTCTCACTTAGGGCTGATTTTGAAGAGCCAGAACTTAGGGACAGAGGTTGGGAGGGCACAAGGTTCCAGATGTTTTTGTTACACTGAATTAACTTACTAAGGCCCCACTTAGGTCCCCTTTTGATTTGTTTGGATAAGTTTTGGGTCTGTTGGAGTGATGACTGTGCAATCCTGCATCCAGTAAATCCTGTATCCCGGAATGCTACCGATTTAGCATCAACCCAAGTAACAGGTTTTACTATCAAAGTCCCCTCCTCCTGGTTAGCTTCACCTTCATTCGAATTTGGTAGTTGACATCATTGCACAAAATTAGCTTCAATACTTGTAAGTCGCTCACAGAGCGGCCACAATTTAACATCCAGTATACCGCTTGTACATGTCTTAAGATGACCCCAAAAATTGTCCAGGGGAGAAAGGGATTGAGCTGAGACTGGCAGCACATTCAGCTCAAGCATCTGTCTACATTTACAACCTTGACTGAACTCCTGCTTGGATTCTTTTTTCCACTTCTTGGATCGTCTCTCTGCTGCCACCTCTTGGACAGCTGAGACAGAAACCTGGGGGGAAGCATTTATGAGGCTAGGATCCCCTTTTTGAGCAATAATAAATGCCCTCAAGCTCCCCGTACTGGTCTTCTGGGAGCCCTGGCACCCATATGAGGAGCCGACGGTGGAAATATAATGGCACCATTGTATGTTGGACCATTTACCCCCGGTGGATCTGTAGTAACTGAATGTCCTGCGCTGCAGGAGCAAAACATAGAGTCAAGATAGAAGTAACCCACAGATTACCACACCCACCACTGCTCACATAGATCATATTTGTAGCCTGATTTCTACCTTCATCCTCCCTCAAAACATAGGAGGTGTTTCTTTCACTCTATTACAAGTGCATAATACTCAATCCACTGCATGTAACTGCACATAACAGTGAAGAGCACATCCAGCATTGTTTGACAAAGTACCCTGTTCAACAAAGTTCCTTTATTTTTCTAGAAGTGTTTTTAGGGACATTTTGGTGAATCTGCCCCAGGAATTTTATTCCAGTTTTTAAATGATGATATGCTGAGGATGGGCCACAGGACATAATAAAACACACCCAACTTACTACACTGCAACTGAAGAAGTTTGATTTAGCAAACTGAGTCCACTAAAGGCGCAAGAAACCAAGGCCCTCATTACAACCCTGGCGGTCGGTGTTAAAGCGGCGGTAAGACCGCCAACAGGCCGGCGGTAAAAAAAATGGAATCTCGACCATGGCAGAAACCGCCAATATAGACAGCCACTTTAACACTCCGACCGCCATGGCGGTACAAACAAACACAGTGGCGGTCACCGCCAACAGACAGGCGGAAGACAATGTACCGCCCACACTATTATGACAGGCCAATCCGCCACCTTTTCCGGGGCAGATTCAACGCAAATAAAAACACAGCGGAAACAGGACTTGGAAGGGAAAACACACACCTCTACACAACCCACGAGGAACCAGGAAGCCATGGATCCTGAACTCCAAATACTCTACCAGGAGCACGAAAGACAGGGGCGACGACCACGGTGAGTACTGCACCTACAACACAGGGGATGGGGGAGGGAAAAGAGAGTGACACACACACGCAACACCCCCACCCCCACCCTCACCCACAACAACATACACACCAATACATGCTGCAACATTACATTTACACCCCCCCACCACCCTGGAAGAACGCAAGGACAAAAGGAAATGAGTTGAACGATTGTAATCAATAAACATCCATTAGTCAAAACTTTATATACAGTATAAACAATTATGTACACCAACCAATCAAGTCCGGGTAGTGCACCATTCATAGTCTGTGGACCACTGGGCCCAAAATGCATGGGTAAGGCCCACACTCGATACCAGACTCAAAACGGAGAGAACACTGCTGGGGCATCAGATCGAAATGAAACAGGCACCTCAGGGGGAAAGGAAGGGGGGCACCTCAGCCGGATGAGTGCAGGACGCCAGCTCCATGAGGCGGCTCCATGCCTATTGATGTATCCTGGGAGTACAAAGCCACAGTCTCTCAAGTCTCTCCAGTGGGTGGGTTGCCCACTGCTGTATCCTGGAGAGTGCAAAGCCACAGTCTCTCAAGTGGATAACAGTCTCCACTGGTTCTGGAGGGGGCATTGTGCCCAGAGTGTTTCATCCTGCCAAGGACTGAGGTAGTGGATGTGAATCTCCACTGGTTGTGGAGGGGGCTTTGTGTCCAGAGTGCTTCATCCTGTCAAGGACTGAGGTAGTGGATGTGAATCTCCACTGGTTCTGGAGGGGGCTTTGTGCCCAGAGTGCTTCATCCTGCCAAGGACTGAGGTAGTGGATGTGAATCTGCACTGGTTCTGGACGGGGCTTTGTGCCCAGAGTGCTTCATCCTGCCAAGGACTGAGGTAGTGGATGCCTTTCTCCACTGGTTCTGAAGGGGGCTTTGTGCCCAGAGTGCTTCATCCTGCCAAGGACTGAGGTAGTGGATGTGAATCTCCACTGGTTCTGGAGGGGGCTTTGTGCTCAGGGTGCTTCATCCTGCCAAGGACTGAGGTAGTGGATGTTAATCTCCACTGGTTCTGGAGGGGTCTTTGTGCCCAGAGTGCTTCATCCTGCCAAGGACTGAGGTAGTGGATGTGAATCTCCACTGGTTCTGGAGGGGGCATTGTGCCCAGAGTGTTTCATCCTGCCAAGGACTGAGGTAGTGGATGTGAATCTCCACTGGTTGTGGAGGGGGCTTTGTGCCCAGAGTGCTTCATCCTGCCAAGGACTGAGGTAGTGGATGTGAATCTCCACTGGTTCTGGACGGGGCTTTGTGCCCAGAGTGCTTCATCCTGCCAAGGACTGAGGTAGTGGACGTGAATCTGCACTGGTTCTGGACGGGGCTTTGTTCACAGAGTGCTTCATCCTGCCAAGGACTGAGGTAGTGGATGCCTTTCTCCACTGGTTCTGGAGGGGGCTTTGTGCCCAGAGTGCTTCATCCTGCCAAGGACTGAGGTAGTGGATGTGAATCTCCACTGGTTCTGGAGGGGGCTTTGTGCTCAGGGTACTTCATCCTGCCAAGGACTGAGGTAGTGGATGTGAATCTCCACTGGTTCTGGAGGGGGCTTTGTGCCCAGAGTGCTTCATCCTGCCAAAGACTGAGGTAGTGGATGTGAATCTCCACTGGTTCTGGAAGGGGCTTTGTACCCAGAGTGCTTCATCCTGCCAAGGACTGAGGTAGTGGATGTGAATCTGCACTGGGGTGCTTCATCCTGCCAAGGACTGAGGTGGTGGACGTGAATCTCCACTGGTTCTGGAAGGGGCTTTGTGCCCAGAGTGCTTCATCATGCCAAGGACTGAGGTAGTGGACGTGAATCTCCACTGGTCCTGGAGGGGGCATTGTGCCCAGAGTGCTTCATCCTGCCAAGGACTGAGGTAGAGGATGTGAATCTCCACTGGTCCTGGAGGGGGCTTTGTGCCCAGAGTGCTTCATCCTGCCAAGGACTGAGGTAGTGGATGTGAATCTCCACTGGTTCTGGAGGGGGCTTTGTGCCCAGAGTGCTTCATCCTGCCAAGGACTGAGGTAGTGTATGCCTTTCTCCACTGGTTCTGGAGGGGGCTTTGTGCCCAGAGTGCTTCATCCTGCCAAGGACTGAGGTAGTGGATGCCTTTCTCCACTGGTTCTGGAGGGGGCATTGTGCCCAGAGTGCTTCATCTTGCCTAGGACTGAGGTAGTTGATGTGAATCTCCACTGATGGTGGTGCAACATGCAACCTGCCCAGGCCCCTGGAACTGAACACCAGCCTTGTACAAATGACCACTGGGGATGGCAGTCATGTCTGCGGTGGTGCCACTGGCTCAGGCTGTTGCGGGCTCACTGAGTGCGGTGCTGGCAGCGGTGTCAGTAGCGGCAGTGCTGGTGGCGGGCACACTGACTGCAGTGCTGGCGGCGGTGTCAGTACCAGCGGTGCTGGTGGTGAAGGGCACAGTGTCTGCGGTGCTGGTCAAGGGCTCAGTGTCTGGGGTGGTGGTGAAGGGCTCAGTGTCTGGGGTGCTGGAGGCAGTGCAGGTGGCGGTGCCGGTGGCAGTCTGGTCCTCCATGCAGGTTGGCGTCGACGTGGACTTGCATTTCATTTTCAGGCCCTTCCCCACCTTGGATGGTGGTGCAGCTGTCTTGCCACTTTCAACTTTTGTCTTGCTTGAGCCCTTGGTGGCAGGTGTTTTCCCCTTCTCCCTCCAGGATGTGGGCCACTTTTTCTGTTTTGGAGGTGGTGGAATGTCCTTGACCTCGCTCCTTGGGACACTGGCAGCCCTGTTGCTTGGCACACTCCAAAATCCCGCTATTGCTGGCATCACTGTGCCCGGTGATGTGGTGGCTGAGGTGCTGGGTTGGGACCTGGAAAGGCGGGCCCTAGGGGAAGGACGTGGGGTGGAGGTGTATAGAAGAGGTAAAAATGTGATAGGAAAAGCTTTTTAGACACACTGGGACGGCTAGATGGAGAGGTTTTGGGAGTGGAGGAAGAGGTAGTGGTTGTAGGAGGTGTTTGTTTGGTGACTTTGGGTGAAGGTGGATGGGCTGGAGGCTGTTGTGAGGTGGATGGCTGTTGGGTGGGTGTGTGACTGTGTTTGTGTACTTTGGGAGGAGGGCTCACAGACACACTGGTAGAGGACACAAGGAATGTGTGAATGGTAGTGGGGGTGGTGAATGCATGTGAGCGGTGTGTGGTGATGGACGTACTGGTGATGGAGGTAGTGGCTGAGGATGCAGTGCATGCAGGTGTGAGTGGAGACGTGACAGGGAGGGAGGAGGGAGATGTGGAGGAGGGGGACACAGTGGAGGCAGTGGATGTTGGTATGTGTGCATGGGTATGATGCTTGTGTGAGTGCCTGTGGGATGTGTGGGTCTTATGTTTGCCAGAGCCACCCTTGTGTGTTGAGGTGTGTGCATGCTGGTCTGATGGTGTGCTTGGGATGGGCTGAAGTACTGTGGATTGGGTCTGGGTGGAGGAAGTTAGAGGGGGGAGGCTGGACACAGGAACAATGGCTGCCATCAGTGTTGAGGCCAGAGCCTGAAATGTTCGCTGTTGGGCTGCGTGGCCAGAATGAATTCCCTCCAGGTATGCATTTGTTTGTTGCAACTGCCTCTCTACTCCCTGGATGGCATTCAGAATGGTAGACTGCCCAAGAGTGAGGGATCTCAAGAGGTCAATGGCCTCCTCAATGAGGGCAGCAGGGCTGACTGGGGCAGGGCCTGAGGTGCCTGGGGCGAAGGAGATGCCCACTCTCCTGGGTGAGAGGCCACGGGACACACGCTGAGGGGCTGCTGGGAGGGCGGTGCTGGTAGGGGGGTTGGCGGCTGTACCTGTAGATGCACTGGGCACAAAGGGGCCCGCCACCGCAAGGGAGCTCCCATCAGAGGAGGAGTCGCTGTCGCTGGTCTCTGCTCCTGTCCCCGCCGTGGAGCTCCCACCTCATATCCCTTTGTCCCACATTACAGGTCAGGCAGCCGCCATTTCAGGGGGCCACATGGCATTATTTTTAAATGCGTCACACATATCTAGGCCTTGCATAAACACAGAGAAAGGCACATAGCGGATTGACAAATGTGTGCAATGAATTCTTTTTTTACTACGTCAGTGTTGGCTGACTCTGTGCTCGCTGTTCTCGTCCATAGGGCACGTCCGCTGGTGCAGGTGAGGAGATGGCGGCATCCTCCGGTGTACAGACCACTGGTGGACCTGTCGACAATGGAAGAGAGACATGTAATAGTCACCTACAGACTTGATCATGCCACAATCCAGGAAATGTGTGCCCAGTTGGAGCCAGACCTGATGTCAGCTATCCGCCATCCCACAGGAATCCCCCCTCTAGTGCAGGTCCTGTCAGTACTCCATTTCCTGGCAAGTGGGTCTTTTCAAACTACAGTGGCCATAGCATCAAGGATTTCCCAGCCTATGTTCTCAAACGTGTTGTCTAGAGTGTTGTCTGCCCTGCTTAAACACATGTGCAGCTACATCATTTTCCCTCAGGTGAAGGATTTGCCTACCTTGAAAGGTGACTTCTATGCCCTGGGACATATCCCCAACATCATAGGTGCCATTGATGGGACACATGTGGCCTTGGTACCCCCCGCAGGAGTAAACAGGTGTACAGAAACCAGAAGAGCTACCATTCAATGAATGTGCAGATGGTGTGTTTTTGCCGACCATGTGAACACCAAGTTTCCTGGCTCAGTGCATGACTCTTACATTCTGAGGAATAGCAGCATCCCTTATGTGATGGGACAACTCCAGAGGCACCGTGTGTGGCTAATAGGTGAGGACAAGGACCCTATACCCTGTGAATAGTTGTCTAGGTCTGGGGTAGTCCCTAAGGGTTAGTGTGTGTCTAACAGTTGTCCCTCGACATTTGCAGGTGACTCTGGGTACACCAACCTGTCATGGCTACTGACCCCAGTGAGAAATCCCAGGACAAGGGCAGAGGAACGCTACAATGAGGCCCATGGGCAAATGAGGAGGATTATGGAAAGAACCTTCGGCCTCCTGAAAGCCAGGTTCTGGTGCCTCCATATGACAGGTGGTTCTCTCTACTACTCACCAAAGAAGGTGTGCCAGATCATCGTGGCCTGCTGTATGCTGCACAATTTGGCTTTGCAACGACAGGTGCCTTTTCTGCAGGAGGATGGTTCAGAAGGAGGTCTTATGGCAGCTGTGGAGCCTGTGGACAGTGAAGAAGAGGAGGCAGAAGAAGAGGATATCAACAACAGAAACAACGTGATCCAGCAATACTACCAGTGAGACACAGGTAAGAAGACATCACTGCCTCCTACATCTCATATAATTGTTAGACCTATCATATGTCTGTCACTTTCACCCAGTGTATGGACCCTGACGTGTCACTTTGCCTTTACATTTCACAGATGTGGGTCCCACTGTGTGACCTCTGCTATGTTGCCTCATGGACTAGAGCTGTGTAACATAGGTATGTTGACAATACAATGGACATTGCTATTTTCCTCAGTTGTTGCAAATACACATTTGTGTAAGCACAGACTGACCCCAGATTGTTTTGTGATTCAAGGGTGTTTATTTAAGTGCAAAATATTGGAGGGGGTTGTAAAATGGTCAGGGGTGATGGTGGAGGAATGTCCATGGCAGAGTCCAGTTATTTGTCTCACAGGTGCATTGTCCAAAGGGGCATAGGAAGTGGAGCTAGGGCAGTTGATGGATGGGCAGGGTGACGAAGTGGGACAGAAGGATAACATTCAGGGTGGTCTCATTTCTTGGCAGGGGTCTTGGCATTTGTAGGAAGTTGGCTCTGTATGTGCTATTTCAAAGTAAGGAATAGCATGCACAGAGTCCAAGGGTTCCCCTTAGAGGTAAAATAGTGGTAAAAATAGATAATACTAATGCTCTATTTTGTGGTAGTGTGGTCGAGCAGTAGGCTTATCCAAGGAGTAGTGTTAAGCATTTGTTGTACATACACATAGACAATAAATGAGGTACACACACTCAGAGACAAATCCAGCCAATAGGTTTTTATATAGAAAAATATCTTTTCTTAGTTTATTTTAAGAACCACAGGTTCAAATTCTACATGTAATATCTCATTCGAAAGGTATTGCAGGTAAGTACTTTAGGAACTTCAAATCATCAAAATTGCATGTATACTTTTCAAGTTATTCACAAATAGCTGTTTTAAAAGTGGACACTTAGTGCAATTTTCACAGTTCCTAGGGGAGGTAAGTATTTGTTAGTTTTACCAGGTAAGTAAGACACTTACAGGGTTCAGTTCTTGGTCCAAGGTAGCCCACCGTTGGGGGTTCAGAGCAACCCCAAAGTCACCACACCAGCAGCTCAGGGCCGGTCAGGTGCAGAGTTCAAAGTGGTGCCCAAAACACATAGGCTAGAATGGAGAGAAGGGGGTGCCCTGGTTCCGGTCTGCTTGCAGGTAAGTACCCGCGTCTTCGGAGGGCAGACCAGGGGGGTTTTGTAGGGCACCGGGGGGGACACAAGTCCACACAGAAATTTCACCCTCAGCGGCGCGGGGGCGGCCGGGTGCAGTGTAGAAACAAGCGTCGGGTTCGCAATGTTAGTCTATGAGAGATCTCGGGATCTCTTCAGCGCTGCAGGCAGGCAAGGGGGGGGTTCCTCGGGGAAACCTCCACTTGGGCAAGGGAGAGGGACTCCTGGGGGTCACTTCTCCAGTGAAAGTCCGGTCCTTCAGGTCCTGGGGGCTGCGGGTGCAGGGTCTCTCCCAGGCGTCGGGACTTTAGGTTCAAAGAGTCGCGGTCAGGGGAAGCCTCGGGATTCCCTCTGCAGGCGGCGCTGTGGGGGCTCAGGGGGGACAGGTTTTGGTACTCACAGTATCAGAGTAGTCCTGGGGTCCCTCCTGAGGTGTTGGATCGCCACCAGCCGAGTCGGGGTCGCCGGGTGCAGTGTTGCAAGTCTCACGCTTCTTGCGGGGAGCTTGCAGGGTTCTTTAAAGCTGCTGGAAACAAAGTTGCAGCTTTTCTTGGAGCAGGTCCGCTGTCCTCGGGAGTTTCTTGTCTTTTCGAAGCAGGGGCAGTCCTCAGAGGATGTCGAGGTCGCTGGTCCCTTCGGAAGGCGTCGCTGGAGCAGGATCTTTGGAAGGCAGGAGACAGGCCGGTGAGTTTCTGGAGCCAAGGCAGTTGTCGTCTTCTGGTCTTCCGCTGCAGGGGTTTTCAGCTGGGCAGTCCTTCTTCTTGTTGCAGGAATCTAGTTTTCTAGGGTTCAGGGTAGCCCTTAAATACTAAATTTAAGGGCGTGTTTAGGTCTGGGGGGTTAGTAGCCAATGGCTACTAGCCCTGAGGGTGGGTACACCCTCTTTGTGCCTCCTCCCAAGGGGAGGGGGTCACAATCCTAACCCTATTGGGGGAATCCTCCATCTGCAAGATGGAGGATTTCTAAAAGTTAGAGTCACCTCAGCTCAGGACACCTTAGGGGCTGTCCTGACTGGCCAGTGACTCCTCCTTGTTATTCTCATTATTTTCTCCGGCCTTGCCGCCAAAAGTGGGGCCTGGCCGGAGGGGGCGGGCAACTCCACTAGCTGGAGTGTCCTGCTGGGTTGGCACAAAGGAGGTGAGCCTTTGAGGCTCACCGCCAGGTGTGACAATTCCTGCCTGGGAGAGGTGTTAGCATCTCCACCCAGTGCAGGCTTTGTTACTGGCCTCAGAGTGACAAAGGCACTCTCCCCATGGGGCCAGCAACATGTCTCGGTTTGTGGCAGGCTGCTAGAACTAGTCAGCCTACACAGATAGTCGGTTAAGTTTCAGGGGGCACCTCTAAGGTGCCCTCTGTGGTGTATTTTACAATAAAATGTACACTGGCATCAGTGTGCATTTATTGTGCTGAGAAGTTTGATACCAAACTTCCCAGTTTTCAGTGTAGCCATTATGGTGCTGTGGAGTTCGTGTTTGACAGACTCCCAGACCATATACTCTTATGGCTACCCTGCACTTACAATGTCTAAGGTTTTGTTTAGACACTGTAGGGGTACCATGCTCATGCACTGGTACCCTCACCTATGGTATAGTGCACCCTGCCTTAGGGCTGTAAGGCCTGCTAGAGGGGTGTCTTACCTATACTGCATAGGCAGTGAGAGGCTGGCATGGCACCCTGAGGGGAGTGCCATGTCGACTTACTCGTTTTGTCCTCACTAGCACACACAAGCTGGCAAGCAGTGTGTCTGTACTGAGTGAGAGGTCTCCAGGGTGGCATAAGACATGCTGCATCCCTTAGAGACCTTCCTTGGCATCAGGGCCCTTGGTACTAGAAGTACCAGTTACAAGGGACTTATCTGGATGCCAGGGTCTGCCAATTGTGGATACAAAAGTACAGGTTAGGGAAAGAACACTGGTGCTGGGGCCTGGTTAGCAGGCCTCAGCACACTTTCAATTGTAAACATAGCATCAGCAAAGGCAAAAAGTCAGGGGGCAACCATGCCAAGGAGGCATTTCCTTACACAACCCCCCCCCAAACGAAAGAGGATGAGACTAACCTTTCCCAAGAGAGTCTTCATTTTCTAAGTGGAAGAACCTGGAAAGGCCATCTGCATTGGCATGGGCAGTCCCAGGTCTGTGTTCCACTATAAAGTCCATTCCCTGTAGGGAGATGGACCACCTCAACAGTTTAGGATTTTCACCTTTCATTTGCATCAGCCATTTGAGAGGTCTGTGGTCGGTTTGAACTAGGAAGTGAGTCCCAAAGAGGTATGGTCTCAGCTTCTTCAGGGACCAAACCACAGCAAAGGCCTCCCTCTCAATGGCACTCCAACGCTGCTCCCTGGGGAGTAACCTCCTGCTAATGAAAGCAACAGGCTGGTCAAGGCCATCATCATTTGTTTGGGACAAAACTGCCCCTATCCCATGTTCAGAGGCATCAGTCTGCACAATGAACTGCTTAGAATAATCTGGAGCTTTGAGAACTGGTGCTGAGCACATTGCCTGTTTCAGGGTGTCAAAGGCCTGTTGGCAGTCCACAGTCCAGTTCACTTTCTTGGGCATTTTCTTGGAGGTGAGCTCAGTGAGGGCTGTCACAATGGATCCATATCCCTTCACAAACCTCCTGTAGTACCCAGTCAAGCCAAGGAATGCCCTGACTTGAGTCTGGGTTTTTGGAGCTACCCAGTCCAGAATAGTCTGGATCTTGGGTTGGAGTGGCTGAACTTGGCCTCCACCTACAAGGTGTCCCAAGTAAACCACAGTTCCCTGCCCTATCTGGCATTTGGATGCTTTGATAGAGAGGCCTGCAGATTGCAGAGCCTTCAAAACCTTCCTCAGGTGGACCAGGTGATCCTGCCAGGTGGAGCTAAAGACAGCAATATCATCAAGATAAGCTGTGCTAAAGGACTCCAAGCCAGCAAGGACTTGATTCACCAACCTTTGGAAGGTGGCAGGGGCATTCTTTAAACCAAAGGGCATAACAGTAAACTGATAATGCCCATCAGGTGTGGAGAATGCTGTCTTTTCTTTTGCTCCAGGTGCCATTTTTATTTGCCAGTACCCTGCTGTCAAGTCAAAGGTACTTAGAAATTTGGCAGCACCTAATTTATCAATGAGCTCATCAGCTCTTGGAATTGGATGAGCATCTGTCTTGGTGACAGAATTGAGCCCTCTGTAGTCCACACAAAACCTCATCTCTTTCTTTCCATCTGTGGTGTGAGGTTTGGGGACTAAGACCACTGGGCTAGCCCAGGGGCTGTCAGAGCGCTCAATGACTCCCAATTCCAGCATCTTGTGGACTTCCACCTTGATGCTTTCCTTAACATGGTCAGACTGTCTAAAGATTTTGTTCTTGACAGGCATGCTGTCTCCTGTGTCCACATCATGGGTACACAGGTGTGTCTGACCAGGGGTTAAGGAGAAGAGTTCAGGGAACTGTTGTAGGACTCTCCTACAATCAGCTTGCTGTTGGCCAGAGAGGGTGTCTGAGTAGATCACTCCATCTACTGTACCATCTTTTGGGTCTGATGACAGAAGATCAGGGAGAGGTTCACTCTCTGCCTCCTGATCCTCATCTGTTACCATCAACAGATTGACATCAGCCCTGTCGTGGGAGAGCTTAAGGCGGTTTACATGGATCACCCTTTTGGGGCTCCTGCTTGTGCCCAGGTCCACCAAGTAGGTGACCTGACTCTTCCTCTCTAGTACTGGGTAAGGGCCACTCCATTTGTCCTGGAGTGCCCTGGGAGCCACAGGCTCCAGAACCCAGACTTTCTGCCCTGGTTGGAACTCAACCAGTGCAGCCTTTTGGTCATACCAAAACTTCTGGAGCTGTTGGCTGGCCTCAAGGTTTTTGGTTGCCTTTTCCATGTACTCTGCCATTCTAGAGCGAAGGCCAAGTACATAGTCCACTATGTCCTGTTTAGGCTCATGGAGAGGTCTCTCCCAGCCTTCTTTAACAAGGGCAAGTGGTCCCCTTACAGGATGACCAAACAGAAGTTCAAAGGGTGAGAACCCTACTCCCTTCTGTGGTACCTCCCTGTAAGCGAAAAGCAGACATGGCAGGAGGACATCCCATCTCCTTTTGAGTTTTTCTGGGAGCCCCATGATCATGCCTTTTAATGTCTTGTTGAATCTCTCAACTAAGCCATTAGTTTGTGGATGGTATGGTGTAGTGAATTTATAAGTCACTCCACACTCATTCCACATGTGCTTTAGGTATGCTGACATGAAGTTGGTACCTCTGTCAGACACCACCTCCTTAGGGAAACCCACTCTGGTAAAGATACCAATGAGGGCCTTGGCTACTGCAGGGGCAGTAGTCGACCTAAGGGGAATAGCTTCAGGATACCTGGTAGCATGATCCACTACTACCAGGATATACATATTTCCTGAGGCTGTGGGAGGTTCCAGTGGACCAACTATGTCCACACCCACTCTTTCAAAGGGCACCCCCACCACTGGAAGTGGAATGAGGGGGGCCTTTGGATGCCCACCTGTCTTACCACTGGCTTGACAGGTGGGGCAGGAGAGGCAAAACTCCTTAACCATGCTGGACATATTGGGCCAGTAGAAGTGGTTGACTAACCTCTCCCACGTCTTGGTTTGTCCCAAATGTCCAGCAAGGGGAATGTCATGGGCCAATGTTAGGATGAACTCTCTGAACAGCTGAGGCACTACCACTCTCCTAGTGGCACCAGGTTTGGGGTCTCTGGCCTCAGTGTACAGGAGCCCATCTTCCCAATAGACCCTATGGGTTCCATTTTTCTTGCCTTTGGACTCTTCAGCAGCTTGCTGCCTAAGGCCTTCAAGAGAGGGACAGGTTTCTTGTCCCTTACACAGCTCTTCCCTTGAGGGTCCCCCTGGGCCTAAGAGCTCAACCTGATAAGGTTCAAGCTCCAAAGGCTCAGTTCCCTCAGAGGGCAGAACTTCTTCCTGAGAAGAGAGGTTCCCTTTCTTTTGCTGTGTTGCAGTTGGTTTCCCAACTGACTTTCCTGTTCTCTTGGTAGGCTGGGCCATTTTTCCAGACTCCAGCTCTACTTTTTCACCCTGTGCCTTGCATTGTGCTCTTGTTTTCACACACACCAGTTCAGGGATACCCAGCATTGCTGCATGGGTTTTTAGCTCTACCTCAGCCCATGCTGAGGACTCCAGGTCATTTCCAAGCAGACAGTCCACTGGGATATTTGAGGAGACCACCACCTGTTTCAGGCCATTGACCCCTCCCCATTCTAAAGTAACCATTGCCATGGGAAGTACTTTTCTCTGATTGTCAGCGTTGGTGACTGTGTAAGTTTTTCCAGTCAGGTATTGGCCAGGGGAAACCAGTTTCTCTGTCACCATGGTGACACTGGCACCTGTATCCCTCAGGCCCTCTATTCTAGTCCCATTAATTAAGAGTTGCTGTCTGTATTTTTGCATGTTAGGCGGCCAGACAGCTAGTGTGGCTAAATCCACCCCACCCTCAGAAACTAGAGTAGCTTCAGTGTGGACCCTGATTTGCTCTGGGCACACTGTTGATCCCACTTGGAGACTAGCCATACCAGTGTTACCTGGATGGGAGTTTGGAGTGGAACCTTTCTTGGGACAGGCCTTGTCTCCAGTTTGGTGTCCATGCTGTTTACAGCTATGACACCAGGCCTTTTTGGGATCAAAGTTTTTACCCTTGTACCCATTGTTTTGTGAAGAGGCTCTGGGCCCACCCTCCTGTGCAGGTTTTTGGGGGCCTGTAGAAGACTCTTTACTATTTTTAGTTTTGGCTGTCTCATCACCCTTCCCCTGGGGAGTCTTTGTGACCCCTTTCTTTTGGTCACCCCCTGTTGAAGTCTTGGACACCCTTGTCTTGACCCAATGGTCCGCCTTCTTTCCCAATTCTTGGGGAGAAATTGGTCCAAGGTCTACCAGATGCTGATGCAGTTTATCATTGAAACAATTACTCAATAGGTGTTCTTTCACAAATAAATTGTACAGCCCATCATAATTACTTACACCACTGCCTTGAATCCAACCATCTAGTGTTTTCACTGAGTAGTCAACAAAGTCAACCCAGGTCTGGCTCGAGGATTTTTGAGCCCCCCTGAACCTAATCCTGTACTCCTCAGTGGAGAATCCAAAGCCCTCAATCAGGGTACCCTTCATGAGGTCATAAGATTCTGCATCTTGTCCAGAGAGTGTGAGGAGTCTATCCCTACACTTTCCTGTGAACATTTCCCAAAGGAGAGCACCCCAGTGAGATCTGTTCACTTTTCTGGTTACACAAGCCCTCTCAAAAGCTGTGAACCACTTGGTGATGTCATCACCATCTTCATATTTAGTTACAATCCCTTTAGGGATTTTCAACATGTCAGGAGAATCTCTGACCCTATTTATGTTGCTGCCACCATTGATGGGTCCTAGGCCCATCTCTTGTCTTTCCCTCTCTATGGCTAGGATCTGTCTTTCCAAAGCCAATCTTTTGGCCATCCTGGCTAACTGGATGTCCTCTTCACTGGGGTTATCCTCAGTGATTTCAGAGGTGTTGGTCTCTCCTGTGAGGGAACCAGCATCTCTGACTATTATTTTTGGAGTCAGGGTTTGAGGGACCCTGTTCTCCCTAGATAGGACTGGTAGGGGGGAATTTTCCTCCAAGTCACTATCCTCTTCCTCTGAGTTGCCACCCTCAGAGGGGTTGGCCTTTTCAAACTCTGCCAAAAGCTCCTGGAGCTGTACTTTGGTAGGTTTGGGGCCCATTGCTATTTTCTTTAGTTTACAGAGTGACCTTAGCTCTCTCATCTGTAGATGGAGGTAAGGTGTGGTGTCGAGTTCCACCACATTCACATCTGTGCTAGACATTATGCTTCTAAAAGTTGGAATACTTTTTAAGAAACTAAAACTGGTTCTAGAATCTAATTCAAACTTTTACAAACTTTTAAACTCTAAAAGAAATGCTAAACAGGATCTAACACAAGGCCCTAGCAGGTCTTTTAAGAATTTAGAAAACTTTTCAAATTGCAAAAATCAATTTCTAATGACAATTTTGGAATTTGTCGTGTGATCAGGTATTGGCTGAGTAGTCCAGCAAATGCAAAGTCTTGTACCCCACCGCTGATCCACCAATGTAGGAAGTTGGCTCTGTATGTGCTATTTCAAAGTAAGGAATAGCATGCACAGAGTCCAAGGGTTCCCCTTAGAGGTAAAATAGTGGTAAAAATAGATAATACTAATGCTCTATTTTGTGGTAGTGTGGTCGAGCAGTAGGCTTATCCAAGGAGTAGTGTTAAGCATTTGTTGTACATACACATAGACAATAAATGAGGTACACACACTCAGAGACAAATCCAGCCAATAGGTTTTTATATAGAAAAATATCTTTTCTTAGTTTATTTTAAGAACCACAGGTTCAAATTCTACATGTAATATCTCATTCGAAAGGTATTGCAGGTAAGTACTTAAGGAACTTCAAATCATCAAAATTGCATGTATACTTTTCAAGTTATTCACAAATAGCTGTTTTAAAAGTGGACACTGCAATTTTCACAGTTCCTAGGGGAGGTAAGTATTTGTTAGTTTTACCAGGTAAGTAAGACACTTACAGGGTTCAGTTCTTGGTCCAAGGTAGCCCACCGTTGGGGGTTCAGAGCAACCCCAAAGTCACCACACCAGCAGCTCAGGGCCGGTCAGGTGCAGAGTTCAAAGTGGTGCCCAAAACACATAGGCTAGAATGGAGAGAAGGGGGTGCCCTGGTTCCGGTCTGCTTGCAGGTAAGTACCCGCGTCTTCGGAGGGCAGACCAGGGGGGTTTTGTAGGGCACCGGGGGGGACACAAGTCCACACAGAAATTTCACCCTCAGCGGCGCGGGGGCGGCCGGGTGCAGTGTAGAAACAAGCGTCGGGTTCGCAATGTTAGTCTATGAGAGATCTCGGGATCTCTTCAGCGCTGCAGGCAGGCAAGGGGGGGGTTCCTCGGGGAAACCTCCACTTGGGCAAGGGAGAGGGACTCCTGGGGGTCACTTCTCCAGTGAAAGTCCGGTCCTTCAGGTCCTGGGGGCTGCGGGTGCAGGGTCTCTCCCAGGCGTCGGGACTTTAGGTTCAAAGAGTCGCGGTCAGGGGAAGCCTCGGGATTCCCTCTGCAGGCGGCGCTGTGGGGGCTCAGGGGGGACAGGTTTTGGTACTCACAGTATCAGAGTAGTCCTGGGGTCCCTCCTGAGGTGTTGGATCGCCACCAGCCGAGTCGGGGTCGCCGGGTGCAGTGTTGCAAGTCTCACGCTTCTTGCGGGGAGCTTGCAGGGTTCTTTAAAGCTGCTGGAAACAAAGTTGCAGCTTTTCTTGGAGCAGGTCCGCTGTCCTCGGGAGTTTCTTGTCTTTTCGAAGCAGGGGCAGTCCTCAGAGGATGTCGAGGTCGCTGGTCCCTTCGGAAGGCGTCGCTGGAGCAGGATCTTTGGAAGGCAGGAGACAGGCCGGTGAGTTTCTGGAGCCAAGGCAGTTGTCGTCTTCTGGTCTTCCGCTGCAGGGGTTTTCAGCTGGGCAGTCCTTCTTCTTGTTGCAGGAATCTAGTTTTCTAGGGTTCAGGGTAGCCCTTAAATACTAAATTTAAGGGCGTGTTTAGGTCTGGGGGGTTAGTAGCCAATGGCTACTAGCCCT
Source organism: Pleurodeles waltl (assembly GCF_031143425.1). Classification (NCBI taxonomy): domain Eukaryota; kingdom Metazoa; phylum Chordata; class Amphibia; order Caudata; family Salamandridae; genus Pleurodeles; species Pleurodeles waltl. Next base: position 1,478,882,230 of record NC_090444.1, read on the forward strand.
GAGGGTGGGTACACCCTCTTTGTGCCTCCTCCCAAGGGGAGGGGGTCACAATCCTAACCCTATTGGGGGAATCCTCCATCTGCAAGATGGAGGATTTCTAAAAGTTAGAGTCACCTCAGCTCAGGACACCTTAGGGGCTGTCCTGACTGGCCAGTGACTCCTCCTTGTTATTCTCATTATTTTCTCCGGCCTTGCCGCCAAAAGTGGGGCCTGGCCGGAGGGGGCGGGCAACTCCACTAGCTGGAGTGTCCTGCTGGGTTGGCACAAAGGAGGTGAGCCTTTGAGGCTCACCGCCAGGTGTGACAATTCCTGCCTGGGAGAGGTGTTAGCATCTCCACCCAGTGCAGGCTTTGTTACTGGCCTCAGAGTGACAAAGGCACTCTCCCCATGGGGCCAGCAACATGTCTCGGTTTGTGGCAGGCTGCTAGAACTAGTCAGCCTACACAGATAGTCGGTTAAGTTTCAGGGGGCACCTCTAAGGTGCCCTCTGTGGTGTATTTTACAATAAAATGTACACTGGCATCAGTGTGCATTTATTGTGCTGAGAAGTTTGATACCAAACTTCCCAGTTTTCAGTGTAGCCATTATGGTGCTGTGGAGTTCGTGTTTGACAGACTCCCAGACCATATACTCTTATGGCTACCCTGCACTTACAATGTCTAAGGTTTTGTTTAGACACTGTAGGGGTACCATGCTCATGCACTGGTACCCTCACCTATGGTATAGTGCACCCTGCCTTAGGGCTGTAAGGCCTGCTAGAGGGGTGTCTTACCTATACTGCATAGGCAGTGAGAGGCTGGCATGGCACCCTGAGGGGAGTGCCATGTCGACTTACTCGTTTTGTCCTCACTAGCACACACAAGCTGGCAAGCAGTGTGTCTGTACTGAGTGAGAGGTCTCCAGGGTGGCATAAGACATGCTGCATCCCTTAGAGACCTTCCTTGGCATCAGGGCCCTTGGTACTAGAAGTACCAGTTACAAGGGACTTATCTGGATGCCAGGGTCTGCCAATTGTGGATACAAAAGTACAGGTTAGGGAAAGAACACTGGTGCTGGGGCCTGGTTAGCAGGCCTCAGCACACTTTCAATTGTAAACATAGCATCAGCAAAGGCAAAAAGTCAGGGGGCAACCATGCCAAGGAGGCATTTCCTTACAGCATTGTTCTCTGTCTTTGTCCTGTATCTCAGGGACCGTTTACGGGGTGGTTCTCCATCTGCAGGGGGTGGGGTGCTGGTGTCGTGGTCCTGTGGCGGTGCCTCATGTCCACTAGTGCTGGCGGAGGTGGTGGGCAGTTCATTGTCCAGGCTAGTGTCAGGGGCCCCTTGTTGTGCCACAGTGTCCCTCCTGGTGTTCACAAGGTCCTTCAGCACCCCTACAATGGTGACCAGGGTGGTGTCGATGGACTTGAGTTCCTCCCTGATCCCCAAATACTGTTCCTCCTGCAGCCTCTGGGTCTCCAGAAACTTGGCCAGTAATGTTGCCATTGTCTCCTAGGAATTATTTTATGCTCCCATGATCTTGGAGAGGGCCTCGTGGAGAGCAGGTTCCCTGGGCCTGTCCTCCCCCTGTCGCACAGCAGTCCTCCCAGTTCCCCGGTTTTCCGGTTCCTTTGTCCCCTGAACCGTGTGCCCACTGCCCCCAGGTCCCTGCTGTTCTTGAGTTGGTGGGTTTGCCTGGATTCCCTGTAGTGGTGGACACACTGCTGCTTGACGTGTCCTGGGGACAGAGGGATGGGCCCGCTGGGTGGGTGCTGTGCTGGTGTTTTCCTGAGGGGGAGGCTCTGTGGTGGAATGTGCCAGTGTGTGGGGAACCGACAGTCCCGAGGTCCCAGATGGGCCGGGCTGGTCATCTTGATCCAGTTGAACAGAGCTGCTGTCATCACTGTGGGCCTCTTCTGTGGGGGGTGGACATGTCTGGAACCTCCTGTCCGGTGACATTGGGTAGGGGTCCTGCAGGGATTATTGCATCTGTGTGTGCCATCATGTGGAAAGGGTGGGTGACCCTGTACCCCAGTTCTTACATTCTTATGTAGGACCTTGTGTGATAATTGTTTTGGGGTCTGTGTGGGTATCTGTAGTGGACATGCTTTGGTGATGGATGTCCACGCTTTGTTGTTGCATGCAGGGCTTGGTGTTGGGATGGGTGGTTTGTGATAGTGGGACATATGTGAGGTGTTGGAGTGATGGGGGTGAATGTGTGGGTGGGAGTATGTGGTAGCATGCAGGTATGGTGGGGGATATGGTAGTAAAGATTTGACTTACCAGAGTCCATTCCTCCTGCTACTCCAGAGAGGCCCTCAGGATGCAGTATAGCCAAGAACTGCTCCTCCCATGTTGTTAGTTGTGGGGAAGGAGGTGGGGGTCCGTCGCCAGTCCCCTGAACTGCAATCTGGTGTCTTGAGACCACAGAATGCACCTTCCCCCGTAGGTCGTTCCACCTCTTCCTGATTTCATCCTGTGTTCTGAGGTGCTGTCCCACTGCATTGACCCTATCCATGATTCTGTGCCATAGCTCCATCTTCCTAGCTATGGAGGTGTGCTGCACCTGTGATCCGAATAGCTGTGGCTCTACCCGGATGATTTCCTCCACCATGACCCTGAGCTCCTCCTCAGAGAACGTGGGGTGTCTTTGCGGTGCCATGGTGTGGTGTGGGTGATGTGTGAGGTGGTGTGAGTTGTGATGTGTGAGGGGATGTGTGTGTGTGTTGTGTGAGGTGCGTGGATGTTATGTGAGTGATGGTATTGTGTGCCTGTGGATGCTAGTTTGTTGATGGTGGTTTCTCTCTCTGGCCTTCTTTAGGAATTCTGGTCATAAGGGTTTGTGGGTGATGTGAGTGTGTGCTTTATATTGGGTTAGGTGTGTGGGTGTGGTGTGTGTATGTGTATCAGGTGTGTGTATTTTGAATTGTCCAATGTGGTTGTGTTTTGTACATGTGTGTGTATTTTGAGCGTGGCGGTGTGTATCGCCAATGGAATACCGCAGTTGAAAGACCGCCGCGTGGAGTCATGGGTCGTGATAGTGTGGGCATATACCTGTTGGCATGACGGTGGAGGTTTTGTTATTGCCAGTTTATCACTGACCTTTGGTGTGGCATATTTGTGTGGGTGTCTAGATTTTGGTGGATTCCAAGCTGTGGGTTGTAATGGTTGTAGCGGAATTCCGCCACAGCAGCAGTGTGTTGGCGGTCTTCTGCACAGCGGTAAGCGGGATTTACCACCAATGTTGTAATGAAGGCCCAAGTCTTTCTAAGCAGACTGCCTTGGGGAGTCAGTAGCAGAGGTTCACTTGGCAACCACATAGTATTAATCAGGAATTTGAGTGAGACAGAGATTAAAAAAGATGATCAAACCCTAGCCTAGACCTGCTTTCACAGGATTTTGTTTTGGTAGAAGTCAGATGGTCAGAGTAGGAGCAATGCACAGATCACTGCATTTATGACTATTGACAGGTTATACTAACAAACACACCACATTAGCCACACCTACAGATCCACCTGAAGATCAGAACATGAAGCATACCACACTATCTAACAGTCTACTTTACTTTGCTATTTTTAGTCCATGGCCGTATTAAGTTCCAACAGAATTTTGTTATCTGTTATTTATAAATATATTTTGTGAAAAGCATTTTACATCATTTATCGTTCTCACACTTCTCTATGTTGGCATTTATGTATGTACTTTCCATGTGGGAGAGGAAAGTTCAGCGCTGCACCTAAGTGCAGTCAATTGTGATTTCACAAAGGCCATGACTGCAATATTTGGACCCAGGCCCGGCCAACCCTCTTGGGGAACCTAGAAAAACAGACATTTCAAAAAACTAGACAGAAAATTCACACCAACCATCATTCCTACAGTACTCTCATGTAAAACAGTATCCACTTGTGTCAGCAAGTCTATTGCATGCCAGAGAAATGTATGAAAACTGTGATTACATGAAGGTGATTTCCTATCAATGTGGTCTTTACATTGTCTCTGGTTTGGAGTGATCTTGTCTCTGGTAATAAGTCTTATCACTCAAATGAGGTGCTGTTTTGATTGAAAGAAGAGTGGGAACACTGAGTGGTAGAAAAATTGTATGATATGAACAAACGTTTGGCATTTGCAGGGCAGTCCACATAGGAAAAAGTAAGATGATCCAAGTACGTTACACCACCGTAGACTCCACTAGGAGTCTAGTTTGCAGATATTTCTGGGTTTGGTATGTTTTCCTGGGTGAAGGCTAAATCCAATCCAAAATACAGCATGTGAGGATTTGGAGGTACTTTATGATACCGCTCAGAATCCCTACTCTGCAGTACACTTGCAAACTGCATTTTGGGTTCAGTCAGGTAGGTTTACTTAACTGTAAGCTCAACCCTGGGTAGTCTGCAAGAAGTAAGAATCAGCAAATTAATAATGTTTAAAGCATTTAACAGCACCAAAGAACAGAATAAGAAAGTCACACAACACAAAAAAAAAAAACAACACAAATTAATACAAATCGATTAAGGGCCTGATCTACCTTTCAGATGACAAGTTACTCAACAGTGACAGATATCCCGTCCACAGAAATAAAAATCTCATTATTTCCAATGGGATTTGTATTTCGGCAGATGGGATATCCGTCACCATTGTGACCAAGTGACTCTTATGCCGAAATCTAAACCAGGTCCTAAGGTATACTTTTTTAGAGACCTTTATCATTAAAATCCACTGGAGGAGTCCGATGATAGAGATTTTGGAAATAAAATAAACACTTTTATATGGACTGACAACAAGCATTGGCCAAAAAAAGTTTGGAATCTTTTGAAAAGTTTATAAAAGTTAGTTTGAAAACTCTTTCCCAAGTTAGGTGACCAAGTCTAGCATCTATGGGGCCAGCAAGGATACTCTGCACAGCTACCATTACAGAATGACAGTCATAGACGACAATGCAGTGGTCCGGATTCTGAGGGATACAGGCTAGAGATGCTCAAGAATGATCCTGATGCTCTGCAGTTGATGGAGGCGAAGTATGGATGAGTCCTCGGTCCACAAGTGAGTGGGGATTACTTGGATCTTGGGGTCCCACAAAGTCCTCTATACAGGGGTCCAAGGGCTGCCAATGCAGACCTTTTGCAACACAGTAGTCTTGTTGCAAACCTTTGGAAAGTGAGAAGCCAATTTGCATTGTAGAACAGAATGGAGACATGAACAATCATCAGTTATTTTGGGTAAAGAAAATGAGAACTGTACTATGGTACTGAGTAGTAAACAGACATGGGCAATGGGAAGGTATCAAACCCACAAATGTGAAAATCAAATTCATATAGCATTATTAGTTCATACATTGTTAAAGAGTATAACCTCATGCTTGTCACGGCCCACTGCTGTGGCACTATGGATAATAAGTACAGAAAGGTGTATCTATTAACAGGTTTCTCTGGTATACTTTTTAGGATTTTTGGGGTGACCAAAACCTTGTTTGGCTTCACTTTTCTGTTTTCTGTTTTAGCTTGACCCTTGGACTAGGAAATTAAAGGATTAAACTCAGGACACAACTTGTCACAGTTTAATTTAAAGCTAGTTACACTTGCATCAAAGTGCAGTACTTGGGGCTCATTACAAGTTTGGCAGTCTCACAGTAAAACTGCCACGGTGACGGCTGCCAAAAGACTGCCATGTTGACATTTATAAAGACCGCCGTATTAGGAGTTACACAGGCAGAACCACCAAAAACCTGCCAAAATGTCGACACCGCCAGTACTCTGGAGGCCAGGAAAGATTCCACCACCAGCACTGCCAGGCCATCAGAAATCCTCCAAAACAATTACGACCCTCAAATCACGAAAGCAATTCTCCCATGGTGGAAACCCAATGGCACTGCAAACCGCAGCGGTCAGTAGTCTGCTCAGTAACTGACTTCATCACATTGGGTAGTTTAAATTCCTCACGCCTGACACATATCCACACACCTGACACACCTACAAACTGAACTATAAAACACAACCCTTCATACCCTACAATCCTTTGCATCAAAAAGTCCATACACAGCTACCCAAAGGCCAAACACCAAAGTTAGGATCCATAGAATAGGCACCCCCCACTTCAAATACTACTCATCCCACACCTGCACATAATACATATCACACAATATTTTCTCCACATATCAGACACCACCCATAAACCACTCACAACACAGCTCCCACACCTCATCACCCATTTTGTTTACCTTTTGTGTCATCCACCACTACCATGTCCCCACAAAAACATTCGAATTTCACAGTCGATGAGTTGGGTCATGGTGGATGAAATCATCAGGGTAGAGCCACACCTTTTTGGAGACCAAGTCCACCAAACCTCTATTGCCAGGTAAATGGAGATGTGGCAAAACATAGTCAACAGGGTGAATGCTGTACGCAACTACCCACACACAAGGGAGGACATCAGGAAGAGCTGGAACAACCTCAGGGGGAAGGTACATTCCATGGCCACCAGGTACCAGCTGGCAGTCTGCAAGACTGGCAGTGGGCCCCCACCTCCTCCCCCAATGTTCACATCATGGGAGGAGAAGATCTTAGACATCCTTCACCCTAAGGACTTGACAGGAATACCTGGGGGAGTGGAGTTGGATAAGTCACAGCACTGGAAATGTCACCCTAAAGTTCTGTCTTGTATGCTCACTGATCACCTTTTGACATCAAAACAGCAAACGCACTCACCACCACTGTGTCCAACTGTCCAAATACCCCTCTCTTCCATACCACATGTCAACTAAACTCACCTGGGGGCACAGTGTCTGTGTGTGGCATCGGTAGTACATGGACTGAGAGCACTACAACTCCCAGCAGGCACTGTTCTACCATTAAGAAGACCAGCCAGTGTTCCAGAATGAAAATAGCCCTGCATGTCAACTACTTAATTGACTCTGTCTACCTGAATGACCCACAGCTTTACAGTCTAGGGCAATGACAGCAGTGCTATGGGTATCTGTCAGTACAATACCACGAGCACACAGCTACTGAAAATGGCCTTTTTACCTCCCATCTCCCAGTGCAAGATGCTCACCTAGGAGGAACACACATATTTGCAGTGTGCTGTACTAAGTGTAACCTGATCTATATGGCCAAGTAGACTGGTTACTCCTAAGTTGGTGGACAGGTCAGTGTCCACTTTACATTTTGCAGCTGTCTGGTAACTCAGTACTGAACTACTGCTAACTGGGAGGCACCATGAACAATATCAAGCTACACAGCTGCCAAGACATGTGTCTATTAACAGGCCTCCAACTGCAAAGCTAACCTGATATCCTGTAACAAGGTGTATGACATAGGAAGTCCCTGTATCCCATATAGCTGTACCCCAGATTAGAAAGCAAGTGTCACTGTCATATCAGGGGATCCGGTAAAGCATTCTTGTAAATGGCTCTAAGCATAACCACCTGTCAAAGTTTGATACCACATGTTTCATGCCACTTCTCCAACATGTCACCAACCCATTGTGAGCATCGAGAGGGCACCTGAGACAGCCACTCCACCCCCCCGGATGAAGCCCTCAGTGAGGACAACACCCCCTGATGTGAGGACAATGAGGACGACTCTGGCCCATCTAGGATACCTGGCCAGTCTACACCTGTCAGCCTCACCCTGCCCACAACTACTCCTCCCAGCCCTGTTGCTTTGGCATCCCAGGCAACCATTCACCCTCAAACCTGTGTCCCAAGAACAGTTGATAACATCATGTGCCCCCCTGAACAGGTGCCAGAGTCACCACTAGAGAACCCAGACAATGAAGGACCTTGCACCAGTGGGAGTGGTCACACTGTGCCAAGGGCACAGGCACAAGGGGACAGGGTGCGTGGGAGGGATGGTGTGAGCCAGTGGATAGAAGCTGCAATGGCCAGGACACCATCTCCTAAGTCCTGGGAGCCTACCAACAGATCCAAGGCATGATGGGCTAGGTACTTGCCATGATAGGGGAGATCAAGCAGCTTCTAAGGAACAACCACCAGGAAGTCATGCAAAAGTGGGAGGTCCACAATGCTAACAAGGCTGAGAGACTTGCTGAGAGACATTAATACCACCCTGAGTAGGTTATGTCTACCACAGCAGACCCCTTCCATTAGCCATGTTACATCAGGCCTCTCTACATCTGTGACAGTCACTGGAATGGAGGCTCTGCAAAGGGAAGGACATACCTCAGACACCCCTGCCTCTGTAGCTGAAGAACTTGCCCTCAAACGTGGACGTCCACCTAAACATCTAGGAGAAGCAGATGCCAAGACCTCAACCACAGCCAAAAAGGGAACCTCTACACATTGGTTCGCCTAATGTGTGACATACACACCCTGTTTTACCACCACTACCATTTTCCATGGGCACAATGACTCTGGACTTGAGACACCAACTGTTGTAGAAGCTACCCTGATGATTACATCCACCATGAGTCAACCCTTCACTGTTTGCACTATCTGATTTAATCCTATTCTTTTCACCTACTTGTAAATAAACACAACTAAACCACATATCTTGGCTAAGAGTCATTTCTTTGCTATATTGAATAGTAAATAGTGAAATATGTTGCGTACAAATGATATTCACATATGCTCCCATTCTCTAAAGTCCTATCTAACATGTACTGTTGAATCGAGGTCTGATACATGCAAAATTGTACAAATGGACAGGCTCCCATTTAGTGCACTTTCCAGCAGATAGGTTGACAACATCACAAATATCACACAGGGCAGTATTGCAACACAATGTAATGCTTCTGCATAGGTGTGAATAACAAGAACCCCCACAGAGTACTGAAGTTAGGGACATGTCAGTCTTTGGCTATCATACAGACAAACAGATTGGTTCAATGTTTTATCAGCTAAAGCCTTATCACATTCCCATGCCATAACTCTCAAATGACCATTCCCAATATTGCTGACAGAGGTCAGTACAACAGTCCCCAGTCATGGAACATTCAACTTACCATGGTCGGGTTTCTGTAGGCATGCTACTCACCTATGTCAGTCTTTACACATATGCACAGTGGCCTGGAATAAGGAAACACAATGACAGCTGCATGCAAGTTATTTAGTATAGTTATCAAACCAATGAGAAGGTTATGGTGATGGTGTACACAGGATGACGTGTCAGAGACATGATACCACACATATGACACCATTGGACACAGACAACATGGCACAAAGGTCTATTGTGTGGAACATTACACTACCACCCCACTGTCCTGACAATCTGGGCATGCAACTCTGGCAACACCATTATGATGCTAAACAGTTGAATTCACATGTGAGACCTGCAAATCCCAACAGCCTGTGACACAATTCTGAATTGACCACGTGGGTATGACCTTGTGAAGAAATCTTCAAAGTAAAAATTGAATACAAAAAGGTATAGGCAGGTACTGGTAATAAAGACCCATTAAAACATGTCCTAAATACAATTGTTAATCTTACTGTGCATTTGTCACAAACATTAACAAATGAGATTATCAGGATAGTCACAACTCCATGTACAATTTTGTGTGCAAAGCTGAGCTATGTACTGCTAAGCAACAAATGAGCTGTCTGATGGTCCTACTAAGACCCTTCACAAACATCTCTAAGCCCCCCAAATACCCACTGAGTGACAGTAACATTTAGAGCAACACATACCTACAGTCAGCTGAAGTGCTGATGTATGAGATCTGCACAGCTGTCTCCACCTTTATCCTCACCACTGTTATCCTCACTTGGCAATTCTATATTATCACCCACTGGAATTTCTGGCTCCCCCTCACCTGGTATATATGGGATCTGACATCTCAGGGCGAGGTTGTAGAGCATGCAGCAGACAACAATGATTTTGCAGACTGTGGGGGGGTGAGTGGAGGAGGGCTCCACCTGACTTGTCAATGCAACAATATCTGGCCTTTAGAAGCTTGAAAGGCTGCTCCACGACATGCCTTGTCCTTCCTGGGGCCTCACTGAAGCGAAGATCCCCTGGTGTGGTTGGGTACCTCACTGGTGTCAACAACCAGGGATGGTTTGGGCAGCTAGAAACCCCGTTAAGGAATTGTTACATGTGTTCAGACATTAACAATGGACATCCTTACATTTAGCAGCAGACATTAGATACTGACACTTAGCACCTACATGACTTATCAACCAGCCAGGCCTTCTCTGTGTACTGTTGTGTCAACATCTGTGAGATATTGCTTTTCTGCATGATGAAGAAATCATGAGATGAACCCGAGTACTTTTCATTTACTTGAGAAATGTAGAGGTCTGCCAAACAGACTACTTGGATATTTATGGAGTGGAAGTTCATCCTGTTCTGATACACCTGTTCATTGCCACATGTGGGAAATGTGCCAAAGCATACAAATCTATATTCACATGTGTCACATCCTCACATTGTGAAAATCTGTTGCAGCTGTCAAGGTGTTTTAACAATTCAGAGACTACATCTTTCAAGAACAGACTGAACATTCCCTGGGACATGCCTGCAGTTAGGGCCACGGTATTCTGAAAGGACCATGTGCCTAGGAAATGCAGCACTGGCATGACTTGTACAGGGGATGGTGTGCTATTTGGATGACTACATACCTCTCATCTGGGTTAGAGGTTAGGCCTACAGGCTAGGGTATTAGGACACATCACACACTTCATGATATTGAGTGATATTGTAAGATGGTGGGGGTCTTTGTATTAATGACTCTCCTCTTTGCCATTCTGTTTCTTTAACTGTTCATTATCCTAATCATTGCAGCCCATGCAACTTATCGTAGATTGCAGTTTTGATGAAATAAATATTATTGAACGTTTACTGCATCTTTTTCATTGTCTGTGTGTGATTGAAACATGTTGTTAATGTGAGAAAGGGGTAATCTCTGTTTAACCATGATGCTCCCTGAGATGTCATGTTTTTGAGTCCATGTGTGTAGGCTGCCACAAATCACCTCTGACTATTTAGAGTTTTGGTGAGGTACTGCTTGTGAGCCGAAAGGGTTGGGACGACAGTTTCGTTTTGTTGTAAGATTGGCATAGTCGCTTACAACCATAAGTGCTGTCATCCTTAAACCAGAAGTCTTGCCTAGAGCAAGAGTCCAACTACAACAAGGTGTGCACATACAAATGTATTTAGAAGCATGTCCCTCAACTATGTTGTTCCCCCAGTACAATTGCATATAATGGTGCACATATGACTTTGTCATATGCATACTACTATACTGCATTTTGTACTTTGTTGATCATAGATACCCGCCAACAGGTAATTCCTCCCAATGTAATTGTGGTAAGGTGCATAGGTCCTTGAATTCTATCCTCTGCAATATCTCAATATCCCTCTTTATTTGCAGCATAGGGCAGACATTCTATTTAAGACTAGTGTTCCAATGTTTTCTGATAAGTGACAGCATCATGTGAGGCTGTGGTGTCCATCTGACATGTCACATAACCTACATGGTTATCATCTTCACACCTGTTAAAAAGTATCCCCCCTTGGTAAGTGAGGGATGTATATAGACATTTTTGATGTCTCCTCTGAGTAGATGAAATGCATGTTGAATACCATTGATCTGTTCCAACATTTCTGTGGGTATACATATGTTGATATCAGAAGCTATGAATTTTGGAACCTTGCTAATGTTCTTTGGGTGGAAAGTGGCCACACAGCATTGTCCTTGGGCATACTCTTGTAGGCATTACACATTGGTAATGGTAGCGTATTCACTTGACAGATATGTATCAACATCATGTATCATTTGAAAGGTTCAGGGAAGAATCAACATTGCAAATAATTATGTAAACTTGCATTTGCTATGAAGGATGTGGCAAATGAGTCCTGGCTGCTTGGGAGTCTAATCTTGGAATTGATACCTATGTGGTGCTGGTGTGGTGGCACACATCTGAGTAGTGATGTAAGTGCATCTGGGCTTGGGGCTTCGCGTCATGGTATGTGTATCTGTCATGCTAGCAACACAGGTATGTTGGCCCAAAGAATCCTCCACAGACAGATGTAAGGTTTGGCATGTCTGATGTGCGTGTAGTGATGTACCCACTCAGTCAGTGGGCAAGGATGGACAAATTTCATGATGAGGCAGGTCGGATTGTCACCTTCCAGCACAGTTTACTTGTCCATATTTCTGGTATACTCTGACATCTTATGGTTGTGTGTGGGACATAGTTCAGAGCCAGTTTGTCCCTTATTAGACAGATGATGTTAGTTATCTGAAGACCAATGACCTAGATGACTTGTTCCACGTTGTTTTTTCTGTCCTTGATACAATATTATTGGTGCATGTGTATATGACATGTTCTGACTCATTTACCTTAACTTGCAATGTATGGCAATTTGAGGTCTTACAGGTTTGTATCTGTCCATTGTGTATGGTTATGAGTATGTGAAATGAAGTAGGTTTGACCTGTCTACACCAGACTTGCTTGCCTTTACTTTCCAACAGGTGTCATAGCCTGGTACATGACATCAGGTTAAAATATTTGTATGTGCTGAGTATGTGTTTATCATCAGTGTTGAGCAATTTCACTTTCCTAAACTATTGCTTCATTGGTGCTTGACCATGTTGTTGTGGATAGGGAACCTGTATAATGTGGCAAGGTCACCTTGTATTGGTATGGTTAGTGCGATTGGTCTACTTCATTCATGGTAATATAGGTGTCAGTTAGGTAGCTTAGCTGGTGTTTGACAATGTTCATATTGAGGGGCATACATCAGATTTTGTAATGACGTGATGTTGCCACTTTACCGGAACTACCTGGGGGTATTGGTGACCAGGATATATTGTGACTTATGTGTACTCTATGATGGAAGTGTTATCTTGTGAATGTGATGACCATACCTGACCTTTTGTTTTTTAGCATCAGCATAGGCAGGCGAAGGACACGGGGCACAGCCGAGCAGGGAAGCTTTTAGCCACAGTACCTCCAATCATGAGAACACTGACGGCGAGGGACCCAGTGGCCTGGAGGGCGAGGGAAGTTCCACGGGGAGAAAGGATCCAGTATATCTTCTTCAGAATCCTCCTCCAGTGGGCACTCCCTAGTCGTGATGGACCAATCCAGTGCCATCTCTATCTGCCGCTCCCATTCTATCACCGCCCTCCCTGTACCTCCCCACCCAGTTGGCCAGCCCCACCCATTGAAGAGGGTGGGTGTCTCCTTCGCCGCAGGCACCTCTGCCCCACCCCATGTTAGCTCTGCTGCCCTCAGTGAGAAGACTATTGACCTCCTGAGGTCGATCTCTGTGGGTCAGTCGACCATCATGAATGCCATCCAGGGACTGGCAACTCAAATCCAACTGAGCAATGTGTTCCTGGAGGGCATTCACAGTATACTGGCTGGCCTGGAGAGATCATTTCATGCTCTGGCCTCAACACTAACAGCACCCAGTCACCCTTTGTCTACTGCCCCCCTCCATCTTCCTCTTCCCAGTCCAGCTCCCCCCTTCCTTGCCTCAGCCAACACACAAACAGACATGGATGCATCCACCTCAACATACAAGGGTAGCGCAGACAAACATAAGTACTATAAAAAACACCACTGTCACACACACAGACAACATCCACCTGCAGATACAGCAACAGTCACAATCTGTCCTGACACCCCCACCACCCTCAGCAACACAGAGACAACACCTGACACACCCGTAGACACACACCAACATATAGTGATCCAGCCACCACACCTATCTTACCTGTATGCATCACTCCAGCAGACCCCCAGACATCCACCCCAGTCACCACACCCACAAAAAGCAAAACCACTGACATCTCTACATACAGCACATCCACCATACCTACAGTCACCACCCCAACAGACAGCCACCCACCAACCACGGCATCCCCTAACACCTCCACCCCCCTTCAGCCCAAGAAATATTAATGTCCACACTCACCCACCCAACAGACATCCACTACCCACAAGTATAACTCCCTCAAAGACGCACCCAAAACATCCACACTGACACATCATACAACCACTCCCTCACCCAAAACCCCTTCAGATGACTGTCCACATGTGTCCAAGAAAACCTTCCTTTCCAAGTTTGGCCTTTTCCTCTTCCTCCTCCCCGTTCCCCCTAAATGGTCTGTTTCCCTCCCTAAGTCCTTCCCTTCCACTGCCAAGGCCTCCCCTAAACATCCGCCAGCACCCATTCCTCCCCCCTGCCTAGAAGAAGGCAACCCCTCCCAAACAGATCCACCCCCTCCCAAGCTCAAGCCTAAAACCCCTCCCCAGCCCAAGCCTTATCCACTCCTCCCAAGCCTAAGCCCAAACCACCCCCTCCCCCACCACCCTTCAAGGATCCCTGATTTGCCTGACTGCCTCCTTGGTGCCCCTACCTGTGGAGGTTAGATGGCAGTCAGGAGTCACTTAGGGGCACCATTCCATGCCTTTAGTGCTGTTCTCAACATCTGTGGACTGGCCCATGGCCTTGGAAATTGTTTTTAACTAATTTATTTGACTTAAATGTTTAACTAACCAGTTGTTGGTTTTAACGTTCCATCTTTGTCCTGCCTTTCCTTTCCTAGGTTTGAGTTGTTCATGGCTGACATTGGTTGTGTGGCAGTATTTATGTGTGTGTTGTGTGTGTGTGTGGGTGTGTGTGTGTATGTGTGTGCATGTGTGCTATTTGATGCTTCTGGTATTGTCTGAACAGTCTGTGAGGTTGTGTGCAGTGCTTTTATCCCCCAGGGATTGTGTGTGTTTTGTGTGATGATATGTGTATGTAGCTGAATTGTTGTTGCCATGGTGGTGTGGTGTTTTAGTGTTGATGTGTGTGTAGTGCTCTGTGGCTTTGTGTGTTTGACCTGTTTGAGTCTGCGTGTATTGTGCATGGCCTAATTGGTTTGGTGTTCTATGTGTGTGATGTGTATGTCCATTTCTAGGTTGTATGATGGTGTAATTGTGTGCATTTTATTCACATATTGTGCTGTATGTGTGTGGAGTTCCTGGCCAGTGTCAGTTGTGAGTGTTTGACATGTGTACATATTTGTGTGGTTGTGGTGTTGTTGTTACGAGTTGTTTGTTGTATGTGAGTTGGTGAGGCTGGCCCTGTGCTGTGTTGCTATGCATAAGTGTGTGTTCTTGACGTGTGGTGTGTGTGTGTGTGCTGGCCGCAGTGTGCATGATGTGTATGTGTGGGTGTGGGTGTGGTTGTTGCTGTATGTGTGTGTGTGTGTCTCACTGTACTGTTACGTGTGAGTATATCCCTTGCACCCCCTCCCAATGATATGTTATGTAACAGTTGTAATTCATACGTTTTATAAATTTAGCATATGACTGTGTGTACCTACAGTTGTTTCTCGTCGGCAATGATTCCATTGTCTTTCAGCAAGCAAGAGCAGTGGGATGACATCTAGTAGTGGGTCCATGGTGACTCCAGACGAGTATGGCTTCCTGGAGGCGAGTTACTTCATTCTGTTTGTTTCTGCCTGGTGTTCAGTGGTGGTCGGAGCACGGCGATTATGTTGGTGGTGTGTAAACCTGCAGTGAGTTTGGTGGAAACATGGTCTCCACCGGACTGATGGTGGCTGTAATCGACTGCGGCGGTGCCGGCGGTGCTTTGACTGGATCCTGTATGCATCACCGCCAATGTCATAATTTGGCGGTCTTTTTCACCAGCCTGTTGGAGGTCGGACCATAAAGAGGCCCTTGTTTTTCAGAAAAACAAGTGCTAATGCCCAATTACTCAGAAGCCCTCAACCATTGCTTTGACTCCAGGTGGCCTGACACTCTGGGAACCACTCTGACTCCCACCGACCACGCACGCACCCTAGGATTTATCTTGGATCCCTCACTATCCTTTAGCCAGCAAATCAACGCCATCTCCTCCTCCTGCTTCAACACCCTCCACATGCTCCGAAAGATCTACAAATGGATTACCACTCAAACCAGAAGAACAGTCAACCAAGTCCTCGTAAGCAGCAAGCTGGACTACAGCAATGCCCTCTACGCAGGAACTATGGCCAAACTCCAGAAGAGGCTGCAATGCATCCAGAATGCCTCCCCACGCCTCATCCTGGACACCCCCCGCCACTGTCACATCACAGACCACCTGAAAAACCTGCAGTGCTCCCAGTCAACAAGAGAATCACCTTCAAACTCCTCACCCATGCTCACAAAGCACTGCACAACACTGGACCAGAATACCAGAATACCTCAACAGACGACTCTCCTACACCCCAACCCGGCATCTCTGCTCTGACGACCACAACCTCGCCCTCGCAACCACCCCACGCGTCCGCAGAACTACTACTGGCGGTAGATCATTCTCGCACCTCGCTGCCAAAACGTGGACCACTCTTCCCACCCATCTGTGCCAGACCAAATATCTCATTACCTTCAGGAAACTTCTCAAGACCTGGCTGTTCGAGCAGTAGCAGTGTGGGAAAACAGGGCTGATTGCAGAGGCCCCATAACTTTTCGCCCCCATTTTCCTCTTTTTGCTGGTGTTTTCCTGACTTTGTTGGTGCCCTGGGTACTGCTAACCAGTCCCAGGGCCTGTGCTCTGTGTAAAATGGATATGCAAATTAGGCTAATTATAATTGGCTATGTTAACCTACCTATAAGTCCCTAGTATATGGTAGGGCATGTAGGTTTAGGGACCACAGCATAGGTGGTGCACACCTAGGTGCATTGCTGAGGTGCCCAGTGTCATTTTAAAAGCAAGCCTGCCTTGCTGGCTGCTTTTAAATTAAAGTTATATGCATATTCGACTTTGGAATTAAAGGTACTTCCAAAGTCTTAAACTACCTTATTTTTACATATAAGTCACCCCTAAGGTGTGCCCTATGTGCCCCTAGGGCTGGGTGCCATGTAACTATAAGCAGGGACTTTATAAAAATAGATTTATAAGCCCTGGTGAGGAAAAAACAGCCAAATTCGTTTTTCCCTCATTGAAGTAAATGGCCTTCATAGGCTAGAATGGGCAGACTTTATTTTAAATTTTAAAGTCTCCTTAAATGTTACATACCAAGAATTTGGTATCAAATTGATTGCTGTAATAAATCCCACAACTTCCAGTTGTTGGATTTAATATAACTTGTCCAGGTAAAAAGTTTAGACTTTACCTAAAAAGTTGCCAATTTCAGCTCTGCATTGTTTTTGCTGCTGTGCTCTGATTGGCCAGCCTGCAGCAGCTTCTGCCAGGCTGCCTTGATGAGGTGTGAAGTGGCCAGGCTTCACACAAAGGAATGTGCTTGGGGGAGAGAATCTCCCCTCAGCAGATGGTGAGGCAGGAAGGGGGAGGGCTGCCAAACTGGTCTTCAAAGGCAGAGAAGGACATTTGCAGCACCCAGCAACACCCCCACATCCTGCAACCCCAGACAGCTAGGTGCCCCCTTGATTAGATTAGGAGAGGGCAGGAGAGGGGTGTGTTTATGATTTTTTGCCACACCAGTGGGTGGGCTCAGCCAGATGTAACCTCCAAAAATCAGATTCATCCATGTTGGATTTTTAGTGACTGTTGCCTTCTGGGATGGATTTTTGCCACACTTCCCAGGAAGTGGTCATCACAGGGGGACGACCCTGTCCCTGATTGGAGAACCAGGGCCTCCCTGCTTTTCACCCAGGAGCAAGGATAAAACTGGCAGACCTGCACCCACACCTCAGATCCCCTCCAGAATTCAACAAGAAAGGAACTAAAGAAAAAGAAGGACTGCCCTGCTGGACCCCTGGCCTGCACCTGGACCCTGCACTCAGAAGGACTGCACCAGCTGCACACTTGGGCTTCACCACAAGAAGGACTTTGCCTGGCTTCAACTGGTTCAAGGAGGGACTCCCTGTTTGCTACAGGTGAAAAATTGCTAAACCAGAGTCCCCTGCACCAACTCCTGAAGAAAGCGACCAGCTGACCACTGTCCAGTGGCCAAAAAGGAGTTTGCGCCAGGTGCATTCTGGGAGTTGAAGTCCGCACACCCCAAGGACCATCACAGATCTTCTGAACCCTTGGGATGAGCTGTGGACCCCAAAAGAACCTTAAAAGAACATCTGGGTGAAGCCCCAGAAGTTTGGAAAAGATTTGAGAATTTTTGGAAAAAAGCTCCAGAGAGGGACCGACCCGCCGCGGAAATTCTAGCCGGCTTGCCTCAACCGTGACCCGGCCTGACTTCGTGGTTCGTCCCGGTAAAGAAAAACATCCGAAAAAGAGACTAAGTCCGAAGGTAAAAAGTTGACCGGGACCTCCCAGCCATCGTATCCGAGAAGGGCTCCATGGACGTCGGATCAAGATCCAGGTTTACCCCGGTCGAAGGATTTTCATCTAGAAAAAACGACTAAGTCCGAAGGTAAAAGTCTCCACCGAGGAAACCCACATCGCGTATCCGGACAAGGGCTCCAGGAGGTCGGATTCAACTGGCAGGTTCGTCCCGGTGAAGAAAAACTTCAAAATAAAGACTAAGTCAGAAGGTAACTTTTTAACCAAGGCCTCCCGCGACCTGTAGCCGAGCAGGGCTCCATCGCGGTCGGCCTGAAAGTTTGACTTTGCCCCGGTCCTGGTGCAACCAGATGACCCGATTGGCGCTTTTTGTTTCTAAGCGCTAGAAAAATAATAATTCTTTAAAAATTCATATCTCCGGTTCCCCTGAACCGATTTTAATCGTTTTTGTGTCATTTTAAAGATAAAAATATAAACTATTTTTATAAATTGGTTTTGGATTTTTAAACTGTTTCCTGTGTTTTATTTGATTACTGTTTTGTGATATTTGAATGCTTTACACTTTGTCTCCTAAGTTAAGCCTTGACGCTCGTTGCCAAGCTACCAAGGGTTGAGCTGGGATTAATTTACTGAGACCTAACTGTACCTAGGTGGAGGTTAGTGGCTTGTTGCTAGGTGTAGGTACCTACCTGCCCTACCAATAACCCATTTTCCAACATAATTGGAAGCAGCGACGGGATCCTGTACTTGTGTTCAATATCACGTTACAGTTTTAGGTAAAACAAATTAAAAATCCTTTAAATTGTCCTAGTGCAAAAATTGTTTTTAATTTTTTAATTTGGATTAATTTCAATTATTGAATTTTTTTAATTTTTCTAAATTCTTGTTTCCAATTTTTGCAAAAAGTTTTTGTTGACCCAAAACTAGGGAACCATGGAGCTTGATCTGGCTAGCCTACCCACACTGACAGTAGTCCAGCTTAGGGGGTTGTGTATTGAAAGAGGGTTGCCTGCAACCACTGATCTCAGGAAGCAAATCCTGATCAAATCCCTGACAGCATGGGCTGAGGCCCAAGAGGTAGAGTCAGAAGAAGCTCCAGAGGGGGGAGAAAGAAGGGAGGATGCTAGCTCTAACCACTCAGGGGAGGGAAGGCATCTGAGCCTAAGTGAGGATGAGGAAGAACGGTCCTCAGTAGATACAGTCACTAGGGGCAGACCCAAAGCTAGTGGTAGGAAGGGAGTCCTTTCAGGAGGAGAGAACCCATCCATCAGAGAAAGAGAGCTGGAGGCCCAGCTAGCATACATAGCTTTGGAAGCAGAGAAGCTGGCCCTAGAAAAGAAAAAGTGGGCATACAAAGAGAAAAGAGATGGAAGCAGCGATAAAGAAGCTGAGGTGTCCATGGGTGGGGGAGTTTGCCCCAGATTACCCAAGGGGGTAGTTCCTGCTTATATAGAGGGGGATGACATAGATAAGTGGCTGGGGGCCTTTGAGAGGGCACTCCAAATGAGAAGGGTTAGGCCTCAATACTGGGGTTCCCTTTTGTGGGAGTTGGTCCCCAACTCAGGGAGGGATAGGCTTCTGACCTTAAGGGGGGAGGAGGCAGATTCATACCCTAGTATGAAGAGGTGCTTAGCCAAGAAGTTTGGTCTTACCCCAGAGCAATATAGAATGAAGTTCAGGGACACCCAGAAGGTCAGTACCCAGTCTTGGGTTGACTTTGTGGACATTTCACTAAAGGCACTAGAGGGCTGGATTATTGGTAACAAAGTAGATACTTATGAGGGGTTATACAATCTGATCATGAGAGAGCACATCTTGACCAATTGTATCCAAGAAAGGTTACGCCAGCATCTAGTGGACTCTAAGCAGACCAACCCTAGAGAGCTAGGGGAGGCAGCTGATGAGTGGTTGAGAACCAGGGTGGTTGTCAAGTCCCAGGGGGGAGACTCCAAGAAGGGGGGGACAGGTCCCCAAAAACCTAAGGAGGGAGGTGGTAAGCCCACCACAGAGACTCCCTCTGTACCCCAGAACCCTAAGAAGGAGGAGAGTAAATCCCACTCCCACTCTGACAAGCAGAGACAGGGAGACCCAGGGTTAAAAAAACTCTTGGACAGTAGGGCTTGCTTTGACTGTCAGCAGACAGGTCACTTCAGAGGAGATGCAGCCTGTCCAAGGAAGGTGGTTAGCACTGGGCTGTCCAGTGTAGCCATAGAGGAGGATTCCTCAGATGATGAAGTCCTCCTAGCATTGTGCTGGGAGACAGGACCAGATGGTAAGCTGGTGATCCCTGAGGGTGGGAGTAGGCACTTCCACCACATTCAAGTGAATGGGATCCCTACCACTGGCCTGAGAGACACCTGTGCCAGTCACACTATAGTGAGTGACCGGTTAGTGACCCCAGACATGTATGTCCCAGGAAAGACAAAGAAAGTCAGGATAGCCACAGGGGAGGTCACCTCCAAACCTGTAGCCATAGTGCCCCTAGAGAGGGAGGGTATCCTTGACTGGATTAGGGTGGTAGTCAGTGCTGACCTTCCCCTAGATTGTATCCTGGGCAATGACCTCCCAGAGGTGAGTCTGGTCACAGATGGGGTGGTCGCCCAGTGCGCCCCCCCAACCCAAAGTCCTGGGGAGTCAGTCCCTACAGTTAGGAGACAGGGGTCCCCAAGAAAAGGAAAGAAGAAAAGGAAGGGTAGGCCACTCTTAAAGAGAGTTCCAGGGAGCCAAGGGCCTTCTGCCCCAGTAAGGGGGGAGCCCAGAGTTGGCACTGGTGAGGCCTCACCTGACCCCAAGGAAGTCCTGAGTAGTCAGGCAGCTGTCCAGATGCAAGGTGTTGCCCCTGCACTGACAGAAGGGACAGTGGAAGGAGGGTGTCTGCCACAGGAGGTGGTTGCCCCCCACTCTAGACAGCAAGAGGGGTGCCAGGACCCCAAAGATGCCCCTAAAGCAGCTCAGCCACCTGTCAGTGGAGAGCTTAGGGTGTGGTTCTGGGTACTGACAGCTGTCAGTAGCCTCTGCTGGGTGCTAGCCTTCCTGGCAGCAATGTACTTGGCCTGGGAGGCAGACCCCAGGGCCAATAGCAAAGTAGGCCCCCTGACCCTATTGGTCATGGTGGGGTTGCTCAAGTGTTGGGTGACCTCTTTGGGTAAGCTAGGTGTTGCCCTAGCAAAGTTTGGAGTAGGGGAGGTGGGCACCTCACTACCCAAGTTGGCAGAGAGAAAGGAGGAAGACCCTCCTAGAGGAAAGTTTCAGTTTGAGTTGGGTCCTTTTACTGTTGGGATGGCTTCACTACCCATAGGGAGTGACCCTGACAGGAGGATATAAGGCAGAGTAGTCCCTGCAAAGGGACAGCCAGTTTTCTTCACTGTCTTCCTCGCCTAACAAGCCAGGAAGACTCTCCCAGGGTTGGGCTGAGTCTCCTGGGCGTGTGGGCTGGGGGGGGGTTGTGTGAGAAACCAGGGCTGATTGCAGAGGCCCCATAACTTTTCGCCCCCATTTTCCTCTTTTTGCTGGTGTTTTCCTGACTTTGTTGGTGCCCTGGGTACTGCTAACCAGTCCCAGGCCTGTGCTCTGTGTAAAATGGATATGCAAATTAGGCTAATTATAATTGGCTAAGTTAACCTACCTATAAGTCCCTAGTATATGGTAGGGCATGTAGGTTTAGGGACCACAGCATAGGTGGTGCAGACCTAGGTGCATTGCTGAGGTGCCCAGTGTCATTTTAAAAGCAAGCCTGCCTTGCTGGCTGCTTTTAAATTAAAGTTATATGCAAATTCGACTTTGGAATTAAAGGTACTTCCAAAGTCTTAAACTACCTTATTTTTACATATAAGTCACCCCTAAGGTGTGCCCTATGTGCCCCTAGGGCTGGGTGCCATGTAACTAGAAGCAGGGACTTTATAAAAATAGATTTATAAGCCCTGGTGAGGTAAAAACAGCCAAATTCGTTTTTCCCTCATTGAAGTAAATGGCCTTCATAGGCTAGAATGGGCAGACTTTATTTTAAATTTTAAAGTCTCCTTAAATGTTACATACCAAGAATTTGGTATCAAATTGATTGTTGTAATAAATACCACAACTTCCAGTTGTTGGATTTAATATAACTTGTCCAGGTAAAAAGTTTAGACTTTACCTAAAAAGTTGCCAATTTCAGCTCTGCATTGTTTTTGCTGCTGTGCTCTGATTGGCCAGCCTGCAGCAGCTTCTGCCAGGCTGCCTTGATGAGGTGTGAAGTGGCCAGGCTTCACACAAAGGAATGTGCTTGGGGGAGAGAATCTCCCCTCAGCAGATGGTGAGGCAGGAAGGGGGAGGGCTGCCAAACTGGTCTTCAAAGGCAGAGAAGGACATTTGCAGCACCCAGCAACACCCGCACATCCTGCAACCCCAGACAGCTAGGTGCCCCCTTGATTAGATTAGGAGAGGGCAGGAGAGGGGTGTGTTTATGATTTTTAGCCACACCAGTGGGTGGGCTCAGCCTGATGTAACCTCCAAAAATCAGATTCATCCATGTTGGATTTTTAGAGACTGTTGCCTTCTGGGATGGATTTTTGCCACACTTCCCAGGAAGTGGTCATCACAGGGGGACGACCCTGTCCCTGATTGGAGAACCAGGGCCCCCCTGATTTTCACCCAGGAGCAAGGATAAAACTGGCAGACCTGCACCCACACCTCAGACCCCCTGTAGAATTCAACAAGAAAGGAACTAAAGAAGAAGAAGGACTGCCCTGCTGGACCCCTGGCCTGCACCTGGACCCTGCACTCAGAAGGACTGCACCAGCTGCACACTTGGGCTTCACCACAAGAAGGACTTTGCCTGGCTTCAACTGGTTCAAGGAGGGACTCCCTGTTTGCTACAGGTGAAAAATTGCTAAACCAGAGTCCCCTGCACCAACTCCTGAAGAAAGCGACCAGCTGACCACTGTCCAGTGGCCAAAAAGGAGTTTGCGCCAGGTGCATTCTGGGAGTTGAAGTCCGCACCCCCCAAGGACCATCACAGAACTTCTGGACCCTTGGGGTGAGCTGTGGACCCCAAAAGAACCTTAAAAGAACATCTGGGTGAAGCCCCAGAAGTTTGGAAAAGATTTGAGAATTTTTGGAAAAAAGCTCCAGAGAGGGACCGACCCGCCGCGGAAATTCTAGCCGGCTTGCCTCAACCACGACCCGGCCTGACTTCGTGGTTCGTCCCGGTAAAGAAAAACATCCGAAAAAGAGACTAAGTCCGAAGGTAAAAAGTTGACCGGGACCTCCCAGCCATCGTATCCGAGAAGGGCTCCATGGACGTCGGATCAAGATCCAGGTTTACCCCGGTCGAAGGATTTTCATCTCGAAAAAACGACTAAGTCCGAAGGTAAAAGTCTCCACCGAGGAAACCCACATCGCGTATCCGGACAAGGGCTCCAGGAGGTCGGATTCAACTGGCAGGTTCGTCCCGGTGAAGAAAAACTTCAAAATAAAGACTAAGTCAGAAGGTAACTTTTTAACCGAGGCCTCCCGCGACCTGTAGCCGAGCAGGGCTCCATCGCGGTCGGCCTGAAAGTTTGACTTTGCCCCGGTCCTGGTGCAACCAGATGACCCGATTGGCGCTTTTTGTTTCTAAGCGCTAGAAAAATAATAATTCTTTAAAAATTCATATCTCCGGTTCCCCTGAACCGATTTTAATCGTTTTTGTGTCATTTTAAAGATAAAAATATAAACTATTTTTATAAATTGGTTTTGGATTTTTAAACTGTTTCCTGTGTTTTATTTGATTACTGTTTTGTGATATTTGAATGCTTTACACTTTGTCTCCTAATTTAAGCCTTGACGCTCGTTGCCAAGCTACCAAGGGTTGAGCTGGGATTAATTTACTGAGACCTAACTGTACCTAGGTGGAGGTTAGTGGCTTGTTGCTAGGTGTAGGTACCTACCTGCCCTACCAATAACCCATTTTCCAACAAGCAGCACATGTCCCACCATCCTCTCCCCCCTCCACTCCTCAGCACCTTGAGACCCTCACAGGTGAGTAGTGCACTTTACAAATTCCTGATTGATTAATTGATTGATGGTCAATGTATGTTTCTGTAGAGTTTACATCATGGTGATCAGAAGTGATCCACAATAATGATTTACAAATAATGTTATAAGCAGTGATTCTTATGATATATGGAAACATGTGATCTCGTTAGGATAGCTGGATTCGATCAAACCATGGGGAGGGAAGAGTCTGACTGATGACCCCAGTCATTATGATTTCATAATTTTCTTCTTATTGATGGTTTTCCAACAGTCTACCTATTTGTCTTTATTATTTTGATTAAGAATTAATATGTGGAAGCTCAAGCAATATGTCACTAAGCACAGATCTGACAGCCCCCAAATTCCCGTGCCTGTGGTGCCCAAAGATACCAGTGCTAATTGTTCTTCAAAGTATACTGACTAACTATACTGTAGAATGCAGTGTCTACAGTTGCTGTGCTGCAGTGCATGAGTGTATGAGAGCAAGCAGCACAATGCCTACAAAGACATGGCACTGCTAGTCTCTTTACAAATGCTTTTGCTCAGCTAGGGTGCATTGTACCATAGTGCAAAAGTGTAGGTGTGATGTTTAGCATAGTTTTTGTACCATAAGGCTATTGTTCAGATGTAGTGACCTATCAGGCAATGTGGCACAGTAGCCAAAAATGCTGAGCTGTGTTGCATGACAGGGAGGGAGCAGGTGAGCACCATATCTACACAGATATGAGTCTCTCCTCCCCAAACCCAAGTGGTGGTGCAGATTGTTGCTGCTGTGTGCCACGCACACATCTTTGCGCCATAGTGCCCGAGAGTCTTGCAAAGTATTTGTACTGGAAGGGTTCCCTTTCAGCACAAAATGCCATGCCTACACAACATATAAAACAAATCTATTTTGTTAGTGTGCTGCAAAGTACAACATGCATGCAAATTAGGAAAAGAAAGGAAAAATAACGTGTCTAGTTTTAAAACACGTTATCTTTTGACGCAAAACCTTGACCCACAATATTGCTAGATAGAGTTTTGTGTCAAAAAGGGTGGGTAGTTGCATAGGAAGTTGTGGTATTCTTGGAATTAATTGATGTCATAAGGCAGTGTTTTTCAACCTTTTTTGGGCAAAGGCACACTTGTTTCATGAAAAAAATCACGAGGCACACCACCATTAGAAAATGTTAAAAAAATCTGGCACATGATGTTAAAATACATTGCACGACAAGTAAGGTGCACAAGAGGGACATAAGAGGCAGTGGAAAGGGAGAAGAATACAGATTGGGAGGTGTAGTAAATGAGAGAAAGCGCATTATTTTGTGAAATAACCAACATTTTTGAAGTCGTTCTTTACAGAGGGTTTGTCTGTGTGTAAAAACTGTTGAAATCCGACAGATGTCTCACATTAGCCAACTGAAAGTACCTGCATCCAATTATTTATCACAAAATACATTTATTAGGGGGGTTGTAACACCATACAACCCCATCCCTGAAGCTACGCCCATGGCCCCCAGCCTACATCTCCGACCCCTATATATGGGTCCATGCCCAACCTGTCTCCTCCTCTCTCCGTCCATGCCTATCTCTCACCCACTTTTCTCTGCCAGAATGTTTGCCTGTTTCCTAGATGCCTGCGTAAATATACCTGACCTTCTATCCCTCATAATCATTTACTTTCTGCCACTGCTCGGATTCCAAATATCAGCTGTTGCTACATATTCTGATCTACAACCAAGTAAATGATTCTTTCAGTTTAAAACTGTTCCAAAAGAGCAGAAGTCATGAATGGTGGAAAAAAAAAACACTCAGGGCTGTAGCTTCAACTAGTGCAGCAGGAGCAGTGGCACTGAAGCCCAGAGGCCTGAGGGTCATCTGAACGCTCCTTATCGCTGCATTTTATAAATTATTCAAAGAGCATGTGCTTTGCGGACGAGGGAGCACTCCCTTCCTTGCAGTAGGACCTATGATACGCTGGCTACTACGCTACTGAAACTCACTGTTCGCCTTCCATGCGAGGCAAAGGCAGAAATGGAAACAAATAGTTTATGTTAAAATATTACCGACAAAAATATCGTCCTACAAAAATATCATATCCCAAATTTCGCCTTCCACATTATTGTGAAAGTAAGCCTAAACTGACTACCACAACGTAGTGAAAAGATAATATAGGTAAGAATGGATGTACTGTTTCTAACTTCACATCTAGGTACCTTGAAGATTGTTATCTATGAAGACAGATATCTTTACCTGCAAGGACTAACCTTCATGATATCGGAGTAGTCGTTATTCTGGGTACTTTGGGGCTTATTTACAAGCCCCTTGCGCCGCATGTGCGACAGTTTTTTTTCCTATAGAAAAAGTTTGTGTAGCTCAGAAATGAAACAGTGCCATGCAAAAATGTTTTGTGAAGTGGCACCTGGACTCAGATGGCCTTTGACGCCTGGTTCAAGTCCGGCAACCTTACTTTGAAAAACCGCTGTAGCGCTCCGGGAAAAAGTTGTAAATATTTTGTTTCTTGCTTCGTTTAACTAATTTCTCGAAAAAAATAAAAGTTGCATAAACGTCCTAATATCATGTGACACTTCTTGAAACGTTTTAATTTTCCACTCATCCTCGCATGGATCGAGATATAATATGTCGATTGCGCCTTTCTACCTGTAGGAAAGCAGAACATGCATTCTCTGGAGCCAGCTCTTTTTACCGAGTTTTACTAGTTGTCGAGTTCTCGACCTCGGACCGATGGAAGTCTTATTCGGCCCTCTCACCGGCATTATGGTACACGTTACCCCATTCTGTCAGGGCTTGGTGTGAATATGGCGGGAAATATGCCCCCCAACCAGAACGCCTTCTTTTAACTGCACCTTCACATTCAATAACTATTAGTTAACATACATCGGTTAACTCCTGACTCACCTTATTGCAATATTCGGGAACATTTTTAACGTCTGCCTGCAGAATGTTCCCGAAGAAGGGGAGCGAGGGGGGTCCGGGTGGGTAGCGACTCCAACTCCTCCGGCGCTTTGTGAAATCTAAGAGCAACGCGAGTACAATGAAGAAGAACGAGGTAGACTCATCGACGCCCGGAGCGTTCCCATGGAGACATGGGAACTCGCAACTGACTCGTCGGGCTTTCCTGAAGAGAAGCTGGTTGGCGCTGGCGTGGACGTGGTCGTAACGACCCGTTCACGCCGCCCTAGTGGGCGAAAAAATTTTTTTACTTTTTTTTTTTAAATCTTTCGAATTTTTCCCACGGCACACCAGGCAACATCTCGCGGCACACTAGTGTGCCGCGGAACAGTGGTTGAAAAACATAAGGAATGTCATCATGACATCAATCTCAAGCTGTTCCAAGTTGAAAAGTAATCATTTTAGAAGGAAGGATGAGGAGCAGCTTGAAGGTTGTGACTGGGATGGTTCCTATAGACTGTGTCATGCAATGAAATGGAAAAGAGATACTGCTGTATCTGATGTCTCCTTTTATTGAAGAAGAAAACTTGCCCATCTAATGCCCCTTTGAAACTAAGCAATGCAACGCTGCTTTGCATTACCTTTAGTTAATTTCCAGTGCAAAACAAGTTTTGTGCTGGAAAGTAAATAATAACAAAACATTTTGGACTGGTTTGAGTCACTTTTATGATGCAAAGCTAGTACAAAATGTTTGTAAATCATTGCATAGTTTCCTGCACAAAATGCTATGTTGAGAGATTCTTTTTAATTTCCCACTTTGATATGCCCTGTGCAGTGCAGCATGCATGCAAAGTTTTAAAAGTTTAGAGTAAATTAAAACGTTTGCTTACTTTGCAACCTGCCTCGAGGAGACATATTTTTGGCACAAAGATCTGCCTTCAAATACCTGTACAAAGATCTTTGTGTCAGAAACCATGAGGGGTAGAGTAGGAAGTCGAAACACCCTTAAACCACCCATGGGATTCCTCCTTTACGCAAAATAATGTAATGTTCTGCATAGGCTACTTTACGTTACTTGAAAGCAACCATCCAGTGCAAATGTAGTTTTGTGCTGAACAGAAAATAATAAATTAGCACTTTGAGCTGGCTTTCTTCACTTTTGGTGACTTTGTATTTGCTTAAACTGCTTCAATTTTGATTAACAGTGAGTTTGGAGTTTAAGGCAAATTATCAAACGTCCATGAATGACATTGAGTAAATCCGATCTTTTCACAATTAGCTAAAACTGAAGTGGGAAAAAAACACATAGCATCTAATGTGATCAAATGCCAATGAATTCATGTCTACAATTTGCAAGTTTGCAGAGTGGATATGCCTACGTTTTTCATGTTTTGTCACAATTCACCGACCTCCTTCAAATCATTTTGACACCACGGTCCTGAGACAAAGAAGAAGCCATCACCGGGTTGAATAAAATATTAAAAGTTGTTTTCAACTTAAGTGAAAGGTAGTGCTACATCTTGGCTGGGTTGGGTAATGGGAACATTTCTGGCTTTTCCGTAAGACTGGTCTGGATGAAAATAAATGTTGCTAGCCAGTAGCTAAAATATTTGACTTCTATATAAGAACACTTGGGTGGGTCATCAGTAGCTCTGGTGTAACAAAGGCCCCCCACACCTCTTTTATTGCAGGGGAGCCCCAGTCTCCAGGGGGCCTGCTTAGCACAGTACCCCGCCTGAGAGCTCTGTGAGTACATGGGAGGCTCTCCATTCACTGTGATAAGGACCCCCCTCAAGTTGTGTTACACAATTGATTAGTAGAACTTTCAAATGGGAATGGTAATGTACTAATTGTGCGGGAAGCAAGCATATACAATGTGAAGGGATAGGCCCCAAGTGGAAGCATACATAATTTCTCTGGTGCTCTCACTGCCCATGCTGTTGAGCAGATTACTTCTAGTGACAAAAATAGCAGCTGCTGTGAAATGTGTTGGCCCTGTTGTGGTTAATTTAAAACATGGGCCAAGGATTATTAACGTTTTTCAGATTCAGATGGACTCCCTCCACAGTTCCTGGTTGGAACCAGTCTGGATCGGAGCAGATATTACCAGCTTGAGTGCTTCCTGAGATAAAAACTGTGGGCCAGGTATGCCAAGGTTTTGTGTCACCCTTGTGCCCTACACTGGGGTGAAGGAGTGATACAAAACCTAAATGAAATTCACAAATTCCCTCAAGGCCAGCTTGTGTGGCCCTTTGTGGCTTGATAAATCTAGAGTACTCAATGCAGCACAAATCACTTCCTTGCATTTCTCTGCAGCAGGAAGGTGTACCATGGGTGGAGCATGGGTGCTCCCATGCATCTACCCATGGATTCTGACATACTTTCAGATTTACCAACAGTTGTAGACCTGGGAATGTGTCAGAATTGTACACCTCCCCACCAGAGGTGCAACAAGGAGAAATATCTCTATTTCTCCTGGTTGCTTCTTCTTTCTATGTCTGCTGCACTCTGCCATACTGAATGCCATCCAGGGTGTAGCAGGGCATTTGCAACAAACAAATGCATACCTGGTGGGCATTCACTGTGGCGTGGCAGCCCAAGAGAGAGCATTCCAGGCTCTGGCCTCCGCACTGATGGCAGCCATTGTCCCTGTCTCCAGCCTCCCCTCTCCAACTTCCTCTACCCAGTCCCAATCCCCTCAACCCCAGCCTATCCCAAGCACAACTTCAGACCAGCAATCACCCAAATCAACACACAGGAGTGGTTCAGGCAAACACAAGCACCACACTTCATCTCACAGGCACCTACACATGCACCATCCCCATGCAGACAAACCAACATCCACTGCCTCCACTGTGTCCCCCTCCTCCTTCTCATCCACCTCCTCCCAGAAGAGTGTCCCCTCACACCTGCATGCACTACATCCTCATCCACTACCTCCATCGCCAGCACGCCTATCACTAGACGACCCTAACTAGCAGTCACCACCCCCACATCCGTGCACACATCCCCTGTGTCCTCTCCCACTGTGTCTGTGACCCCCCTCCCAAAGTACACAAACGCAAGCACACACATACCAAACAGACATCTACCTCACAACAGCATTCAGCCCATGCACCTGCACCCAAACACAGCAGACTGACACCTCCTACAACAACTCCCTCTTCCTCCACTCCCAAACCTTCACCCTCTTCCCCCCCAGTGTCCCAAAGAAACTTTTCCTCGCCAACATTTACCTATTCCCTACCCTTCCCCCCCGTCCTTCACCTCCGGCCAGGGTGGCCAGAACCCAGTCCAGCACCTCAGCCACCCGGTCCACTGCCACTTTGGTTTCTGCAGCTGTAAGAGGCTCTAAGGAGGCACCCGTCAGCCCTGCCAGTGTACTAGCAACACCTGCCAAGGCCAAGAAGGGTCCGCCACCTGGGAAGGGCAAGAAGGGGACAGCAGCCAGCAAGGGGAAGGAAGCAGAACCAGTCAGCAATGGCAAGTCAAAGACTCTCCCTGGCAGAAACAAGGAGGCACCACCATCTGCCAAGGGCAGGAAGGGGCACAGAACACCAGCCGTGGCACTTCAGCCATCTGAGTCAGCAGGTGAAGGCCGGAAGGATAACACCACCACTGCCTGCACCGCCACCTGCAATGCGGCCAGCACTGCCAACTGTACTGTGGGCAGCACCGCCACCTGCCCCGCCACTAGCAGCACCACTGCCAGCAGCAGCAGCCCATGTGGGCAGCCACCCAAGGCTGCAGGTGAAGGCCTGGAGGCAACCACCACCGCTGCCTGCACTACCACCTGCACCACAGCCAGCACCGCCACCTGCACCATGGCCAGCACCGCCACCTGTACCGCCACCAGCAGCACCACTGCCAGCAGCCCCTGTGGGCAGCCGTCCAAGGCTGCAGGTGAAGGCCTGGAGGCTACCACCAACACTGCCTGCACCGCAACTGGCATACACTGAGCAGCTGTCACCGCCGGAGAACAGTGTGTAGTGGTGACTACATTGGCTGCAGTGCGTCCTGGACCCTGCAACACCTGTCGGTGTGACACACAGGTGAGAGACTGTGACCTTGCCCCATCCAAGATTAAGCACACTGGGTACCAAGCCCCATCCAGGATAAGTGGAAGAAAGCATCCACTCAGCCCCTCCTTGCCAGGATGAAGCACACGGGGCTCAAGGCCCCCTCCAGAACCAGTGGAAAAAGCCATCCACTCAGCCCCTCCTTGCCAGGATGAAGCACACTGGACACAAGGTCCCCTCCAGAACCAGTGGAAGAATGCATCCACTCAGCCCCTCCTTGCCAGGATGAAGCACACTGGGCACAAGGCCCCCTCCAGAACCAGTGGAAGAAGGCATCCACTCAGCCCCTCCTTGCCAGGATGAAGTACACTGGTCACAAGGCTCTCTCCAGAACAAGTGGAAGAAGGCATCCACTCAGCCCCTCCTTGCCAGGATGAACTACACTGGGCACAAGGCCACCTCCAGAACCAGTGGAAGAAGGTATCCAGTCAGCCACTCCTTGCCAGGATGAAGCACACTGGGCACAAGGTCCCCTCGAGAACCAGTGGAAGAAGACATCCACTCATCCCCTCCTTGCCAGGATGAAGCACCCAGGGCACATTTCCCCTCCAGAACCAGTGGGAAAACCACCCACTCGAGAGATTGTGGCCTTGCACTCCCCAGGACCAAGCAGTGGGCAAACCACCCACTTGAGAGACTGTGGCTTTGCACTCCCCAGGACAAGCAGCGGGCAAACCAACCACATGAGATACTGTGGCTTTGCACTCCCCAGGACCAAGCAGTGGACAAACCACCCACATGAGAGACTGTGGCTTTGCACTCCCCAGGACCAAGCAGTGGGCATGGAGCCCCACCCAGGCCAGTGGCGTTATACCATCTTCTGGCTGAGGTACCCCCCCTTTCCCTGTCCCGCTGAGGTGCTTGTGTGTTTTTGACCTGATGCCCCTGCAGTGTTCTCTCCGTATTGAGGCAGGAGTCAAGTGTGGCCTTGGCCTATGTGTTTTGGCCCAGTGGGCCATGGACATTTTTGAGTGGGCATTGTCCCTCCTTTTTTATATATTGCATATTGTTTTTTCTTTATGAATGTATTTCTCAAAATTTCTAATATTACACTTATTTTACTCCATTCCTTTTGTCCTTGTGCTATTCCAGAGGGTTACAGGGTGTATATGTAATGTTGTTGCATGTGTTTGTGTGTATAGTGTTGGGGGTGAGGGTGGGGGTACGGGTGTTGTGTGTTGCGTGTGTGTCACTCTCTTTTTTCTCCACCCCTCCCCTGTGTGCTAGGTGCAGTACTCACTGTGGTCGTCTTCACCGACGTTCATGTTTCTTGTGTATGAGAAGGTACACCAGCATGGGGAACACCTGCAGTTCGGGCTCCATGGTGTCCTGGTTCTTCTTTGAGTGTTGAGAGGTGAGTCGTTTTCCTTCTGTGTTCTGTTCCCGCCGTGCTTCTGATGGCGTTGGTACTGCCACGGAAAGGCTGGTGGATGGACGTGTTGTAATGCAGTGGGCGGTACATTGTGTTCCATCTGGCTGTTGGCGGTTACCGCAGTGGTATTTGTTGCTACCACCATGGCGGTCAGAGTGTTAAAGTTGCTGTATGTGTTGGCGGTTTCAGCCGTGGTCATGATTCAATTTTTTTTACCGACGGCCTGTTGGCGGTATTACCGCCGCTTTATTACCGACCTACAGGGTTGTAATGAGGGCCTATATGTTTTAATTGTTTAGGGTGAGAGGGCATTTATTGATATGTATTTACAGCTTCTTCCCCTTGTTTTATCTCCCTACTTTCCTTTCACTGCTTCCAATTTAGGAACTTCTCAGTATAATGTTTATGGTGTAATGTGTTTAAATACAATTGTATTTTTATACCATGTCTCTATGTAATTGCACTTGTTGTTGATAAATAAAGCTCCTTAAAATCAAAATGAATGAAAAGAAGCAGTTTGTGCTAACAAAATATTGCAACACAACAGGAATAACAGCAGCCAGCAGTTTCTTGCCCTCGCTAAATTTGTTGATTGTGTTGTCCTCAAACGTAATCTCATTTTTGCTAACATCCATTTCACTTGGCTCCGGGGCTCTGTTGATTTTATCACTGCTACCAGTGCAAAGGTGAATATTCTCTGTCCATGGCAAAAGTGCCTTATACCTGTTTGGCATATTCAGTGTATTTATATGTCCCTTATAGAGTGGTGTGCCATGAATGCAAAGCATTTAATTAAGTTCTATGAGTTGATCTGCAACACTTTTTGGGCTACCCCCTTAAGTAGCCCTTTAAAACATGCCCAGACCTGCCATTGCTACCTGAATACAGTTTTTAACTGCCAGTTTGATTGTTCAATATAACCCTTGCCATGTCCTAAACTCTCCTTATTTTTTATATGTCACCACTAAGGTAGGCCCATATGTAGCCCATAGGACAAAATGCATTGTAAATACAAGGTTGGGCATGTATACTTACGTTTTACATGTTGTGGTAGTGAAATCCCCCTATTGTGTTTTTCACTCCTGTGAGGCCTACTTCTCCCATAGGAGAATATTGGTTTGCCTTATTATTATATTTAATAAGTGCAAACTTTTGTTTGGGAACAGGTACGCATTTCATGTTTTGTGTGTGAACTTGTGATTAAATGGTCCAATTTTGAAGTACAGTTTTGAAAATGCCACTTTAGCAGGATGGCATTTTTCTGCCCTTGCAAGTTGGTGCCTGAAGCTTCTCCTAGGTCAGATGACGGGGTGTAGTTGGCAGTTGGACTTTGTTTATTCCTTCAAAGAGAACCACAGAATAGAGGGATTAGGTGTGACTGAATGGGCTATCAACTAGCAGGATGGGGGCCAGAACTGGGCACAACCCCACATGTAATAGAATGGGCTGTGCTCTGCCTTCACGAAAAGGATTTGTCACCTCTGCATTGTTTATGCAGCCATCTTTGAGTCAGGGCAGGGGAGTCAGGAAACTTCAAGGACTTCAAAGAGAATCCTCTAGAAAATTCTCCTACTTCAAAGAATGCACAATGTATACACGTGGGACCCTCAGACCCACTGTTCAGTTCACTTTATGGACATGGAGAGGTACTCTGAGAGGACTACCTGCTGCTGTGGACTGCTGTGTACTTCACAAGACTGCTTTTCTCTGCACCTGAAAGGACTGCTTTG